>NC_089200.1:31144126-31458293 GCF_963930695.1 Labrus bergylta
CTGCCTCCATTATTCTATAGACTTTTGAACGTAAACGCGCCTTTCAGTGTAGTTAGTAGAAATAACCCGTTGGTTTTATAGTTGTTCTTTTACCTTCAAGAATAAACTTTTGTTCGGAACATGGATGACATTTTAAAGGAACAACTTTCCAAAAATGCCTTTAACTACAAAATGACACTGAATCGAGTCATAGACACGGTGTGTTCATGAGGCTTTAACGTTAGCATGATGCTAAGTAGCTAGCTTTTGTTAGCTGTAAATAAACTTTGAAAACTTTGTTTTTAAAACTTCTGCAATTGTTTCCAACAGTACTCAAAGCTTCAATACTGCGACGGGGGGATGGAGGTGGACCTGGAAAATACAAAATACACAAGTAAGTTAACTACGATTCTCTTCGAAGGTTTCTGACAAAATATGCTAAGATGCGACTTTACGTTTAAAATTAATATAAAACATTCTCCAAGAACTTCAACCACACAAAGGTTATCTGTTTTTATACACTGTGGTTGGCTTTGATGGGAACAGATGTTTAATGAATAAGAACTTAAATTGTTCCTTATTCATTTAAAAAGCACTTTAAAACATAATGAAACAAACTTACATAAATAAAACTGATTCGAAGCAGTTGATTAGTTTCATGAGTTATACTTTACCCATTCATTTTACCAGTGTGCATGAAATATATTCTTTTTTTTATTAGATGATGCACACCGCATGATGGGAGTTACTCTTTTACTATCTGGGCCCACTAGTATGAAGCACAAAAAATGACTAAAGTATAAATAAATAAATAAATGTTGGGAGAAATGCATACAATAATGTATAAATAAATGTTGGGAGAAATGCATACAATAATGTATACATAAATAAATAAATAAATAAGTGCATCAATAAATATATAAATAAATAAATGTTGGGAGAAATGCATACAAAAATGTATAAATAAATACATGCATGAAGAAATATATAAATAAATACATGCATCAACATAATATATATATATAAATAATTGCAACAATTCATGTAAAAATTAATATGTATTTCTGTGTCCATGTTGTACAAGGAAAAGTAAATATGTAAATTAAGTGGGCCGTCCTAACATTACTGAAGTAGGATTGGTCAATTTTTAAAAACAGACAGAAGCAAATTTATTATTTATTCATTGATGTATTGTTTTCAGCATTTATTTATATATTTATTGATGCATTTATTTAATTATTTTTTTATTTATACGCTATTGTATGCATTTCTCCCAACATTTATTTATTTATTTATACTTTAGTCATTTTTTGTCCCTCATACTCTAGCATACGTGCAGTATATTTGGCTGTGAGCTGAAATGTGTCTTATAGAGTTCTGTGATTGTTTCTTGGAGATGGGGGTTTCCTCCACTACTCTGTCTCTGCTGGGATGTTGTAGGTTGAATGTTTTTTTAGCACAGGGGGGGCGAAAGGGTCCTCTCCTCCTCCTCTCTTTTGGTCTATCTGGCTGTAGAGGGCCGTAATGGAGATCCTGAAGTCTGTGGAGGAGTGGACATTTGTAGTTGGTCTTCCTCTTTTTCTCTTTAAGTCAGATTTGTTCGTTTCTGTTTAAAAAAACAATTCTCCTGAGGTGATACTGATAACACTGATATTTCCATGGAAACAATACTGATCATCATATAGTTGTAAAGTAAATTATTAACGTTAAATAAAATGATTGTTACTGTAGTATAGTTGAACTTAATGGGATGTGAAATAAACCACTAGTACTGTCAAGTGATTTTTTCGATTGAATCCCTCTAGAAGTCAGATTTAGTGTCAGACAGAGGGAGAGTTGTTTTATTGTGTTGTCATGTGATCTCATTGAGTTCTGTTTTCTCTACCTGCATGATGAAGCACTTCGACGCTACATGAAGAAGTCTAAAGCAGAGCTGAACATGTTGGAGTCAAAGGTTTGTATTCTGCAGCCACATTTCAAACAAACAAAGCACAGGCCAATAGTCAGATGTTGAATAATGTGTGCGGCCATAGACATTATTAACAAAGACTTTTCCTCTCATCAGAGCCTGGCAGAGTTGAGGGATGAATCAATGAGAGGTGAGAAAAACAGATGAAAGAAAATGTTAATTTAAAAGTTTGTTAATTGATCTAATCTGTCTGGTTTTCTTTCCACCACAGCACTGGACATTAGAACAGACTCTCAGGTAAATGTTCTCTTTTCAACTCCACTGTTCCACATTTAAAAACTAAAATGATTCTAGAAATAATCAAATTATGTCAATACATGTTTCTATGCAACTGCAAACATTACAAGCCCTCGTCAAACAATATAGGGTCATTTATTCATCTTAATTTAAAATAAAAACACTGTCTCGCACAAATACATTGTAAGCATTTGTGCAATTGCGAATGTGGAGAAGTTTACCTGCAATTTTTGGTGATTAAAAGCATGAAATCGAGGCATCAGAGGCCTAGTGATTAGTGCACGCTTCCCATGAGCGGAGACTGTAGTCCTCCAAGCGGGCGGCCCAGGTTCAAATCCAACCTGTGGCTCTTTTCCTGCATGTCTGTCCCCACTCTCTCTCTCTATTCCTTCTCCCCAATGTCTGACTCTATCCACTGTCCTATCTCTAAATAAATGCATGAAAAGCCCTCCCCCAAAAAATGAACTTTAAAAATGGGAGAAATTACCCAATATGAGCAAAAGTAAGAGAGAGCACTGGTAAGAGGTTAGCAACGTTTTGCTACCAAAACATTGACGATGAATTTGTGGATTTTTGACGATGTCCAAAGTTTTCTTTTGATTTTGAATGAATGGGTTCGTTGGTCTCCTATGCACCTTCATGTTTTATGAAATAGGTCAGTTTTTTGTTCAAATTTATCGACACTATCAATCATTAAAATGAAAGGAGATTGTAGCATTTTAAAACATGTGCTATCAAAAAGTATGGAGGAGCTCTGTAAATTAATTTTGATTTATCTCAACAGCTGGACTTCACGCATCAAAACAGTGGAGCTGATGAGACCTGCTTTTCTAAAGTTTCTGGAGTTTCCAGTCTTCATATTTCTGTGGAGGACGACGGTAAGAAAGGAAACATTTTAAACACAACATGACAGACCATTTAAAAAAATCAGAAGAGAATTTTTTTTTATTTTTTTGTCTGATTTCAGGTGAGGTTTCTACAGCGGGGATGTGTAGAAGTGACACGACTCAGCTGACTGTGAGCTCATTGGACGAGAGTCAGAGGACCGTCTGTGAGGCGGCGGATCAGCAGCCGGAGGACGAGGACGAGCAGCTGGAGATGACCCTGAGGAGAAACGGCAGCCTGATCGAGCTCTACCCCAGCATGATCAACCAGATAGGGAGTGCTTGGCGCCGGCAGCACGTCTCTGAGGCGGCGGACTCTGTGCTGAGGAGGTACCGCAGGTGGAGGAGTCGGTCGAACAGAAGCGTGCATCTCGACAACACGTTCACTGTCAATAAGAAACACAAGAACAACACAGAGAGAAGGAGGAGCAGCAAGGAGAACTGTGGGAGCCCGGTGAAGAGGCACTTCATGGATACAGAACATTCACTTCTCACTTCTCTGCAGATGAGACCGGAGTGGCAGGCACAGCAGCAGCAGTCACCTGGGAGGGGGAGGAGCTTACTGACGAGGAAGCCCATCCTGGTCATGGATCTCTCTTGTCCCCTTGAAAGCTTTAATACAAAAGAGACTTCTCTGAACCAGACCTTCACTGTGTCTCTTGATGAATCCCGGAGTGGAGAGCCGCTCTCAGCATATCCCGCCAGTCCTTCCAAACTTTCTTTTCCTTCCCCAAAAGCCCCCTCAGATTTCTCCCTCAGGTCCAAAAGGCTCTCCAACGCTGCTCATCAGCTGCAGACTGACGGGTACCTCTTGTATGCATCACAAAGCACAGCTGCTAAAGAGAGGCCGGACATTTATGGCTCTCCAGTCAGGCAGAGTCCGTTGAAATCCCGGATGATGAGCAGCCTCAGTGGATCTCCGAGTGCCTTCTGCAGGAGCCCGAGAGCTGTTTCTGTGGAGAGCTGTCCTAGAGAGCTGATGAGGCCCAGACCAGTGTTTACCTCTCTGTCCTCCCCTCAACATAGAGCAGCTCTGCCACCCAGGATGTTCTGCTCTCAGGACTCTGGTCCTTCCTTCCAGGCACAGCCGGCGTCACCTCGCTCGGCCTCAGCAGAGTCTCGGCGCCACCTTTCCTTCGACTCCTTCCCGCCGCCCGCCCAAAACCCGAAGAAGCTGGACGAGGTCTTTATAAAACTGTACCACAAGTTTGTCTGCCAAAATCAATCCTCTTTCTTCAAAGGGCCGCCCTGTAGGTTCTGCGCTCGCAGCTCTGAGGGGAGCAGATGCCACTCCTCCTTGGCCCTCGCCGCCCTCGCTCTGTCGCCGCACCGCTCTGTCCTGAGGAAACGCCACAGGGAGTTGAACTGGGACAGCTTCCCGCAGTCCAAACGTCTGAGGGACGAGTACTGCCCGTCCTCCCCCGGGTCCAAACGACACAGGACAGAGTTGCTGAGGCGCCGTTTCTCCACGTTTGAATCCGAGCAGCGTCATGACGGCCGCACTTACAGTCCCGGTAAACACAGCCAGCAGCGACCAGCCGAGCATCATCATCAGGAAGAAGGCTGGATGAGTCACAGCCGTCGCCCGTCTGCAGCTGAGTTCTCAGGATACGGTGAGCCTCCTCTATAAACTCTGTCATTTAATTCTTTATCAAGAAGTTTTTATGTGGAAGTGTGGAGCATTTCCTTTATTATTGTGCTTCATTCAACAGGAAGTTCATTTGAGAGGAATGCTGCCAGTGGCTCCCCCAGGTCAGTTTAAAGATTTCATTTTCATCATATTTTTAGCTTTTCTGCAAAGAAGAACAAAACTATTTCAGATGTAAATAATCCATAACAAATAAGAAGTATAAAAAAAGCTGGTCTGCTGACAGTACTAAACATTTTGTTAAACTAGTGTGATCAAAGTCTCTACTTTATTTTAAACATCCTTATCAGCATAAATAAATATACAAATAAACACCAAGATCAAATAAAAGTTCACATTCCAAAGTGATTAAAACACGTAGTGAGCAGCATCATGTGGAGGAGACTAAGATCTAAAAAGCAGTTTGAACATCATCTGTGCACTCTGCACATCATCTACTACTTTCTTATTCTCTCTGAAATAAAACATCACTAACATAACTTTCTTTAAAACTGTTTTTTAAACATTTAAAAGTGTAAGGCAGAAGGTTTTTTTCTTCTATAGCATTGAAGCAGGCCAACGAGCAGTTACCTAGTGAACTGATGTTTGAGGATTGTTTTTTTTCTCTTCTATATATGCAGATATTTCATTTTGTTCATATTCTGGGAAATGTTTTATATCTGCAGACATTGATATCTGATGTGCACATTTCAGCCCATAATATCTGCAAACTAATGTCTAAATCAGGCTCGGTTTAAAGACTTTTCAAGGAGACCTGGGGTTTGATGGAGCAGGGTTTTTTTCGGTTTGCCTAACACCTGACTCTGAAGAAGAGCTCAACCTGAATAATTCTCCATCTACTAACCAATCAGTTGTCTTTATGGTGGAGGAGTACGAGCTGATCGTGAAGGTGGAGGGAGAGAGTCCAGCAAACACTGTATGGTGTTTAATCTGTCAGGGTTAGTGAAGACAAGTAGCCAAAAGATACCCGTGGTACATTTATCAGTAAATGAAGTAGTAATAATGTCAGAGGCCAAACCTACTTTTATGAACAGTCCATGCAGCATCTCTCAGGTGGAAATGCTACAATACCATCCTGTAACGGTTGTTTCTTGTGTACCTGAGTTCTCGTCTTGTTTTTCCTCCAACATGCAGAAAATGGTGGTGATCAAGAGAGGATCTAATCCAAGTGGAAAACAAAGATGGGCGTGTTGTGTTGCTGAGGCGCGTCACTGGTAACATTTATCTCCCTCAGCTGGTGTAGAGTGAGCTCAGGAAACTGTTCGTACACATCTGTCCCTTCTAACTGTTCCTGTGTGACTGATGGTTAAGTGAGCTTTGTTTCCACTCGTTGTAATTCATGTTATTGTCTCCTAACACATTTGACTGTTCATGCTGTGGTGTTAAATACAGCTTCATGTTTCTTTTTTTATATTAATTCAAAATAAATATTAAGTATTCAAATGAAGCACTTTTGTTCTTTTTGCAATTTTTATTAACCTTTTTTGACATTCATGTGATGTTCAGAGTCAAAAATAAAACTAAATATGCAACAGTCAGATCCAAAACAACAGAGAAAAAAGGTAGAAAAGTAGAAGTGACAAGAAAATAAGAGTTTTTGGTCTCTAGCCTGGTGCGACTTTCTGACAAGGTAAACTAATGCTCAGGTACATCCAGGCCAACAATCATCAAAGTAGTTTAAAGGTTACATTTACAACAAAAACAGCATCAGAGTTGTGTGGTCCCAAACAAACACCTGTAAACAGCAGATTTCTACACCAGTGGTCAGATCATGATAACACTGAAGAATAGTTTTAGTTTCCCAGACTGACTGAAATGCCTGACCTGTGCTCCTCCTCTACTGAAACACATTATTCACATCAGCTGTGGCATTAAATCCACAGGGCTCCTGCAGTGACTATCACTGCTCATTTTAAATCAGTTACCACTCCAGCTCTATGGGGTACTTCCCGGTCAGACAGGCGGTGCAGTGTCCCACCCTCTTGCCCGATGTGTTCCTAGAGCTGATCATCTTGTCCTTCTCCTGCATGGAGCTGATCCCCTGCTGCACAGCTGACAGCAGACCCTCCACGGTCAGATACTGAACACTGTCAGCTCCTAAAAGACAGATGAACTTGTTTTATCACTTGTGAATCAAACAGACCCACATTTTTGGGTGCAGATGATTGTTGCAAAAGTCTCCGACAACATCACAGAAACAAGACTTCTTAAAAACAACAAAAAATTAAAAACTGGATCAGCTGTTCCATCGCTCTCTTGAAATCCACCAGACTTTATTTTCCAAAAGAAACTTGTGTTTGCAAGGTAGAATAAAGTATTAAACACGAGATAATCGTCAACACCTGCCATGTTTCATGAGTCTGTTTGAATTGTGTGACTTTGATGTTTCTCATCCAACACAAAACAATAATGCAAATAACCTCACTGATCAATGTAATATTAGTCTTTACTATGGTTTTGAAAAGCATATTTCAATAAAAATCTTAGCCTGTAGTTTGCAAACTAAACGTTTTTTCCGTGTAATTCAGTCAGATGCATTCCTAAAAGAAACCCAAATTGTGAAAACAAATCTAATATTGTCCTTCAAATGTCATTTTTTGTTCCTACCGTAAAACCGAAGCCCATCCCAATTCAAGGCTCATTCCCTTTTCTTTTTTTTTAAGCCTGGTGTTGCTGCACGTTTGATCAATTAAAGGCCACTATGCATTAAGTGTTAATTAGTTTGAGGATCAAAACAATCAACAAGAGGGTCTCAAAGGTCATTTTACAGACTGGAGAAGATAAAAGCCCAGACTATTAATTGAAGTTTTACAACACATGTATTTGTTTTGTCAGTGAGATGAACTTGCCTATGTGTCTAGCAATTTCCTGAAACTCAGGCTTGTTGGCGATGAGCTCCTCTTTAGTTGGAATATTGATGCCCATGTAGCACGGGAACCTGATAGGGGGAGAGGCGACCCTGATATGGACCTGTTAAAGAAAAAAAAAGAGTCAATATTTTACCTTCTAAGTCTGTTCCTTTGTCCTAGTTGTTGCTTAAACAATGTTAGAGTAATATGACAGTAGCTGACCGTGGTGAAAATCAACAGTATGTGATAACAGAGTATATGTCAACAAACCTCGGTTGCTCCAGCCTCCTTCAGTAGTTTGATGATCGGGGCGATGGTGTTCCCTCTGACGATGGAGTCGTCGACCAGCACCACTCGTTTCCCTGCAAAGTTGTCGGTCAAAGCTCCGAACTTCTTGGCGACTCCCAGCTGCCTCAGGCGGGTGTTGGGTTGAATAAACGTTCTCCCAACGTAGCGGTTCTTACACAGAACCTCTATGTATGGCAGACCAGACTGTAGGAGGAAGAAGGGGAAACAGCTTGTGAGAACAGAGGTCCACCAGGAGGACAGTGTGTATCACATTGAATCAGACTGACCTGCTGAGCGTAACCCAGAGCAGCGGGAGTGGCCGACTCAGGCACAGTGCTGACCACGTCTGCGTCTGTCGGAGCCTCGATGGCTAACTGCCGACCACAGCGCTGCCGGACAGTATACACCATCTGACCTGCATGACAGAGGAAGAGACGAGTCTGAGTTTACAGCAAACTTTCACTTTGTTAAACAATAACCTCAAATATGTTCAAGGAAATTCTGTGTGTTTGAACCTCAGCTCTTTATATTTTAGTGTCTAAATGACTGATAGGTGTCATTACTGAAAGAGGCCACACGAGGGTGTCAGAGTCCCAGCGCACATCTCTGGTAAGTACTGATCAATCAATCAATTTTTATTTGTATAGTGTCAACTTATAACAAGTGTTGTCTCGAGACACTTCACAAAAAGCAGGTAAAAGACCTTACTTATTGTTATGTTACAAAAAGCAGGTAAAAGATCTTACTTATTGTTATGTTACAAAAAGCAGGTAAAAGATCTTACTCATTGTTATGTTACAAAAAGTAGGTAAAAGACCTTACTCATTGTTATGTTACAAAAAGTAGGTAAAAGACCTTACTCATTGTTATGTTACAAAAAGTAGGTAAAAGACCTTACTCATTGTTATGTTACAAAAAGCAGGTAAAAGATCTTACTCATTGTTATGTTACAAAGACCCGGCCTATCCATCATGAGCACTTTAGCAAAGCAGCAAAAAGAAAAAAAAAACTGCCTTATTAAAAGGCAGAAATCTTCAGCTGGATCCCCGGCTCATGATGAAACAGACTTAACAGGCCTAGACTGCGCCAGATGTGATATGTTGAGTCTGTTTGTACATAGGCTCTGGGTGAACTGTGGAAACAAACAGTCCTTTGGGATTAATAAAGTTTTCTACGTAAGGTACAAAAAGTTTGGAATTGCTAAAGTGGATTTGTTCAAACAAGCAGCCTTAAACAGGCTGTTATGGCATCAACATAATCTTTCCTAAAAATTCACCTGTACAGACCAAGTCCATTGAAGGATCATGTTTTTTACATTGTTATTGTTATTATAAGTGTGGGACAGGATTAGAGAAAGGATCCCTACAGAGATGGACCCGTTTGTTCAAGAGAAAGACCAACCAGCCAGATTCCAGTTTATTCCCCCCATACATGAAGAGTGGATGATCTACTGCTGACAGTGTGTTTCCTTTTGTGCTCATTTGTGTAAAAAAAAAAAAAGTAGAATCACACCTCAACAAAAACTAACAAATAGATCAAGGTGTGGGTAGACCAGCAACTACAATATTCTACAAGGTAAAAATCACTTTTTGTAAATGAAGCCTGGTGGCTTTCAAAAGAGCGAAGTTATGGGCTGCTCTGGTGGAAAAAAAAACATGAATGAAACTTTTACAAAAAAGGAATTTCTGTAATGTTGTGACATCTAAGAATAACAATCTGAGTGTCAGTGGGAAAATAAGAACTTCCAGGTGATGCACCTGATAGACTGCCTTTGCAGCCATCACAGCCTATTCTGCTGCTGACCCTGAAGTGATGTGCAAGTCATTCACCACCCAAAATTAAAATAAATCAGGGTCATGGGTTAGAAATACCTGCCAATGATCTATAATAAAAAATGCAAACCTTCAAAAATAGAGTCTGGTCTGGCAAAGTAAACATATTCAAAGATGCAGAAGGCGGGGGGGTCTCCTTCAGGGCGAGGGACGATACTCAGAGTCTTCACCCCGTGTTTGGATATCTGGACTATTTCTCCAGGTAAGACCTCTCTGTAATACCTGAATACACATGGAGGGACATGGAAATGATCATTTCACTAAATGCTTCAATAATAAACTGCTGCAGATATTTTTGATTGGTGGTTAAAAACTGACTTTGCACCGATGGACTGGAAGCTGCAGGACTCTGAAGAGACCACCCAGCCCTCTGCATCCTCCTCTCCTGAACCTGAAACAAAAGAGACACAAAGTGAATCAGAGGATGATGATCTCTCTTTATCAGACATGTAGATGTTTTCAGGTCAAACAAACCGGAGCTGTGCAGTTTAGAGACGGGAACCAGCTGTCCAATGCAGAGGGGACGGTTTCCATAAGGGTCTCTCACCGCGTAGACCACGTCTTTATACATCACCAGTAGAGAGTACGAGGTGGGGGTCTCAGTCATCAGATTCTTTATTCTAAACACACACACAAATAAGTGGGAATTAAAATGTGTAGAGAAAAGTGTTCATATTTCATGCAGCAGGGAGTCACAGAGCTGACCTGGCGACCCAGTCCGGTGCGTCCAGCTCCTCCATGGGGGGGGTCAGAGCGAGCAGCTGAGTGATGAGTTCACTGTCTGAGCCGGTGGAGAGGCCCACTCCATGACGCATCACCTGCACATTTTCAAATCAGTGATGCTGATAAGTGAGGAGGTGGTTTTTTTAAGGAGTCAATCCAAAAATATGAAACAATTAAATTAAAAACAAACAAAAAGTCAAGTGAGTTTAAAAAATGTGAAAGAGTAAAGAAACAGAATATAAACTGTATAAGGAAGCAGGAAGTTCATTTTCACATACATTTCTCTTTTCTTCTTTACTCTTCATAAATATATTTTGAAATGCATATACTTCTTTAATGTATGCACCTTAAATTGTTCTATTTTTTGTCAATATATTTGGAATGTTTTTGTTCGTTATCTTTTAATATTCCTTGATTTTTTTCCTTTGCTAAACTAGCGATCATTAAACTGGCCGGCCGGTTTTTACAGCCTTAATGAAATTACACAAAATTTAAAAAGAACATTTAGAGGGAAAAATGAAAAAAGTTTTTATAAACTTAAAAGATCAAAAATATATAATAACAAAATAATTTTTCAAAACAGTTTTCTACATGTAAATATTTAGATACAAATCTATCCAGAAGAAAGAAAGGATTAGTAAAATATATGAAAAGGCTCAGAACTAAGATCATGTATTACTTTATATTTCTAAACTGGAATTTGCCAATTTTTGAAGTTTCCCCTTGATTTATATTGACTTTATTCATATTTGAATCTCCTTCATAATTTACTTTTCTATTCTTTTATTTTCACGTTTTATAAATGTGATCACATTGTTTTTATAACACATTTATTTCCTTCTTTTCAGACTTTTTAATGAATGTCATGCAGTTCTTTGTCAGAAAGGTAATCACCTTTATAGAATAACACTAAGAGCTTAAAAACCCAGACTATTCCCTTTCATGTTTCATGTGTTCTGTATGTCAGTAGACATTCATATCAGATCCATCAGAGAGTACTCGTCTCCTGACATGCTCCAGGTTCTCGCTCACCTTCTTCCTCAGGCGTTGAGCGTTGACCAGCTCTCCATTGTGTGCCACGGCTATCTTCCCGTGCAGAGTGTCCACCACAAACGGCTGGCAGTTCTGCAGCTCAGAGTGTCCGGTGGTTGAATATCGAGTGTGACAAATACCAAGGTTACCGTAACGCAGCTTCTGGAGCGCCTCGGCAGGGAACGCTGTGCTCACTAACCCCATCCCCTAAAAAAAGAAAAAAAAAAGATATTTACAGATACACTTAAAGGTTACACATCAGGATCCTACAAGAAGTCTGTGATTTTATATGTTGAACAGTTTTGTCACCCCCTCCCTTTTTTCAGCTTGAAAACATTAAATTAAGTCATGTTACCTAAAGAAGAATAAAACTCATGGATGTTACTTATGATCAATTTGTTAAATAATAATATTTATTTTCTTTGCCCCCCTCATTGCCATTATTTTTTACTTATTTGTATACTTTCTGTGTTGTGGTAATCCAGGGGAAATAAACGATTCAATCTTTGTTTGCCCCTTTAGTCTGCTGTTTTCATCCCTTCTTTTGAAATGTATTGTATAAGGAACCATGTATATGATATACTGTATATGATTCTCCTCTCCTGTACATTTGTGGGCTGTTGTTAAAACCACATCTTTTTTTCTTTATTGTAAGTGACAATATTTAACATAAATAATAAAAAAAATTCCCTTCTGACTTGGAATCGTAATCATATTTTTAACTGATAAGAACCAAAAATGAGTTGAAAAAAGTTCAATCATTTTAATGAGAGTGTGTGTGCAGCCGTCATGAGGTGCTGTGTAACTGTTACAGGTTTTGTTTCTCACACAGAACAGATAGTCTGTTGACTCTTCTGATAACTACATCACTGTATAACTCATCATTTTCTGGACGAGCTAAATAAGAGGGCGTTGTTGTTGCTATTTTTGTTTTTTTTCTTTCCAACAAATATGGTGTCTAGCGCCTGGATTTGGTCCAGTTATCAGGCTGTGTGCAGAAACAGATCTGAGTGTTTTCAGTCAAAGGTCATCGCGCTCACTCTAACCTTTCCTCTCTCTCAAAGCGGTAAACGTTCTGCTGTTATACAAAATAAACCAGTGTGTTGCGAGTGACAAAAAGCTGTGTTATTTGTGCGTAATGATGCAAGCTTCTTTTTTTTTGTATATATAAATGGTGCAGCTTTAAAGAAAAGCAGCTTAACTGAACATTATGATGAGTGCTACCTTGTGGGCTGTGTATGTAGGGGGGCTGGCTCCATTACTCAGGACCATCCCGGCGCTCTCCTGACCCCTGAGCAGACAAACACACAGACGAGAATATAGCTGTGAGGATTTAAAGGAATGACATCTTGAGTTTGTTTCCTGCAGGAGTAAACATGAGTTGACTTGTTCAGATGTGAGACTCGACATGAGCCTGGAGGCAAAGCAGACTGCTTTTATTCAGGTGATGAAAAGGAGGAGTCGGGGGGTTAAAAAAACAGAAACATGTCTGCTGTGGAGCAGCCGTACACAGGGAGTCGTCTTGCTGCAGCTTCAGCCTTTTCATCAAGCTGCTTCTCAGATTACAACTGGCCCCGCCCCCCTCTGCACACAGCTTAAGCCAGTGGTGAGGCTGCTTTTCTGCATGGAGGCGTTGCTTTCAGGCTTAGCCGCCTGGTTGCCTAGGGAACCGGGCAGCAGAGACAGGCGGATTGGGGAAAAGAAAGCGTTTCCAGGTCAGCTCAGACATGGAGGGAGCAGCAGAGAGACAAAGAGCAGGCAGGGAGGTGGTGGAGGACAAAGGCTCGGTGGAGAGGCCATGGGGGGAGGCCGAGGTGCTCGCTCTCATGTCAGTGTGGGACGAGGTGGGCGCTCAGCACGTCGCCGAGAGCAGGAGCACGTTCGAGCTGATCTCAGAGCGTCTGAGGAGGCTCAGCATTGTGCGCAGCTGGTGGGAGTGTCAGGCCCAATGCAGGAGCCTGGGGCTGCAGAGCAGGAAGTGTGACGCAGCAGCAGCAAATTACAGCGCAGAAGAAGAAGAGGAGGAGGAAGACAGGCTGGAGGAGGGCTGGGAGGAAGAGGAGGATGAGGGGACTCAAAGAAGGATCTACCCTTCCTCAGGCCCTATCCCCATGCAGGAAGGTAAATGAAGGTTCAAGGACAACATTTGACATCATGCAACAAAAAAAACATTTTAGCATTTTTTAAAATTGATAAATATCAACATTTATCAATACTTTTTTGATCATTTTGCCGTTTAAGACGCATCCTGATGACGACATCCAGCTGAAAAAAGCAAGATGGAGAATTAATTAAATTTTAGAAAAAAAATGCACAATAGTAGGAAGTTAGAATAAAGAAAGCAGCAGGGCTTTAAAAACACAATGAAACCCAGTAATACACTGAAGTAAACAGCTTCATACAGCTCCCTTTCGCGGGCGGACTGCAAGCTGAGCTGCACTGACATTGGCGTAGCATTTAGCCAGGAGGTCGGGTTGTTTGTTGGGGAGATTTCATCAGGTCTGCTCCTCTTGAAACAATCAGGCTTGCACGTTCTAACCAGTAAAAAACACAAGATAAAGCCGTTTCAGGTCGTTAAAAAAAATCTGTGTTTTCTGATGCTCTTCAGCATACAGCGGTTGTCGGGGGCTGCGCAATCTCTCTTGAGCTCAGGTTGTTTTTAGGTGAGGATTTTTCTTATGTTGTGATACTTTTAACAGGAGCCGAACTAGTCTAAAAAGGTCCTCTCCTCTGGAAAATAAATAGATGCTAAACAAATCTGTTTTAGGTAGATATCCGTGTCTTCTGATGGGTTGTCAGGGGGGCTGCATGCTGAGCTGCCACTAACATTAGCTCAGCATTATTCTCTGAGCTTTAGACATTCTTTGGCTTACAAAGAGAAGATAAACAAGCATGTTAGCACTGATTAAAGGATAGCCTAAAGTCAGATTAGATTTAAACATCTCTTACTGACGAGTATGTTTATGTGCTCGCAGGCCTCCGGACTCAAATCCAGCGAGCTCTTTCTTACACCCCAACTGTGGCCGAGGAGGGCGGCCGCCACTGGACAGATGACGAGGTCCGAGCTTTGCTGTGCGTCTGGGCTGACCGCCGAATTCGAGAACGCCTGAAGAGCACGCTGCGCAACAAGTGCATCTTCCAGGAGATGGCCTTTCAGATGCAGAGGAACTTTGGCGTGGTGAGAAACTGGAAACAATGTCGGACTAAGTACAAGAACCTGAAGTACGACCACAAGACGGCCAAGAGTGCTCACGCCGCAGCGGGAAGCGGCTCGGGAGGGCCGGGGAAATACATGAAGTTCTTCGATGAGGTGGACGCCATCCTGATGGGCCGCGGGCTGGAGGACGGGACGATGGAGATGCAGAGGAGGCTGTACGATGGAGAAACAGGAGCACAGAGGCTGCAAACGCCGGGGTCAGAGAGCGAGGTCGTCATTGAAATCGACGATGGTAAGTTTTCAGTCTGCAGGAATTTGAGTAGTTTTCTATTCAAAGTCGGCAGAATTGATCTTTAAACTTCTACTTTCTTTACAGACAGCAATGATTATGATATGACCGGAGACATAGAAGCAAGGTGGAAAAGAACAGGTATGCTTGATCAATATATACACATGTAACGATACATACATGTATGATAGATTATCATAAAAACAGTATGAAACCATCATCTTTCTTTCCGAATAGAGTGGGAATCACAACTCAAGATAATATATGAGAGACGAGGCCCATGATTACAATAAGATCATGATAAAGCGATTCTGTGATAATTGCAAGATAATCATATATTGAGACATCATGATAACTGATTAACTGAAGAATGTCAAATGGCCCTACAAAGTACAAAATAAAGTGCAGGATATTTATACACCTCTGCAATATCACGTTGTCTTCTTCTTCTTCACGGCCAAACTTCAGTTCAAGTTAACCTCAATTATTTCATGTCACGAGCGCCACGATGAGGAGTCATGAAGTAGTGACACTATGAGTCACTAACTGGTGTTAAAATATCTACATTTGGCACCAGCAATTTGATTATTTAATCACAAGTGTGAAGATGACGATATATTACCATATTGATATTTTGTCCTGCCACTTATGTTCAAAATTAGATTTTAAATCGCAGCTACACGTCTACGTCGCCCGTATTTTAATCATGTTATATAGATGAGGTCCTCACAATTCTTGATACTTTGGTACTTTAATCGATAGTACTGAAAAGTACCAAAACTTAAAAAAAAACTTTATAACTTTATTTCCAAAGACACGTGCGTAGAAGAGGAATCAATCTTTTACATTTGTGAGCAAACTGCTACACACACGGGGCGCCGGTGGCTTGGTCGTTGGTTCGCATGCACCATGTACAGAAGCTGCAGTCGTCAGGGCGATGGCCCAGGTTTGAATCGGACACGTGGCTTTCTTGCCACGTCGTGTCGGGCACTGTCTGCTGTCCTATCTCGACAATTGAGGCTTAAAAAATAATAATAAAAAAATAAACTCCGGCACATTTTCTTAACTGCATTGGTAACGTGCAGACAATGTGTAGGAGTTTGCTTGCATTTTGCTAATTAAAAAACAGAAATTATCCAATATTGGGTTCCTAGGACTTTCAATTTTTGTTGCTATGGTAGCGAAAAAGGTATCAATGATGTTTTATTTTTACTAGAATTGTATCGAAGTTCTGGTAGATTGACAACCCAGAAATTTTCATAGACCCAAAATGATCACAGCCCCCTCCTTTAAATAAAACAAAAGATTAATTTAAGATGTGTGATATCCAAAAATGTTGTTATCATTGTCTGAAGATATTATAGCTTATAATCATGACCTTTCCTTTTATTCTCCCGTTCAGATGCCCATCTTTCACTCACAGATCAACCGGATCAGTTCCACGTGGTCACCGTACCGGACACAGGTCGGAACTGGAGCGAGCAGGAGGTGCGAGCGCTGGTTCAGGTCTGGTCTGATGAGCGTGTGTGCAGACAGCTGGAGAGCTCGACCAGAAAGAGAGACATCTTCGTCCAGATCTCCAACAGGCTGCTGCAGCAGGGAATCGAGCGCGACTGGAAGCAGTGTCACACCAAGTACAAAAACCTGAAGTACCTCTACCGCTCGCTCCAGAGGGGAATGACCAAGGAAACTGACCCGAGACGCATCATGAGGTTCTACAACGAGGTGGACGCCATAATGACCCGCACAAAGAATGGCAGAAACGCCGCAAACAACAGAGACTCAGTCAGACTCTCGATGTCCGAGGACTGTGAAGACAAAGATAGCATAGATATCAGTTTGAACAAGATGAACTCAGAGAGCACTACGGCATCAGCGATGGAAGACAGAACCTGCAGTTCTGGTTCCTCCGTAAGCCTCGATGTTCCTGCAAACAATAAAGAAACAAGGATCCACGCAGTCCAGGAGGGGCGATCGGATCTACACCACAGATTCATGAGTGAGCCCAAAAATTATTTATTCTCATCTGATGGAGATTTTCACAGTAAATTCACTGAAATCCATGAATGAAACCTTACAATACATGAAGTTTACATCTTCAGATTTGTCTTTACTTGGATTAAATAATCAGAGATAAAAGCAAATTCTTTAGACAATTACAGTGTGCAAATATTATTAGTGCCCTGCTGTAGTTTTTGTCTTGTATGTGATTTGTTCATCACATAGTATGACATTATCATAATATACGGGTGCATCTTAAAATTTAAAAAATGTAAATATTGTAGAAAAGTTCATTTTTATCTGTAAATTAATTCAAAAAGTGAAACTTTCATATATTTGAGATTCATTACATGTATAGTGAAGAGAACCTATGGGGTATTGTCAAGATGACAGAAACAACAATCCAGATGAGCTGAGGCCACAACCTGGACTTCCATATGACCTCAGCAGTGCCACAGGCCAACGGCCTCCACACAACATTGATGCAGTTATTCATGCAAAAGGAGCCCAGACCAATATTAAGTACATATATGAACATAGTTTTCAGAAGGTTGATATTTCTGTATTATAAATGTTTGATTGGTCTTGTGTAATATTCTAAAATTTCAAATACTGGATTTGTGACTTTCATGACAATAAGCTGAAATGATCCAGATCAAGACTAACAAAAATACTTGAGATATAATATATATAAAACCAAGAATACACATCTGAAGTTTCGCTTTTGTTTATCAAATTATGGGAAAAAAAATAACTTTTCCACAGTATTTCTGGGAAGCACCTGTAGAACAAGTTCTCTCAGCATCCCTAACCACATCTGACCTCTACCTCCACTAATTTATTGTATTTGGAAGTTGAGAAGTTAGGAGAAATATTGTTTATTATTTAACTTTCCTATTATTTTATTTTTATTAAAATACAAACCTATAGTAGAACCAGAAAATATATATATTTTTTTTAACAGAGCTGTTTGTCCTACCACTCTCAAAAATCTACATTATTATGTTTTTTTTCTATTTTAATAGGTTTTTGTACTTTAAGTCAAACAGTAACTAAACAATACATGAGAGCTGTTCAAAAAATGTCAAATTAAATATTGATATGTACATAAACGAAATTAATACTAAAATGTAAAATAATTTTCAAATCAAGATATAGACGTAAAATAAAAATAAATATCTCTATATATCGTACAGATTTATAATATCTGTAATAATATATTTTAGAAACATGCAATTCATTGAACATCAGGTTGTTCACCGAATACAGTTTTAAAAGTATTTTATATTTTAAAGTATTTATTTAAACATTTTAAAAGTTGTTTTAAATATTTTTATGAATCTTGTGACGGAGGTAGAGGAGAACTTCCGCCGTTACGTCAACACAGGAAGTGCTGGATAACGGCGCCAAATGAGAATAGGAATCAGTAGTCCGATAACAACACTAGTTAAACCTGGGAAGCCCTGACGTTCAGAAATGAGACCAAGGACTAAATCTCAGCGGTGGTTTAGGAGTTCCGTGTGGAAGTTCTTCGAACTAAACGCAAATGAAGTCAGGTGCAAACTTTGTGAGACAACTCTTCAGTATCACATGTCTACAACAAGTATGCACAGACATCTGAAAGCGAGGCACCCTGCAGGAGCTCCGTCCGAGGAGCAGACATCAGAGGCGACCTTTGACACCGTAAAAAGCCGCACACTCGTTTAGAGACTGTAAAAAGGATTTCTATTCAACTTTGGTGAGGTCTCAATAGTTGGTAATGTTGCCTCAAACACAGCAGGGGCGTAGCTCAAAGTAGTAAATAAAGGGGGGCCCAGCCTAAAGGGGGGGGGGGGGGTTCCTCCTCCAATGATATTATATTTTCCCTATAAGGAAGTATGCACTGTTTTTAAGCCATCAATTTTAAACACAAAAACATATTTAAATAGCCAAAAATAAACATTATTTGGGGAAAACGATGGTTGCCTGAAAACACAACTTCCTTTGAGTAAGGTTGTCAATTTTTTTTTTCTTCCAGATTTATATTTTCGATTCCACTTTAAAACGATATATTCTCTGTTATTTTAATAGAGCTCAACATTGACCACTCAATTTTACAGTGGCTCTGCTTACGGTAGTGCATTTCACCACTCAAATCCTCCATTGACGTTTCATAAAATCCTTATCTCAATACATTATATAAAACATTTGATATTGCGCAAAACAATTTGAAAATGGATAAAAAGGCAAATGTACAAGACTGTGTGTATGACTTTTTCCAATAGTGAAAGCAATACGCGCATCACACAATCCATTGAAGATCCAAGGATATCCAAAAAATTTAAGTTTAGCGCACGTTCTTTCTGAACGTACACAGACCTTCCTCTACCTTCTTTATTGTAGTGTTTATGTTATTGATAATCATTTTGTATTTTTGCGTTTATATTTATAATAATGTTGTGACACTCAAGGACTCGGTAGTGTAATTCTTTTCCACTAGATCGCAAATAACATGGTTGATGTCATACAAACTTGTGTCTTCTATTGGAGCATATGCCATCATTCTTTAGCTCATGGTCAATCTACCTTAGATGATCATGACATTATGGCTAATAATCAGATCTGCTATGGAGAAAATGAACAGGATTTTTACTTCCGAAAATTAAACAATTAAAGTCCTCAACGCTGTCGCTGCGGCCACAGGTTCAAGCCCAACCTCGGCCCTTCCAGCATTTCCAACTTCTCTTCAGTTGTCCTATCCGTTAAAGGCAAAATGGCCAAAAATAAATTTAAAAATAAATAAATAAAATAAATATAAAACTACAGCTATATAGTAAGACAGGTGCGTAGAAGTTAAACCTTTGCACTCTGTCTAAAAAATGTAATAAATACATACCGGTAGGTAAAGTTTCGGTACCAAAACGTTACCAGCAGACAAATCCCACCCCTTCTAGTATATGATTTGTTACCTGGAGCAGCAACACCAGCACCTTTCAGAATAGTACGGGCTGAGATGTTTCAGTAGCGCAAAAACAGTGCTTCCCAAAGTGTGGGCCCCCTGGTGGGCCGTGTTGGTACTGCATGTGGGCCGCGAAAAGCCCTCTACCAAGTATAAAAATAAAATAAATATCACAATAATGATGACTTACCATGAGTCTACCCTTCAAGTGATTAATAAGGCGTGTCATGACTATTCATGGACATATTGTTCAGTAAACATTGGTGTCTATCTTGCCATAATATCATTTTGTCATGTCCAATAATTTACCCTAACTGAAAGTAAGAGCTGTAATTTTCAATTAAACTGGGCCGCGGTGGTTTAAAGTTTGGGAAAGGCTGCTCTAGAAAACAACACTGGAGGCTGTGGTAACACTCTGGTTCCCCCCAGACAGCCGATGTATATTTCTCCTTATTGGGAACAGCCATGTAAAAACCTAAACCGACATACGAATCATGGCTTAACGTATAGGTGTGGCAACAACACTTAGACAAACAACACGCAGCACAACACAAACACAGTAAATTGTTTTTTGGATCACATTTGAGAAAAGAAAAGAAAATTAATCAACTGAATTCAAAGCTAAAGTAATGAGCAACAAGAACATTCATAGAACCATAGTGGAATCAAACGTCTGATATTTGTCTTTCAAATCATCACCAACTCTCTGCAAGCCCATTCACTAACCACGGAACAAATACCTATAGGTAACCAGCTGATAAAACACTCGACCACAGCAATGTGTAACTACATTCAGCTCAGGCTTTGTGGATGTTCCTCTGCATGAGGACCAAAGGCTGGCTGTGCTAGCAATGCTAACATTAGCCACACTCAGCAAACAGATTGTACATTGTTTACTTACAGACACTGTGATCCTGTGTCTGCTCAGTTTTAATGGTGTGGTTTTTTTTAAACTTTCAGACTTGTTTCTTCCAGCTGGCCTGAATTTGAATTTAAACTGAATTTACTTTGAAATCTGTCTAGGAACATCCGTTATTATAACCTCTCTTTTTTTGTTGTTGTTGTTGTTGTTGTTGTTGTTGTTGTATGCAGTAACCGGCTTATTTCAGCTCTGTATTTCACAGTTTTTCCCTCTCACATGTTGCTCCACAGGAGAGCCTTGTGTGTTGGTTTCTCACTGTTTTCTGTCATCTGCAGGCTCCTCTAATGACCGGGCAGAGGAAGAGGAGAAATCCTTTACACCCGACAGACCCAAGAAGAGGAAATCTATGGATCAAGGTTTGCAATGTGCATCCATCTGTAATCACTTAGTGTGTCACATGTCATCCTCATTGACTGAACTCAGTCTCATGATGAATCTGATAATGAAGTTACAGATAATGGCCGGGTGGTGACTGCAAACACAAGTCGTGATGGAGTCGAATGAGAGAAAAAGAAACCAGTGTTAGGAAATAAAGTGTGGATACTAATCCCCCTGCCTTATTCTCTTTCAGACTCCACACTTGAAAGAGCAGTAAAACGGCTGTACACACACTCTGAATCTGCTGATAACCCAAAGGTCCAATGTAAAGAAGAGGACGATCACATCCCCATAATAAAGATCAATTCAGTGCGGTCAATGGCCTCCTCTGATTCGTCCCCTGACAGACAGGTAATGTCAGTGTCCTACAAACAAAACAAACTGAGGATGTTAAATCTAAAACCTGAACATACAGGATGCCAAAGTGAGCAGCAACAACAAGGTAAATAGTTAAACATATAGCAAACATAAAATGCTAAATGTGATGTCTTTGGACTAAAAGTTAAATTAAAAAAGTAATCAGGAATTTCTTTGAGTTGTGAAGATTTATATCAGCCACTTTATTGTTTTTCTGACACTCAATGGTCAACTCAGAAAACAATTAGCATATTGATCTGTGATGAAAACAAAAACATTTCAACTAAGTCTGTCAAAATTTTAGATACTCACATACTTTAATACTTCTCCATACTGAGTGTTTTAAAATGATAAATCTCAGATTGATAGAATCAAAAAATACAGAAGCTTTAAAAAAACGACAGTTCTTTAGTGGTTTCCTTTTGTAAACCAAAGTTGTCTCTGACAGAGAGAGCTTTGGTGTTCCACTACATCTCACATGTCAGCAAATATAGACATTAGGCTACACCTCTACAAATACACAAAGAGCAGATGCAACAAAATGTGCAGATGTTTGGGTAGTGGGCAGGGGATTGCTAGCAAATCTGGCATTTAAAGAAAAATAATAATTCAGTATTGGGTGTCTGGGACAATCTAAGAGTTTGTTCTCTTTCTCTATAAACCAAATTGATAATCAACTAAAAACATGTAGCATTAAATTACACATTTTTCAAGCTTTAGCCCAAACTATATTTCATTATCTGTTGCCATTTCGGTGAACTATTTGGTTTATCTTTAAAAAGTCGTCAAACATTTACCGGTAGCAGCAAAGTCTTTGCTGTGCCTTTATTTCTACATAAAAATGTGAAATATGAAAACACGAAATAATTCTACCTTAGAGGACAGTTATTCTGCACACATAATAATGATATTTGGATTTCATCACGTTAAAGTTTGTTTTGGATGCACAGATGTTCAAAAACCAGTCATTATGTGGCGGTGTAACGGTTCAGATTGTGACCGTGTTAAATGGTGTCTCCAGCCGAATGAGCCCGTGGTTTTCGTACAGATGTTGGTAACAAAGTTTCTCAAAGAACGCCACATGAATGAACACTTCCCTTCTTCCTCCAACATCTGTCGTAACTACGACAACCACAGACGCTATCGGATTAAAGTCCTCAATTAACACGGTCACTCTTTACCCCATCACACCGGACTTCTCATCTCCACCAATACTCATTCCAACACACCTGTCCTTGACTCACCTGTGCTGTAACGCTGTTAGTCCCAGAGTCAAGACCTGGGCCACCTCCAGCTGCGTGGGCCACTCTCCCGCTGCCACACACCCGAAAACCCCGCACTCCTCCCCGATACCGGACTCCTCAAACTCCATCCCGACGCTGCCTGTCCGACCGGAGTGTCTCGGTTAACCGGAGCGTGTTAGTGGTAGTGGCAGAACCACGTGCAGACACGGTACAACGTGGCTCGTTAAAACTTAAATAAACTCAGCTGACACCGTTAAACCGGCCGAAAAAAAACATCACCGGGTACAGCTTTGTACGTAGAGAGAGGCCACCATTACTGTAGTCACATAAATTAATCGAAACGTGTTTTTTAATCGAGCATGTTTACTGTGCAAAACGCACGTGGTACTTCACGAGGAAGATAGTAAGAACTAATTGAAATAAGATTTGGTGAAACCCGCAGACTTCTTTTCTCTTGATTAAATCAAACGTCCTCACGGGAGGGAAACGGGGTCACTTTGAGAGGATAAACTCCTAAAAAAAAAAGTTCTTCGCCTAGCAAATATTCGGTGTTGCGCTTCTTCCCATCACGTGGTCAGAATGCGCTGCTGTGATTGGTTGTCTGAGTGAGAAAAGGGCTGTGATTGGCTTTCAGAGCACGTAGGGCGAACTTCCCTTCCCTTGTGCCTCTCACTGCCTCTTCACATACCAACTGTACAAAGTTTTGTCTTTCAGAGCTGTGGGTCGCGAAATTACCCCATCATGTCCTCCACACCAGGTACAAAACAACAAAAAATACTTCTATTCAAGATTTTAAAGTCAATGCACGGCGTTTAATGAGCGCATTTCCTTTATGTGTGCGTGTTTTTGTTTTGTGTTACAGAGTTGAAGATCGGCCAAAAGTTGAATGAAGGGAAGACGAAGCAGATTTTCGAGCTCCTGGACCAGCCAGGTCTGGTTCTGGTTCAATCCAAAGACCAGATCACCGCCGGGAACGCGGTGAGGAAGGACCAGATGGAGGGAAAGGCTGCCATCGCCAACAAGACGACGAGCTGCGTGTTCAAGCTGCTGCAGGAGTCTGGTGAGGAAACACAAAAACTTTACATACTTTAATACCATAGACTGTAAATAAGATAATACTTTGGATACCACGTGGTTTAAAACGATACAGACTTAGTTGATGATGAAAGATGGGATTGAAAATGTCCAAACTTAAGATCTACAGTCAAACCAAAAGACAAGTGCAGGTGAATTCATGCATACTTAATTGCACTAAAATATTGGCAAAGTTTCGGTACAAATTTTTTGATAATCCAAACATTGCCCAATAACGGGGCTCTAGGACTTAAGCATTTTCGCGGTTGTGGCATCAATAATATTATTTTAAAAATCAGCATTGTATTGAAGTCTATCAAACAGGACCTGGTACTGTTGGTATAATGTTGTTTTTTTTAAGGTTGAAAACTTGTGATTTCTTTTTAATCACCTGTCTTATTAAACAATCCAGTCTTGGAGATTTTGATTACTAAATTATGGAAATACTGAAAATCAAAATAATAATTCTGATCTTCTGTTGTTTATTAACCAAAAGTTTCCACTAGAGAGAGTGCAAAAAAATTGCAGGGAAACTGCACAATGTCTTAAGTCAGGGATGGGCAACTTTGGTCACAGCTAGGGCCACATTCATTTCATTCTCACTGCCAGAGGGCCAAATTGTAGAATACAAAAACGATTACAGTCAATTATGTCTCAAATTTAACTCAACATATACCAGTGATCAAATATTATTATGGACAAATTTCTGGATTTCATGGCAGATTTGTCATGTTTTGATATATAAAAATTGACTTGAGGGCCACATGTGGCCCCCAGTTGCCCACCCCTGGTCTAAGTCGTACAAAAAACCCTCACAATAAAGACGAAACAGTTTTGTTGTTAAATGTAAAAATGTTTGATACTTATGCTGCTACCTTTTTTTTTTTTATATGACACAATTTCATTTTCTTCATGGACAAAGTATCAGAACAATCAACTGAACTTATTGCACTCATTAGTGGAAAACTTGTTACTATACATCACAGGTTTAAAATAAAACAATTAAACCTTTTAAGTAATGATAATTTAGCAGATCATGTTCTAAATTAAGTGCACCAATCACAAGACAGGCATGACCACAGTCCCCTCTGACACACACACACACACACACACACACACACACACACACACACACACACACACACACACACACACACACACACACACAATGAGCGGCATGAGGGGAACAGTTACCACATTACTTCTAAATTAAAGCCAGTTGGAGAGTCATTTTCAACATGACTGCAGAGCTCTGTCTCTTCTACATGCATGAAAAGTCCAAAGGGGTTTTGTCTTTAAGGGATTAAGTACTCTGCAGAGAGGAATTAAAAATACAGAAAATAAGTGATCAATTATTCAAATTCAGAAGTAATGACTCATTTTTTGTTATACTGCTAAGGACTCAAGAGCCTTTGAACACCACTGTTATACTTCACACATTTTTTTTGGAAGTCAAAGGGAGACATTATTTCTTCTCCAGGCCCTGAAACAATCGTGTGTTACACAAAAACACTATTTATTATTTTCTCATTTACTCGCCCCCTTGGCCGGTGAGACAAAAAGGGAATGTGGGAGCCAGTTTGACAGAATCATTAAATCCTGTAAATAAGATCCAGTGTTACCACTACAAATAGTGCTGAAACTGACTGAGATGGGTTTCCTAAGAGAAAGGTAAACAGGCCAAAGGTTTGTCTTTCTTTCTGAACAGTCACCTCACCGACCCCTTTAACTCACGGCACAAGGTCAGACTGGTTTGAGGGCCACAAGAAACCCCTAAAAGTAGGCTTTGTAAAGTCAAAAGCCCCCATGGTAGGAGTTTATTATTTATTTCATAAAGCTGGTCTGCTGTACTGAAGCTTTTGAGTTTTTCATTCTGACCTACGATCTCATCATTTAAACGTTTTTCCCCCATTGTCTCAAACTTGGTCCATCTTATATTTTGGACTTTGTATCTCATTAGCTACAACTTAAAAGAAACATTAAATAAAACTAAGCCTGCTAATTAAAAGATCCCCATGGCAGGTGATAGTTGTGAGAAAAGAAGTCAGAATTGAAGATTAACACTAGGGGGGCCCATCACCATTAATGAATTAAGGTCTGAAATTAATGTGTTAATAAACTACGTTACAGTTTCCCGCCTCATGGTTTCTCAACATGTGGTTTAGTGGCCTCGAGGCGATTATGACTCACCTGCTACACGCCTTACCTGGCAGAGCACCTTCATCCTGAACGGGTCCCTAAACCAAAGTAGGGTTGGCACCATACCAGATTTTGGTACAACTCTAGTTAAAAAACAATATTGATGCCTGTTTTGATTCCAGGGCACTAAAACAGACAAGTTCTATGCTCCTGATATTCGGAAATATCTTGTTTTAATTAACAGAAATTGCAGTCAAACTCCTCCTCACTGTATGAATTGGTCTGGCTTATATCTTTCTTTAAAGCTCTGGTAGGTTCAGCCGGCAGACACACATGAGGCTGTGATGGTTTAAACTCAGTCCTGATGGGAATACACTGTTCAAATTTGATGTACTAAAAGTTCATGCCTGACGGGCTCAGATTGTTATTCAAAATGCAGCACAGAAAGGATTTTACAGAGATGGACCTTTTTGTTACAGAGGAATATATATATATATATATATATATATTTAAACTAGGAGTATCTCTTATAAAGCTGACTCCAATAAGAAAAGTTTCTCTTGCATAACACTGGAGTGTCTGGTCTCAGTGAGTTTGTGACTTCTGTGTTTTAAATGGTCAGTTCAGAGCCAATAAAAAAAAAAAAAAAAAGTTTAACGTAAAATTACACAAACAAACTTTTGTAATCAAGGCAGATGTAGATCAGCAACTCGTGTGTTGTAAGAAGTAAAACGAGTGTTTTAGTTAATAGAGTGTGGTGGATTTAAAAAGTGATGTTACGGCTCTGTCTGGATAATAAAATAAACATCTTGAGTCTGAAACGGATGTTGTTTAGATTGTGGATGAAGGAATACAATTCCCCTTTAACTCTCATCCATACAAATATACTGTAGAGTTTCAGATGTTCACTGATCTTGACGCACTTTAAAGGTTTGTGTGTCTGATCTGCTGTGCTCCTTCTCCTCCAGGCGTTAAGACGGCGTTCGTGCAGCAGCACTCGGACACGGCGTTCCTCGCAGCTCACTGTGAGATGATCCCCATCGAGTGGGTCTGTCGCAGAGTCGCCACTGGATCATTCCTCAAGAGGAATCCAGGAGTCAAAGAGGGCTATCGCTTCTCCCCCCTGAAGATGGAGATGTTCTTTAAAGTGAGTCTGACACCCAACAGGGCCCCCCAGATTTTAGTCTTAAAATGTGCATAATGAAAAAAGGCACTACATTTGAATCACTAACTGTGTCAGACCACAAATGAGATAAATGAGACATCCCTTGTAGAAGAAGATGAAGCCTCATTGAGCTTCAGGGGAGTTTTTGTTTCTACTTGTCAAACACAGGTCTGGTAGAATTTAAACCCTTGAGCTAGTCTTCACTAGAGCTGACACACCTAGCTGTTATTGGTGGTCTTGGTAAAAAGTGAAAGAAAAAAATCCAAATAAGCCTCATTAAATCTGTGTACATTTCTTTGAGTGCTAGATTATTTTGAACACATTTATAGAAACACTGGTTTAATTGGTGACATTAGTCCTGGATTATATTTAATATCCTCTGGCTGCTCAACCTTTTATTCTAGGTTTATTTTTACATAGATATTTTCACCATTACAAAGATCATTTAACACCCTAGTGCTCTGACATTCACAGCAGTAACAATGGGAATAAATGGAATAAATTACAAATTAAATTAAATCAGGAACAGAAAGGAAAAAAACAAGACAAAAAAAAAAAACAGCCATCATCATCTTATGTAACAGAAGCAGACATGCACAAACTTGCGAGGCCCATGGCTGTCACTTCTTTCAACAAAGGTCCTTGTCTCCCTGTATCTTTTTGTCACATGTTCTTATCTACCCCCCCTTACTTTTCCTCCTACCTTGGAGGGGAGAACAAAATGTAATACTTATGATTATTACATTTTTGCACTGTAGTCACTTGACTTTTTCACAAGCCTGCCACAAACCTAATCCACCTTCATGTTTTTTTTTTTTTTTTTTTTTTTTTGCTGTAGGATGATGCCAACAACGACCCCCAGTGGTCGGAGGAGCAGCTGCTGGAGGCCAAGTTCTGTCTTGCTGGACTCTCCATCGGTCAGTGTGAGGTGGACATCATGAACCGCAGCACCGTGGCCATCTTTGAGATCTTGGAGAAAGCCTGGGCCACCCAGAACTGTACCCTGGTGGATATGAAGGTATGAAGAGCAGTGCTGCCCTCTGCTGGTGAATCTGCTGGGTGAACACTTTTTTTGAAATATTCACAGCTGCTTCTAACTATAGGAGTGTTTTATCTTATTTTTGGTGCTTTAGATCGAGTTTGGCGTTAACGTGAAGACTAAGGAGATCGTTCTTGCCGATGTGATCGATAACGATTCATGGAGGCTGTGGCCGGCTGGAGACCGGAGCCAGCAGAAAGATAAGCAGGTCAGGACTTTTCTTTTAAGGGCTGTTTGTTTATAATCACAAGATTAAAAAGCAAAAATAACCTTTTCCCCTTCTTTTTGTAGGTGTACAGAGACCTGAAAGAAGTCACACCTGAGGCCATGCAGATGGTGAAGAGGAACTTTGAGTGGGTCTCTGAAAGAGTGAAGGTATAATGAAACCATTTTCTCAGATCATTGTATTTATTCATACTGAAATTTGGACTTTTGCACTTCTTAGTTAAAGGCTTTGTATGTGATTTTTCACACTTATAATATAAATATAATATAAATCAAGTATATCCTCTGAAAATAACTCTGAGTCATGACTGTCTACAATGGGTGTAACACACTGTCCCACTGTCTGTGATGTTTTCAGAGTTTTCAGAGTCCTATCTTCACTTTGTTTACATTGTTGCGACGGCTGGCTGACTCCTCCCCTCGTGTATAAAAGTTGTTTAATTGAGGGACTAGAGAAAAGAAGAATAACATACTGTACTCACTGCTTAACTGTGTTTCTAGATCACGCTCATTTCAGGTAAATTTACATGCAGTGTGAAGATACCAGCATAATAAAGATCACTAGCATTAGCATGCTAACACAACAATGCAGCGCAAGTTGTTTTGGTTTAATGCTGATGCTCAAGGGCGACATCTACTGGATGAAAAAATCACATAAAGCCTTTAAACGACTTGTACTGTTCAGGTGAACAAACCCCAAAGAGGATACGATTGTCTGCTCTGAGATTTAATGTGCTCCTTTTCTTGACACTCGATGAACAAAAGAATCTGAGAGTAACTCCAATATTGTTTATCTCTCTGACTTGTTTAGTAGTCTTTGCCTGTCTTCTTTCCCTCTTCAGTAAGAGGATCACTCTTACACCCTCACACCCACCGGTTCTGGTCCGGTGGGTGTGAGGGGCTGCTGGATTCAGAAGCTCTGCAGCAAACTGTTTCACTGTGAGAATCTGAGAGAAAACCAAACCTTGATCTGTCTGAAAGTTAACGAGTGCTGTGTTGTGTCTGAAGCTGCTGTTGGAGCCTCAGGCCAGCGGGCGGGTGGTGGTCCTGATGGGCTCCACCTCGGACATGGCTCACTGTGAGAAGATCAGGAAGGCGTGTTTGTCGTACGGGATCCCCTGTGTCCTCAGAGTCACCTCAGCTCACAAAGGACCGGACGAGACTCTGCGCATCAAAGCTCAATATGAGGGTGAGTTTAAAAAAAAAATTATATTCTTATTTAATTGTTGGTTGTTATTATTGTGTGAAACCTACCTGGTGTAATATTAGTTATCACTTAAACTCATGCAGCTATTTATCATTCCTCCTCGGCTGGCATTCCCTACAAAGGTAGAGATGGGGAGTATTCAGTGACACTGCTTGACTTAAACCAGATGGAGCATGCTAGCTTATTATTATTTTATTTAACCAGGAAAGAAACTCATTGAGATTAAAAATCTATTTTTTCAAGAGTGTCCTGGCCAAGACAGGCAGCAAAACATTAACAGACTTTCACACGGACAACGAGCAGCCAATCTTTCAAATACAGTAGACATTAAAAGACACAACTAACAAATCCAAACCGCAAAATGTTTGTCAAATACATCAGGAAGAACATCTACCTGAACATCTATCCGCTTCCAAGTCATTTAACTTCATCTGAAAAATGTTAGCTTCAGAGGCCAATATGTTCTGGGAAAAAACATCTGCAGCTCCACTTTCTTGTACATGTCTCTCTCATTGGCTGATTTGGTCCGGCTCAGAGTCGGACGTAAGCATCCAGATTTCAAACCCTAAATATGTTTAAAATGATCAGGGAAGATCTGAGTTTGTGAGCTATTCTAAAAGTTAGGATTTATAAAGCTGTTGGATTAATACAAGAGATTGTGAACTAACCCTCGGTACAAAAACAAGGGCCCAAACTAGATCTTCCTCTGAGTAAATGTGTACCTGCTAAGCCTCTACTTTCAGCCCTGCAGTCTGAGACTGAGTCCAGCATCGGTAAGTGAGGATTTGGTCCCGCCCTCATGTTGCTGATGTGTGTTTTCTTTCCTTCAGGTGATGGCGTCCCCACAGTCTTTGTGGCTGTAGCCGGCAGGAGTAACGGCCTCGGACCAGTGATGTCGGGAAACACGGCCTATCCTGTCATCAACTGCCCCCCTCTCACTCCAGACTGGGGCGCCCAGGATGTCTGGTCCTCCCTGCGTATGCCGAGCGGTAATTAAATTCAAATAACTTGATTAATCCCACAATAGGCAATTAGTTAAGACATTAAAAAAAGAGATGAACAAAGAACATCGTCAATGATACAGATCACATCACGTAGGAGTTTAATCATCATACTAACCACGCCCCTCTTTTCCTCCTGCAGGTCTCGGCTGCTCCACCGTCCTCTCCCCCGAGGCCGCCGCTCAGTTTGCGGCACAGATCTTCGGTCTGACCGATCACCTGGTGTGGTGCAAACTTCGTACCTCCATGCTGAACACCTGGGTGTCCCTAAAGCTGGCTGACCAGAAGCTGCAGGCCTGCAGCCTCTAAACGGATCCTGTTCTGTTAGAGCGCCCCCTGTCTGTTTACCATGGAAACCTACTATCAATGTACTTCTCACTTTAATCATTCCATTAAAGAAAACCATTAAAAGCTTCTTAAATAAATCTTCTGTGATTGTAATCCCGTCTTAGTCGTCTGTAACAGTCTGGCATCAGGGGAATAATAAAAAGATTCAACTTTGTCTTAAGCTACATTTCAATAATTTTCACTTTCTTGGAGAGGAAATGTTAATATTTATAATATGCTGCTACAGCAGGCGAACTTGGACCACCTCTTCTTGATTAGCTGGCTTTAGCTTCGCTTTTGAGGTAGTTCTCAAACTTGTTTAATAGTGACCATCTTACAGCAAAACTTTTAGGAGGGGGTAAGAAGTTACATTAGAGCTCTCAGTGTTTGATTCAACGTATGAGCTGATTTCATGCAACTGTTGGAAAAGTAGTCCCTTCTTTTCTACATTTTAGTATTAAAGAGGACATATGATCCCCCCTCTTCTCCACCTTTTCAAACAGTCCACTGTGATCTAAATGAAACATCTGTGCTGTGCTTTGGTCAAAATATAACATGAATCAAGCACCAGAGGAGGTTTGTGACCCTGTATAAACCAGCTCTCTCAGAACACTCCGTTTTGGTGTGTGTTTGTGTCTCTTTAAATGTAATGACCCCCCCCCCTGAGTTTTCCCTGTAGATAGCAAGACAAAAATGGTGGATCTGTGCAAAAGATTGTATCTAGGCTGTGGGTTGAGTCCATGGGGGGAGTTATCAGGGGAGGGGAGGGGATTTTTTTTACCAGAATCCCACTGTGACATCACAAGGAGAGCAAATTTGAAATGGATCATTTGTCTCTGTGTTGTAAGACTTATGCAGACCACAAACAAAGGACTGGATGGATTTATTTAACATTTTGGTTTTGAGCCAGTGGAAGAACTTGCACAGATGTGATTAACCTTTATATTATTCCTATTTTAAAAATTAGGAACAAGCTTTACACACATTTTGGTCGAGGTTTGAAATCATGCCGCTGGCTTTTGGTGAATATCCTAGACTTTTCTATAGTTGAAATTAACTTTTAACACTTATGTGTGTTATGAATAATTAAACCATTATTTTACCAGTATATTTTATATTTGCTTTGGTATCTAATTAGGCATCAATTTCTGTTTATTTTTAATAGTATGTTGATGTTTAAAATTCTAGTATCATGAAAACCCTGGCAGCTTCTCTGTTTTACAAACTCAGACACCAGTCTAAGGGATTTTTAAAGTTCTTCAAACACTTTGGCAGCTGCAGGTACTTGTAGTTTGCACACTGATCTGTTTCTATACAAACACTCCAAAAGAAGTTCTGCATGAAATGTGTTTAGCAATGATATTAGGACCTGTGTGATACCTCAGAGTGAGTCTGATGCTCTGCTTGACTGAGATCTGCTGAAACAATCTCGGCTCAGTCTGGTCGAGCATGAAGACCATTGCAGACCTCGGAAATTCAAAGAGTGAGGTCCAGTCCTTGATGACTTTGTCAAATGGTGTGAGCAATCTTATCTGCAGTTAAACATATCCAAAACTAAAGATATGACCATCGAATTTAGAAAAACGTCCCACACACAAGAAGTCACACTCATTAATGGTCAACCAGTCGAATGTGTACAATCAGATATCTTGGGACAATTATTGACTCTAAACTTAACCTCTGAATTGAATTGTGAAGCTGTGAGTAAAAAGGGGCACCAGCGTTTATCCTGTCTGAGGAAATTGGCCCGTTTTCACATTGACGAAACCATGGTGACCTTTTTTCACCGTGCTTATGTCGTGTCGTATCTTTTTCTGTTGTGTCATGGCTTGGAAACCTCTCTGTGAAGAACAGAAACTCTCTGAACCAGATCGTGAGGTGGTACAGTAAGCTGAGTCTGGAGACCCTGTACACCAGGCAGGTGGAGCGGCTCACCGGCTCAGTCTTAAAAGATGAGTCCCATCCTCTATACTGTGAGTTTCAGCTTCTTCCTTCTGGACCAAGACTTTCAGTTCCAAAGTGCAGAACAAAGCGCTATAGGAACAGCTTTGTCCCAGCAGCTATTATAGAGCGGAACAAGTCATAGTGTGTGTGTGTGTATCATGTCTTTCCTCTTTGCTGCTTGATGTGGTCATTGTAATTTCATGAAGGCTTTGCATGGAGGGACGGAGATAGCAGCCTGAGAGGTTGTTGTCATGCTTCTTGGTATTATTTATTCTGGTGTTCTCGGCTCTGTAGCTTTTACAGATCGACTTGTTTTATTGATTGTGATTGGAACCTGCGCACTTTATGCACCTCAGCACTTTGCACTTTGTGTGTTTGATGTTTTGTCTGTGTTGTATTGAGTGTCTCTCCCTGCAACCAAATCTACCTACGGGTACAAATAAAGTAACCTGAACCTGACCTGAACCTGCTATTCCAGTTTTAAAACCTTTTACCATACATTTAAGCATAAAGTCATGCAACCATGTATGCAACTCGGCCACAAGAGGGAGCCTGTGTCTCACGTTGAGGATCCAAAAATCTCAACCTTTCAATCTGTTCCAGGAGTTTGCAGCCAAGCGAATGAGTCAGAATATCATGCCAACATTTTTATTTTTCCACTTCTATTATAGCACAGCTCTGCCTTTGATAACAAATGATGGGTGTAAAGACCTGTGATGATGTGCTAAATCTTTGTTCACGTGTGGGTGTGAGTAGGAGGATGGAAGTGCTGAGTGTAGAGAGAGACAGAGAGAGAGAGAGAGAGAGAGAGAGAGAGAGAGAGAGAGAGCAGGGAGGCTGAAAAATCCTCTGCTTTTTTAATGTTTGTGTTCAGAAAATACAATTTACTGCACAAAATCAGCCTTCGCTGAAATCTCTACGCTGCATACAGAGCACAGGTGTATGCACATATGTGATGCAGGTCTCCTTGACAACTGTAGCATGGCAACAACCCCTCCATATACAATATGTGCCTCCACTTCTCCTGTTCTGCTCTCTAAGTATGGTGTTATCTCTTAAGTCTCTCCTCTCCTCGCTGGCATTTTTTTTACTATTCACCGCTTCCCATCCTCATGGAAACCACAATGTACTGAAAGTAAAAGGAGCACAACATGAATCATCAACAAAATCTAACCACACTAATGACTCGTGGATGTGCGTGGTCATGACTTTGTCTCAGTTAAATGTGTTGAATGCATCCACCGGATTAAAAAAAGGCAGAAATGCAGCAGGTTTCTCAAGACTCAAAAAAAGAAATTTATTAATCTGTCAAAGCTTTGAAGGCAGTATTTATGCATCACTTCTATATTTTATTTACAACACTATTTCTTCTTCTATGTTTACTCTAGTGTACAAAATATCTATATTTACCTAACAGAAAAACATCACTAACATCTCCCTGTTTCTTCTGCTCCCTCGGACATTGTCCTTCCATCTCTCAGTTTCCTTCACTCTGTCTTTTTTTCAATTCACTCTCTTAGTTGGTATTCTTTTCTCTCAACAATATAACCATCAACCTTCCGTCGTCGTCCAATCACAGCGCCCCCAGGTCGTGGCACGAGCGGGACTTCTGCCTCAGGAACTTGCCCACCTCTCGCTCTCTCGGGTACCGGGGCACCAGGCTGGACAGGAAGCGTTTGGCCTTGGTGGTCATGCTCTCGCGTTGGCCGCCGCTCATCATGTCCTCCGCGGTGGCTCCAGGGGGCCACGGGGGCTGACCCCTCGCTAGTCGAACGGCGCACTCCAGGAGCTCGGGTGTGCGGTGGTCCAGAGAGGCGGAGATCTCCAGGTAGAGGCAGTTGTAGAGGGCGGCGCTGGACATCGCTTCTGAGAAGGAAGAAGGTGAATAAAGACAAGATGTTCAGTTTACTGTAACAGAGATGCTGACCTGAGCTAACTCTACTACTCCTAAATCAATACATGTCTTCTTTTAAAAGGATGAGACTCGGAAGCGTGTCGTAAATTCAATTTTGCAAAATACAGAAATTAAAAAGGTTTCAAGAATTCTGACAAGGGTGAATACATCAGTGTCAGTACTCAGTGTCCATCATATCGTTCTTGAGGGGCTAAAATTTTCCAGTGAATAAAAGACAAAATACCTTTCAGCCATTGTAAACATGTCAGGGGGGCGAGACAGGAGATAATGGAACAAAACATGAAGACTAAAGATGTGGGGGTTTGTTTTCCATCACATACTGGCAGACACCAGCTTTAACTACAAAAAGATGAAAACTGCAGATTTATTTAACCCAGTTTCCCTTTGGCAAAGACATCACACTGAAAACATTAACTACTTAAAAAAAATATCAAAAATCTCTTTCCACAAGCAGCAGCGGCACAAATCCCATCTTATCAAAAAGCAACATATATATAAATAAAGAGATAGCCAATAAAACACAGAGATCGACATTCTTCATGTTTCCCTAAAGTTCAATAAACTGAGTGTTTATAAGCCTGTATCATTCCCAGGGTGCATATTAGCAACATGCATGAATCACATCCTCTATTTTACTCATTTCCTAAAAGAGATCTGCTGCAGAATTAATCAGCGGTGGAGGTTCATGTTTTATCTGTTCATTTCTGACTCTGAGCCTCTCAGTCAACATAGCAAGAGAGAAGTAGTCAAGTAATGAGCTGCTGCAAACTCAAGCTTCTTTGTTGATACATTAGAGGAATAAATGTGCCTCCCTGGTTGCTAATATCATCTCAAATGGACATTATAAGATTCCATATTATCCTCGTTTTTTGACTCTCCTGTTGTCAGACTGAAACCTAAATAGAAGATTTGCCTTCATTGTCTCATACTGTCATAAGTAAAAACCTACATTTCAGTCTCTGCCTTAAAGGTTTTTTTTATTTTTAGCTGATGTCTCTTTAAGGCCCCCGTCCAACTGGGACCACTTTTCTTCTGATTGGCCAGCTCTCTGAAAGCCTTCCAGGAGGGCAGAACGCTGCAGGGCTGCCAGGTGAGGGCTGGAAGAAGACGTTTCCACAGTTTACATTGAGCTTACAACAAGGCGTTTAGCGCCCTCTGCAGACTCATCCTGGGATTACTCCAACATACATTTCTGTATGTATCATGTATCATCCTGCACTCTGGGGGTTTACACATTTTTCCACCAGTTAAAAAGTGTTGTCGCAGCTAACAGTCCAATCAAATTCATCACAATGTTATGTCCCACCTTCTATCTTGTGATTGGTTCTATCCTGTTTAAGTCACAAAACGGCAGGTAGATACTCTTAAAGTTCTGTTTCATGGAGGCATTAAAGTGGCCCTTTTCAAAAAGCCTCAGTTCAGTATGCAGTGGGGACTTTTCAGTAGACTGAACCCTAGTGGTCATTCAGTATGCATTTTTTGTGTCCACCTCAGTAGACTGAACATTTCAGTATGGATACTAACTTCCAGGTTTTGTGCAGTATAGTTTGGATGCATCCTTTCAGGAAATTAATTGTAATTTAACACCCACAATGCTGTGCCAAATTACGCCTCCAAATAAAAAAAACGAGGATGAAAAAATAAATAAATGAGGATAGATGAGGCCGGTTCAGGTAACACGCCTATCGAATGTTAAGTTGTTGAATTGTTTTCATGAAATGTGACCTTTTGTATTATTTATTGAGCCATCGTGCATATCACATCTGAGTTGTAGTGTCAATAACATGAGGCGGGCTGATGACACCACTTCCACAATGAATGAATCAGACGAAGTAGGATCAAATATCAGCCTACTGTGCGCGCCTACTCAATAGGTACTAACAGGATACAGCACAGAGAGAAGGGACTGTCTACTGTCAGATTGTGTAGGCACTTTGTGATGCACCCAGTATCTGTTTATTTGTAAATTTTATTTGGAAAGATAGCACATTAGATGTTTCTTGCCAAAATGCACCCTGGGAGTGGTAGCCAACTTCCACCCGGATGTATTTATGTTTACAGGATTGCACCTCCCACTTCAAGATTCAATCCTCTTCACAATAAATTGACATCTTTAAAGCATTATCTGTAATCATCGCCTGTTGAGTCATAATGAACGTTTTTAAGTTCAGAGGTCAACTGTGCCGACACAAAGTGAATCCTCCGCTGTTTAACTGTTACACTGACTCCCTTCTGACTCCCACACTGTGATGAAGCTGTCATACTGACATTTATATTTTCACATATTTCACCCTACGCCCGAGTTTACCCACAGAAATCGAGACCTGAAAATGTCAACGACAACTGTGAAGACAAAACAAGAGGCCCTATTTTTATTTTTATTTTTTTACTTTTTTGGTTTTTAATGACTATTGAGAAAAAAGGTTTTGAATTGCTAAACTAAGTGTAATAATAATAATAATAGCTGCTGTGGTGGCACTCAGCTCGGTGCAGGGTCAGGTGTGTGTGGCTGATTTGGCCTTGATTCAGACCAGGTTTGGGGAGTTTATATTTACTCTCTGTGCTGCTGACTCATCTCACTTTCAGAGGTAGGGAGAGAAGAGACTTTGCTTGTAGTGTGTATGTGTGTCATCAAAACCTGTAATTTGCGCGAGTCTCTATCAAACCACTTTCACATGTGCACTACCAAAAATGTCTGAAGTATATCAGTAGGACTGCTCCTGAAATTCTCCTGATCTGGTTGTTCACACATGCACCTCACAGCAGGAGACTATCCCTGTGATGGGGGGGGGGGTTCTCCTGAGACAAGACAAAACATAAAATGTGTAAGTAGTGGATAAAGCAACAGAGTCTGTATATGATGCTACTAAAGAGAATATTTGCATTTATATTAATGCTATGTGTAGTTTGACTGAATCCCAATATCAATAGAAGAGCTGAAAAGAACAAACTGGCAAACAGATAAAAACAGATTGTTCCCATCCCGATTGCAGGGAATAAACGTCACCTCCCCCTTCCACTCGCTCGAGGTTAATTCTCCTGATTTGATCCAGATAAGACAGTTCTCTTGGACTTTCTGCAGAATAAATACTGACTACATTTTAAAGAGGAACATGAATCCACCCATAAACAAACATATAAACATACAGTATAATGGACAAAGCCTGAGTTTAGTGACCCATCTGTTCCTGAAGGGGGCCGCCAGAGGCTCATCGGCAACGGTCTCCATGCTGGAATTCCTGTTTCAACCAACATTTCAGTCAACCTACAGTAACAACATGCTGAGCTTAGCTGGAGCTGAGGCTGGTTTTAAACCACTGAAAAACATCCCGTCTGTCAATAAGGGCAGCTACGCGCCTCCTTGTTAATAATGATTATCCTTCATAAAATCAAAACAGATGAGTCATCAGCCCCCGTACATCGTGTGCAGATCAAGATGTGAGCTAATCAGAACTATTTTGTTCTTTGAAACAGGCTGTAAACTAGGCCTGCACGATATGAGAAACATGAATTTGTATCCCCTGTTACCTTTTTGCAACATGGTTCTCCTGAAAAAAAAAAAAAAAAGCGTTTCTTTTCACCACTAAATTTGCACCAATTAATCTGAGGGTAGCTGAAAGCAATCTTTAGCCTCATCTGTCTGAATCAGAATGGTGTGAAAGCATGGGCCCAGGTTTCCATCCAGTTAAAATGTATACTGAGTGAGAAAGCACTGCTTGTTTACAAAATTAATTAATTAATTGTGCAACCCTGCTGTAAACATGTTAATTTCCTGCTGTATTAACTGGCTTATTTGAATGGGTGTGTATGTGACTTCCAGTTCTTCTGCAGCCAGCCTCAAGTGGACGAACTGCATGGTTTTGCACTTTTTGCACAGCTTAATTTTTCAACACCAGAAGTTGCCGCTTGAATCCACCAGACTTAAATGACAGAAAACAAAATTTGATCATTTCATTCTCCCCATGGATCAAGTCGGTGCAGCTGGATGAAGAAATCTACTGCAGCAATTTCAAACTATTTTACCTTTACCGAAATAACCCGATAAAGCTGAAAACAAAAGGTGGGTCTTACCTTGAGCGGTGACCTCACGTGTGCGAACAAGGTCGCTCTTATTACCGACGAGGATGATGGGCGTTTGGGGCTGATTCTCTCTCAGGAGGAGTCTCAGCTGAGCGGTGCGATGGAAACTCCGCCTGTCAGTCACAGAGAAGACGAGGACGCACACCTCACACAGCAGAGCCGACAGATCCTGAGGGACGGGAGAACTTTTATTTTCATTTACTGTCAGAACATTTTACTGTTCTGAATCATCACACACCTCCTCGTACTAGCAGGACTCAGTCCAAAAAAAACATTATTTCCTTTTGACTTGTGCGCCCTGCAGAGGTCTCAGACTCCGGACGGAGACTGAGCACAAACATTTTTACTCTCCACTGCTCTCATAAATATTGTTGTCAGAGTCGTGTGTGTGCAGAGAAACAAGCGGAGGTGCAGACAAGTGAGAGCTCTATCTAAATCCCCCGTGGCTCAGTGAGAATTACTCCAGGAGAAAGCTGAAGCTGTAGTACACCTGAAATTCCTGCTGACACACACATGCACTCATCCTCTCCAACAGAGAGAGACACCCACAAAAAATTCCTGAAAAATAAAAAATATCCCTGTGAATAAATCCTTCACAAACTGACTGAATCTCCATCGGTCTTCAGCCGGAGCTGCCGGTGTCCACTGACTTTTAGATTCATTTAAACTGAAGGAAACATTTTATACTCTAATGACAGACACAGATGTAACACCATAGATTATATAAGACGATCCCTAATTAATAAGGGCAGCTATTACAGCTTTTCTCACAACAAATAAAAAGTCATTATGCAAAGAGTAACACATCAACACAGACAGATTGTGTCATGAGTTCAGTTGTTTTCACACATCCACCCAAATCACAAAACATTAAAGCAGTTTGACACATCTGCTCCGTGGGCAGCTCTCTCTCACACACACACACACATACACACATACACACACACACACACACACACACACACACACACACACACACACACACACATACACACACACACACACACACACACACACACACACACACACACACACACACACACACACACACACACACACACACACACACACACACACACACACACACACACATACACACATACACACACACACACACACACACACACACACACACACACACACTTGGATGCCTCTGAAGTGCACTCGAGGGAAAAGAGGAAAGATGTGCAAAACAACCTGATAATGAGCTTTTCCTCTGTAGACCACGTGCAGCAGATTTCATCTTTTGTCACACTCTTTCTGTGAGCTCTGCATCATATTAAACATCAACACATTTAACTATATTTGTTTATGGGGTTGGGGTTGCAATTCCTGTTGTGTTCTTTAAGATGTGACTTTTTCTGTTTTTCTTTCCTGAATTAAACAACAACAGGATGATACTGACGTCATTTGTCAGAAACTCTGCAAAAAATTCAGCCAGCTATTAATGTTGCTCAGGAATAAAGACAGACGTGAATGTTCGATCTTTAAAGCAACAATATAAAAACTTTTTCACCTTGAAATGAAAGGCTAGAGGGAAATATTGGACAGGCTTTTACACGTTGGTGAGACCTTAGAGCAGAGTAACAGTAGGCACTATGCTGGATATGTGGATACACTATGTGTGTATCTTCACTGTGAAGCCAACTCACACTAAACCATAAACTACTTCATCTTGCTTTATTGTAGAAAGAATATGAACTAAAAGAATACTGTTAACATTTATCGACTTACGTTTGTAATCCTTGGTTATATTCTAAAATGCGTGCAAAATGGACACTGGACTGTCTGTATACCTGTGGGCATGATTGCCAGTGGCAGCGTGTGTGTATGTTTCTGTGTGTATCCAACAGAATTCACATTGGAGTGTGTGTGTGTATGGAGGAGAGCTTGGGGGGTCCCCGCCCTCTGGCCCATTAAAACTCAATTTGACTGTATCAGCAAATGCACTCATATTAAACTGTAGTAGGTGTGCTCATGTGCGTCCTGTGTGTGTGTGTGTGTGTGTGTGTGGAACAAGCTCAGTGGACGTGACCCTGTAAAGCCTCCATTAGTCTCCATCAGGAACAAACTGCACCCCAGTCTTTAGACTTTAGACCAGGATTTAGGTGAGTAAGGCACAGTCGATTTCCAGGTCCCCAAGATAGGAATGCAAAATCCTCCCCACGGGATCGTTGATGGACGGCTTGCCTGAACAACATGTAAAGTGTCTCCAGATAACACTTATGAGTTGACGCTATACAAATAAAAATTGATTGATTGATTGATTGATTAATTGAAAACCCTTTGACCGCATCTCATTTTGAGATTAACCCATCCCTTGGCACTGACGGAGACGCAAGCTCATTGGCTCTTAAACCAACATTAGTGCTGGACGAAAACATCACAACTGCATCAGGTGGAAAAAAGGAAAGACACCTGCACTGACACCTCATGACAATCTGCCGCACAACTAGGTCACAAATATAGCTAAGATACCGACCAGATATTTGATTCAGCAAACAGTAATGTTACCACCTCATTACATTGTAATGTAGTTTTAATACTCCATCTCTTATTGACTGAAACATCTTTTACTACACTACTGAAAAATACACTCAGAAAGGTTCATCATGTACCCTTATATAAACATATAACTACAATAGGTTGATAACAGTCAATATTTATCAGCCCTATCATACATCCCTTCTTTTCCACATGAGTGTTGAGATAGAAATATAATTAGACTGTAAGTGAAGAAGTTTGAGCTCTGAGGCCTCAGGACATGTGACAAGACCTCCTCTATATGAAAATATATACAGCACACTGAGGAGGACTAATGAGGGGGCGGAAGGGGGGGGGGGTTGTTGTTGGCCTCACCTGTCTCCAGTTGTCATAGATAATGATGGTGCTGTCCTCATCGTCCACGGTGACTGTGCGTATGTAACCCTCCCCTGAGGATAGACAGCAGCCGTTAGGTCACATGGGAGAAATGCACACTGGGATTTATTCACCTGCTGCTCGCCACCACCACAGAGCTCTTTACCTTCAGAATCCACAGACGCAGCACGGTCCATGTCCCCCGCCAAAGCGAGGGCCAGAGACGACTTCCCCACGCCGTTCTGCCCCAGCAGGGCGACCCTCAGAGGCCCCTCAGGTCGGCTCTCCACAGAAATGGTCAGGGTGTCGTCCAGCGCCGGGGTGAATCTGATCGGAGACGCCGAGGGTCCTGCCACTCCCGACGCCCAGTCGCAGTCATCGTGGACGGCTTCTTCTCGTCTGAGCTGGTGTTTGATGGGCAGAGGGGTGCTGCCTCTGCGGACAGTCGGGGTGCTGGACAGAGTCATGCTGTCACACTGCAGAGGGAACATGGAGGGACACGCTCGCTTTATGTAACATTTAAGGCTGGTCTGTATGCAGACTGCTGCCTCTTATATAACACTAGTAATGGCAGCAGCACCCTGAGCCACATTTGCATGATGGTGTGATCATTTAGCTGCTTAGTATTATTACTGCACCTCCATAAAGCCTAAACTCCTAACCAAAGGACATGATGCAATGAATCATTATACATAACCTTAGTGAACAGTGAAAACATGGTCAACTTAACAGCTCTGTACATTTCATATATTTTCTGCGCTTTACAGCGATGTCTGAGTGCTGACAGTTGCCATACTGGAAATGCTGACCATCAAACTTTTGGTCAACCTTACGACAGGCAAAGAGCTGAGGTGGGCCTTAAAGGCTTTGTATGTGATTTTTCACACTTAAATATAATAGAAATCAAGTATATCCTCTGAAAATAACTCTCTGAGTCATGACTGTCTACAATGGGTGTAACACCCGAGTCCCACTGTCTGTGATGTTTTCAGAGTTTTCAGAGTCCTATCTTCACTTTGTTTACATCGCCAGGACAGCCGGCTGACTCCTCCCCTCACGTGTAAAAGTTGTTTAATTGAGGGACTAGAGAAAAGAAGAATAACATACTGTACTCACTGCTTAACTGTGTTTCTAGATCACGCTCATTTCAGGTAAATTTACATGCAGTGTGAAGATACGAGCAGAATAAAGATCACTAGCATTAGCATGCTAACACAACAATGCAGCGCGAGTTGTTTTGGTTTCATGCTGGTGCTCAAGGGCGACATCTACTGGATGAAAAAATCGCATATAAAGCCTTTAACAGTCAACCTTTACTAGGTGGGCCTTAAGCGTCCTGACAAACCTTTTCAAGGTCCTGCAGTAAGATGTATCCTTCATAAAATAAAAGCAGTGCACAGTATGTGCTGATAGACTTCACTATTCAGACAAATGTTGTTTTTTGTACCAGGCTGTAAACATGTTTCTTTCTACTGTAAAATTGTCAATTTTTAATAGATGTGTATGTGACTTCCTGGTTTTTTGGAGGCAGCCTCAAGTGGAAACTCAAGGAACTGCAGTTTTTTTACACTTTGTGCAAACCCATAGCATTGGCTATATTTTTCAGCGCTCATGGTTATAATGCACGCTATCCTTCCAGGTTATATCAGAAGACATAAGACAACACGACTTCTGCTGTGTTACATGTTCATGCTGTTTGACTTCTGAGTTCAGAAAAATGAGTTTCAAAGTTTTAAAATGCATGTGAACGTCTGCTCAAGTTGGAACAACAACTTGGAAAATTGGGAAAGAATTTGGTGCCCGCCTTGACTTCATATTCGTCATCATCATGGCTGCCAAAAAAATGTTTTTGTTAATAGAAAGACACTTTTCATCTATTCATGTTTTGCACATAAGCGTTATGCTCAAATATGATTTGTTCTATTTTATTACCATATCTTCCTTGTGACAGCCACGTTATTATCCGTTGTTATTGTTATAATGTCCCTGAATTTCTGAATTGAAAGCAGAACTTCCCAACTCAGAAACTGGGACCATCTGAGGAGCACATTGCAGCAAAAGCATGGGGACTGTGGAGCATGCTCAGGATGCCTATAGCCCAGTGTGGGTCTGATTGAGGTGTATCACATTATAGGTGTGTTAGTTTGTCTTAGTAGTCATTTGATTTAGTTCCATTTCATTCAGACTGACATGTTTATATGAATGTTGAAAGTCCAGATTTAGCCACACAGAGAAACATTTATTTGGATTTTTCTCTGAATTTCAAACTTGTCTCCTGGTTTAACATCTGTGTTTAAACCTATTCATCAACTCCACCTGTGTGGACCAAATACAAAACAAACAAAGAAGAGAAAGAACATAAATCTTACCGGCTTTACAAATTGTGGAATTATCATGCATTGACTTCTGATCCTTTTAATGTTGCACATCATTTAATCAAAAGCCTACACTTTTAAGTGATGCTTTAAAAAGCTTACATATTTCCCTAGAAAGCAAAGCTTTAGATTTAGAGAGTAAAAAAAGGAAAGTGGTTGTAAAGCAGGACACCCCCTCTCAGCACCTCCACCCACCTAAACAAACACACCCACACACACGCGCACACACACACACGCACGCGCACGCACGCACGCACACACACACACACACACACACACACACACACACACACACACACACACACAGGCAGCTCCATCAGAGTATCAAACATCACCACAACCAACCTTTTTACCCCAAATCTGATTAGCTGATTTAAATGAGAACGTGATTACAATAATTGGAGGCTCGCGCTGCCTTACCTTGCTCTCGTCCTCCTCCGCGTGGAGCCTTCTGTCGTCTTCTGTCGGCACATCTGTCGGCATCTGCAAACTGAGAGACCGACCGGGGATTAGGACTCCAAATGTCACAGAACACAGAACACCGACCCCCCACCTCCCCTCACCCTCATTCCCACTCACTTTGAAAACCCGAGCAGCATCATCTCACCTGTCTCACGCGGGGCTCTGCAACTACAAAGTATAGGCACCGTCACTCTCTCGCGCGCACTCTGCTCTCTCTCTCTCTCTCTCTCTCTCTCTCTCTCTCACACACACGCTCTCTCTCTCTCGCTCTCTCTCTCTCTCTCACACACACACACTCTCTCACTCTCTCTCTCTCTTTCTCTCTCTCTCTCTCTATCACACACACACACTCTCCCTCTCTCTCTCTCTATCACACACACACACACTCTCCCTCTCTCTCTCTCTCTCTCTCTCTCTCTCTCCATCAGGTTAGGGCCCAGGTCCAGCTCTGCAGTCGGCAGCACCGTCACTCATCACCTCTCTCTCTCTCCCTCTCTCTCGCTCTCTCTCTCTCTCTCTGACTTGTCAAGTTAAAATTTGGACTTCCTGCCAGAGGAGAGGAGTGATGAAAACACCTGCCCTCCTTCTCCAAACCCCCCCACCACCCCCCTCTTCTGGGACTCACGCGCTGTCAGAGTTTCCTGCAGGTGCATGCAGCGCGTGGAGCTGAGCTGCAGAAAAGCTTTAAAATGCTCAGTGTCACGAATCTCTCCCCCTGACCCCCTGAAAGATGGAGGCGATATCAAGAGTGGCCACTAGGGGGCAGCACAACACAAGTCTTGTCTTTAATGGCCATTCACTTGAGTGTGACTTTTTGTGTTTTCTTTTTCCATGGAGAATACATCATGAAAATGTGTCATGATGGGGTTTTCCTTTTATAAAAAAGAAGCATGACACCTTTCCTACTACCTGTCTTTCTAACCATTTGAAACCCCTCTTCTTCCCTTGTGTTTGTTTGAAGACTCACATGCCTCATTTCTGAAATCAAGTTATTCTAGAGCCAGATCCAAGGAGTGTATTTAGACATGTTTTCTGTCAAAAAGTGAGTGTGTCCCTGAGCGCTGGTCTGTCCCTCCCACACAAAGCCACAATAGACTCCGGCAGTGAGCAGCCAGGGCGCTATTATAGCCCTAATCCTGCTCCCATTATACCGGCCAGAGAGAGAGCGAGAGACACAGAGAGGGAGGTAGAGCCGAAGATGAGGTCATCCCAAACAGAGCACACCCAGGGTCACTGCCTCACTATAGAGGCACAAAGATAAAGAGACAGAGAGAGAGAGAGAGGCATGGAGCCGGGGCGAGCTGCAGAGAAAACGTGGGAGATGCTCAGATCAGGTGAATGGAAGAGGTTAAAACCTGTGAGCACGCTTGCACAATAACACAATACAGCAGCACACGGGGAAGGTAAAATTCTGTTTATTTCAGATTGCATATGAAACCACACTACAACAGGAGCAGGAAGCCGGGATAATGGCTGTCATTTTATTTGAACTCTATTCACAATTGGATAAAATAAAGAAACTGTAGGAAGGTAAAAATACACGCTAGTGGAATAAAACCAAATAAATCAGTACATAAATAAACAATAAATACTGAATAAATAAGTGAATAAATAAAAAGAACAATTTATTTTAACCTACACCCAAAAACAAAATAAATAGCTCTAATTAATGCATGAACCCTGGCAATGATCTCATGAAGGTGTCTCCATGAAAAAGAGAATTTTAATGCATTTTTTTAATCCCTGCGCTTTTAAGTTTTTTTGTTCCATAGTTCCCACAGAGTCCAGTCAAGCTCTGTGTTGTTGCATGTTGCAGAAATTTGGTGATGGTCCCTATTACAGAGGTGTTTAATTCTGCCTTAAAATAGCTCCTCTAGTCTGGACACAGCCACACAAATCATGCCACACTCTTTACGCCTGCTGTGGTGGGTTTATCTGCAGGCGCACACGCCTCTGTTTGTATGTAAAAAAACTCATCCTGTGGAGAGCAAACTGCAAAAGTCTCTCCGGTGAAAATCAGCTTTTCTGACTAGCAAAAAGTTAGATATCTTTGCTAAAAAAAAGAGCATTATTCTCACTATTCATTTAGCACAATCACTGGAAGATCCTCATTAAAAAGGTATCCTTGTACATTCTGTCATCTAGATGATTATTCATGTTACAAAGAATCACAAGTCCTGGTGAGCTTCAACACTTTGGTAGGCAACTGTGAAAAATATCAGCTGGCAAATACACCCGCATGCCGTGGATACTTTATCCAAGCCCATACCACTCCACATCCAGCACCACAGCACTACTCAGACCTCTGCAGCTTCAGCAGCTTATTATAAAAAAAACACAACTACAGTTTGAGCCACTCCAACGTAGAGTACGAGATATTGCATAGATGATGTGATCAGTGACTATTGATATGCTTTGAAGGGTTACCACAGTCTCTTTATCCCAGGCCCTGTTTTTAAAATATGTTAGGGTCCAAATGACTCAAAACTACAAAAAAGATTTGGTATTGTTTCAAAAAACTAGCTTCAGCCTGCAGCTACACAATCTTTTGAAGCGGTTGTGTCCACTTCAAGCTGTTGTTTTGTCACTGCCAGGCTCAGATTATTATTCTACTAACTGTCTCACAACATTACAGAAAAAAGATCCTGACATAGATTTCAGAGAAAGAAGATTTTTCTAACCCAGAAACAGCTGTGACTTTGCTCTCTTCAAATTCACAAAAAGTCAAAAGACAGTAAGTTTATTTTGTGGACGACTTGGAGTAGAGGGTTAGGGTAAGGTACTGTTATGAAATCCTCATTTATTTTACAATGAAAATGCTCCGTCTTGTTTTTGAATCAATACGGGATGAGATTTGTTTTGGTATTTTCATCCCGCACGCCCTACTCTGCCCTCTCATTGGTTAATACTCATAGCCTTCATTGGTTGGATTGGTCAGGCTTGGTCAAAGAGCCAATCAGAGGCAGAGTAGGGCACGCCTTTTGCAGACACTCCTCCACCAGTGAAGCGAAAGCCTTTACAGAAATACAAACCTAAACCTAAATGAGTACAAAGCCAACTGTAAGGTGTGACGTCGAGTGTTTTCTGTGGCTCACTGTGGCCTGGTAGACGTAAACAACACACACATTACTGCAGGGACCAAGAAGAGCCAAACTGTGGTTCCGCAGTTCTTTACAACCACAAGCATGACCGTTACAGTAACAGCTTTTTAGGCCCCTTTATGACGGGACATGATGAATTTTATTTTCCTGTCTTTCAGACTGAGAGCTCCTCTCGGCTTGTGAGGAGAAGCAGTGTGGCAGCGGGCTTCAGAGTGCATGTTCCCCCCATCTGAAGAAAAACAACTATGAAGTGCTATATGCTCAACCTTCTATCTTTTTTGAAATACTGATGGATTTCAAATGTTATCTGAATGCTTTCTTGAACGTTTTTCGTTTGTTCTTACTACCACTTGAGCCCCTTCCTTTTAGGCCCATGGTGGTTGTGGCCCTGAGGATCGCAGGCCATTCTTAATTTCATGAATGGAAGGTGGCCCCCCCTAACTACTTCTACCTTGGGTGATACGTTTAATAATAAAAAGTCACACAGTAACACCAATAAATTAGCAAAATGAAACAGTGGTTAACTAGTCACTCCAGTTTTTCTGCAGGTTAAAATAATGTTTTTGTCAATGAAGTTTGGTCGCTTAAGAGTTAGCAATTCAACATCTGTTTCTGGTTAAAATGATCATCTTCCTCTTCAACAAAAATGTCTTTCTCTGTAGAATCCATTCTCTAATGTTGCCAGACAAGTAGAAGAACAACCTCAGCCTGTCAGTGACTATAACAACAACTTTAAGCAAACATACTTGAAATACATTGCAGCCATTACCGCCTGTTTTTCATGCTGCCAGCTTAAGCAATCTGTTGGAGCAGTTCCAACACTCTTCAAGCATTCAACCCCCCAAATATGTAATTATAAAAATACAGCCTAGATTTTAAAACATCAAAAATATCCCTTTAAATAAAGCTTTTTCACCCATTTCCAGAGTATCCGTGATCCAGTTTTTGCACTGATGTACCAAATAAAACGCTGTCAGCCACTTTTTGTGCAACAATCATTCACAGTAAAAATCAAACTGAATCCTTGTAGCAGCCTAGAGCCGAGTCTAACTCTCTGCATTAACAGTCATTTCCCCCTTTAATCAATCAGGGGTAGATTTCACAGTTGTAGCGCCTCCTCCTTAAACAGCCTGCCGATGTCTCTTTTTCACCTCCTCCCTCACACACAAACAAGCTGAACACGTACAAGTCCTCTTGATTACTCATCATCGATTGCTCCGTGTTGGCTGGTCTTGTTTCCTCGTCTCCTCCCTCTGGGTTACACTCAGAGGAAGTAGTCAGGGGGCGGGGAAGGTGGGTTGCTGTTGCGGGTCGGTGGTGCATCGCTGCCGATGCTGTGGTTGGTGTTGAGGAGCTTCTCGTAGCGAGCTTTGTAGGCGTCTCTCTCCCTCAGCACTCGAGTCAGCTCACACTGGAGCTGCTCCAACTGAGGAGGGGAGAAAAAAGAGACCAGAATGTTCACATTTGCTTCCTGGAGCTACAGTACAAAGTTTAGGAAAAGAGAAGAAAATACTTGATTGAATCCCAGATGGAAAATTAAAGTGCTTCAGCATGACAAAGACAAGAAAAGCGAGAAATTAGGTACATCTAAAATGTACTTTTATCTTACTCTACATCTTATATTGACTTTTTGAAATACTTTGCTTCACGTTTTAATCAATACGTTGTCACTTCTTATAAAGCACTTACGAATCCCTTATTCTTCATGACTATATAAACTACAAAAAAATTACCCTTCATAACTTCTCATCTTACTGATTGCAGATTAATGAATCTGATCTTTATTCACTTTTCTTTATTTATGAACAATTACTGTTAATCATTTTTTCTTCTTATTCTTTCTAATGTTATTCTAGTATATATTTTATTAACATTTAAACGTTTTTGAGTACATTCTGAAGTCATTGTCTTTTATTTCTTCTCTATTATTTGTACAAGTTTTAAACTTTGCAGCGTGTGAATATTGTTGTGAACATTGATTCATTTTTCTGCTTTATGTTTGTGAAGAACTTTGGCCTTTGCAAGTTTTGCATAGAGGATGCTGTTTCATAAAAGTGTGTTGCTAGCAGGGGCGTAGCAGAAACATTCAGGATCCTGTTCAGGGGTCCTCTATGGGCCCTCATGACCCTCATGACCCTAACCCTTTCTACTCACGCTTTGATAAAATGTCAGAAAGGATCTATAAGGAGTTGAAGAGTGTCTGATTCAGGATGTTTTTCCTTTCAGGGCACATTTTCCATGATTCAGGACTACATTTGAAGCGTGTGTACCTGTTGTGTGAGCACGTGTTTCTCGGACTCCAGAGCGTGGCGATGCTGCAGGCGTTTGTAGCGGCAGGACTGGGCGTAGCCGCGGTTCTTTAGCGTGCGTCGTTTCTGCTTCAGACGCACCACCTCGTCCTTGCTCACACCCCGCAGGTGTCGGTTCAGCTCGCGGACCGACAGACTCACCAGTTGCTCGTCTGAGAAACGCTCGTTCACACCGCACTGATGAACAGATGGAGAAAACACACAAACACACACATACACACAGGGGAAATAATGTTGAGAAACAAGCTGGAAATAAGTGTGAAGGGTTTGATTTAAACATATGTTACATGAGTGTGAACATACAGTGTGTGTGTCTGTCAAGGGGCACATTTCATCTCCACATGTCTATAATCTGTGGTGTAATCTGACTGAGTGTGGCTGACAGTTATCAGGATTACACAGCAATAATAGCAGATATTATCATAAGCTCACAGCGTGCTCCACATGGAGATCCTCAGACATCCTGATCAAACATACAACAAATTAAATGGGCAATTAAACTTTCATGAGGAGTAATTGTAATTCTTCTGATCACTCTTGGTCATTTAAACTCAATGTTTTAGATAATTATTCACATTGAAGATAAATAACTGGCTCATGGAAATGTCAGAAGATTGTTATAAAAAGTCTGTTCTGCAATATCTAATTCTGGTTGCAGTTTTTTGTAAGTACTTTGAGTTTTCTGTTGTATCATCACAAGAAACATGGTTTGTAAAACATATCTAAATGTTTGTACTGAAGTGTAAGAAAGTGTATTTGAAATGCATTTAACTTCTTCTCCGATGGGCTCCCATTCGAAAAAAAAATACAAATACAGCAATAAAAAAATAAAAACATGTTTAGTGCAGACACATTATGCACATATTTGAGCACTGAAAATAGCCTTATTATAGCATGATATTTATGACCTGTTCAAGGTTTACTTACTGCTTTAAACCACTATAAACGGTTCATCTAAATGCTTCAATGTGGGGCCCAAAGTGTTGCCCAAAGTGTTGCAGATAAATGCAGATTCCTTTTATTATAAATCAGATATTTAGCTTCTTTTATTGTCATCATGTAGACAGAGACCCTTAAAGTGATACTTCATATCGGCACAGACATTAATAACCATGTTCTAATGTCCTAATCCTAATCCTTCACTGCTCAATCCCTCTCTCCTCCCGCTCAGCCCTCTAATGCCACAAGTGTCACATCGACTCTTTCACCTCTAAACGTATTCCTTTAACCTCCAGAAAGTACGGACAGGAGAACTTCCTGATCTTGAAAGGATGTCGATGTGTCGATGATTTGTTTATCTTTTTTGTTAATTTTTTCGAGACAGAGTAAGGAGGAAGGATTATGAGTTGGTTGAAGTGTTGCGAGTGATGTTGTTCTGCTTATTCAGGTTTAAATACCTTATACTTCGGGGAATCTGACAAATGAGGATCATTTCGATCTTTCTAAATCAGAAACTAAAAAGATAATAAACACTGAAGATTGGGTAATATTTTTAGGTACAAAGAAATATTTGATCATTCATACGGACACCTAGCCGAGAACGGGAAACATTTCTTATTCAAATCTAAGATAACAATATCATTCCACTCACACCAAAGGCTTCTGATGTAGCTCAAGCAGTTAGGATGTAGTGTGTCTCCAGTGGTTTCAGTCTGTCTAACAACTTGAGAAGCTGGATTAAAGTTGGTGTTGAGAAATGTCTTCTAAGAAAGGATAATTATGTCTTGTATATATAATGAATTGAATCTAAATTTACATATTAATGTAAATGGCTTTTGGAGTGCGTCCCACTTCTTTTGCTCTCCACACTGTTTTCCTGTGTTTAGCCGAGGCACGCTGACACAATAGTGAGTCCTCTTGAAAAACTTCGATACCAAACTCCTGAGCTGATAGATTCTGGATTTTATGCAGAATCTGGGAATAGAGATTACCGTCTGCTAGGGAACATGGTCATTATCAATGAATCGTTGCCTTTCTTATCATATAATGTAACATTAGCAAACAGTTATGTTAGCCTACCTCATACTGCACATAGCACCTTATTTTACTACTGAACACCTTCATGTCCAATTTTCACAATTCAAAAACGTGAAGCCTTCCTTTAATTCTATTCATCTGATTTTTATGTGTATGTTTTGTTTGATTTTTAAAAATCTGCCACCATCTGTAAATGTCTTACCTTGTGTTTTAAATGGCATATATATGTGCGCATGCAGCTCAAAGCTTTTCTCCATTTTGAATGCAAAAAGGAATCAATATATTATTTTTATATTCCTATTCTTAGCAATTGCTAACATTAGCTGTTGTCTAAGGTAATGAGGTAATGAGGTAATAGGTTTTTGCGTAAAGATTTTACTTTGAAATATGATCCAATGTCACAAAAATGTTACTATCCTTTGACTTATAAGTTGCTCTTCAAATTGCAAACAAGTAAAATGTTAATGAAGTGTCAACATGTTGAAACCTGGAATAAAGCAGCACAACATCACGACAGCTTTTAGCTTCCCTCCCCGACATTTAACCTCAGAGGAAAACAGACGCTGTTTGAATATGGTGAATTATAGAGACTGTAATACCCATAACTAACCAGGCAAACTCTTTTTAAACAATGAAAACTGATTTTCATATTGTTGTCATTTATTCATTTAATCAAGACAATAAAGTATAAACTGACCATGACATCATAATAAAACCAAGAGTTCATTACCTGAGAAACTGAGTGATGGTGATGGTGATGGCTGCCATGCATGGGGTGGTGCGGGTGGTGCTGATGATGGTGATGCTGGTGGTGATGAAGGCGGCCTGTGGGGCTGAGGGCCCCCTGTGGATAGGGGGCGGAGCCAGGGACGGCGTTAGGGAGCAATGGAGGGGCTGATGAGAGGAAGACAAGTGGGCGGTGACACATGTCTGTCCCTTTGGTGCAGGAGATGTCACCTCCGCTGTCACTGCTGGAGTCTCCCAGGTTACTGCTGGAGCTCTGAGAAAGACCCGGAAACTGGAGGAGGAGGAAGAGGAAGAGGAAGAGGAAGAGGAAGAGGAAGAGGAAGAGGAGGAAGAGGAGGAGGGATAAAAGACAATGTTGCAGATAGAAATGACAGGTGAGTAAAAGCAGCAACCTCCAGGGCAGAGAAATTAAGCCATGATAAAGATTTAAAAACTGCAGTTCCTTGATCTTCCACTAGAGGTTGCATCCAAAAGTGAGTCAGTCCCCATAGAGCCCATGTTAAAAAGTAAATCTTCACAGTAGAAATTAAAATGTTTACAGCCTGGTACAAAGACAGTTTTGGTCCCTATAGCTAATGTCTCTCTTCCTGACAACTGTACAGGCTGATTTTTTAAACGACTGACCTTATATTAAGGCTTAAGGTGATGTAGAATTAGGGGCGTGGCCTCTTCAAGCCACTTTCCTAAAGCTATTTTAGCTTTAATAGTGGAAATATGAAACTCCATCTTAAAATCTCAATCACTTAATCAATTTGTTTGTATAGTGGCAATTCATAACAAATGTTATCTCAAGACACCTTACAAAAGGTAAAAGACCTTACTCTTTGTTATATTAAGACCCAACATTAATCCATCATGAGCACAGCACTAAGAAATATTTAGCAAAAGTTACAGTGGCAAGGAATGACTTCCTTTTAGAAGAACAATAAAGATTGTGAACTACCTTCTTAGCCAGCTAATGAATAAGCTCAGACTGTTTAACACTGATAACTTAGCATTATGCTAACTCCTCGCTGCTCTCAAGAGCTGCCCTCTTGCAAAAATATTGGTGACTTTTGGCTTCAGAAAGTAAGTTGACATACTCTTGGATGTCATCATGGTTGGTGTCGAAACACTGCCAAGTTGGATCATTTAAACATGTTCTTACCCAGAATTGGTTGCCTATAGGTATTGATATCATTTGATGTTTACTATCATGATATCAAAAGTGTAAAATTGTCTTGCCCACCCTAACCCCTACAGTCAGTGATATTCACCTGTGAGCTGACAGCTGCAGCAGCTGAGTTCAGCAGTGCCTCAACAGCATCCTCACAGCCCAGAAATCCATTGACGGGCCCCCTCTCTCGGTCCCCTCTCTCGGGCACTCCTCCCAGAGCTCCCAGAAGGGTGGCAGGCCCTGTCACCTCCCCTCCAAACTGCTGCTGAAGCGCTGCCAGCCAGATCAGGTCCTCCAGGGAGGCCGGGGTGGGACCCTGAGGCCCGCCGTGGGCCGGGCTGCCCTCCACGTTCCCCTGAGAGCCGGAGCTGATGCCCGAGGTGAAGCTGTTCGTGAGGGAGAGGGGGAAGGAGATGGAGGACGACGAGGAGGAGAGGGAAGAGGAGCCCGAAGGAGGCGGGTGGGTGTCGCTGAGCGTGGGCGAGGGGGGCAGTGAGTTGTACGGGCTGGAGCTCAGACTGGAGTCCTGTGGAGGGTGGCTGGTGTACGGGGAGCTGGAGGGGTCATGAGGGAGGCCTGACTTTGGAAACGCACACTGAGGAGGAAGAGGAGGCGTGTCGGACTTCACCTCGAACTTCAGGAGGTCAAAGTCGTTCAGGTACTCCATGGCCAGGGGGCTCGGGGGGAGGGAGGGCATGGGGAGGGGCGGAGAGGACATGCTGTCTGCTGCTTCTGTGGGGGCTTTAACAGGGTTTTTATCCTTGTGTCAGGATGATTGTGAAGTCCGCTGCACGGCCTCAGAGCGGCTCATAGACAGCAACAGGCGTGAAGACGAGTAGGAGACTGATGGGTGAGTTTCCTCTCTGAGAAAGTCAATGTCCGTGTGTCCTTGTCTCTGTGTCTTTAGTCCTGAAGGAAAGATACAAAGGACAGAATAAAGGTAAATAAAGGTATGAGATTTGTCTTTTTTGTCACATAAACAAATTCCTCAAATGAAACAGAAATGTGGAAAATTTGAGAAAACTAGATCCAGTTTTTCAAACAATCAACACACAGAGTCTGCGGGTAGATCTTCACTCAGAGAAAGTCTTCCTCGCTTAGTGGAATCAATTTCTGTTGGGACCATTGCAAATGTTAGCATCTACTGGGGCCACTTGGTTATTAGATACCTTTTAAACTATTTAACATAAGATCATACTTTCTACATGTATCTAGACAGGATAGGAATGACGAAACACACTGACTAACTCTGAAAAAAACATTTAGTGACATAAATGACATACATGACATAAAACTTTAATGAGTGCATAAAGGCTCTATTTTCAGAGGAACTGCATATTTCCAGTTTACACGTCGAAGGAGACGGTGCTGCATAAGTTTGAACTCAGTGTTTTAAGGCATTGAAAACGCTGTCGTCACGTAAACAAACGGACAAAATCCAACAAAACATGGCCCTAGTAACCTGATATGAGGAAATAAGTTCTACCTTAAGATCGTAAAATAAACTATCCATTCTGCATGTCTTTGTTTTTGACAACCAGAGAGAGAAGACAGAGCCCTACGCTCCCCTTAGTCAGCTTTGGCGCCCCCTGTAGGGCGGCCCAAACCCCAGGTTGAGCACCAATGCTCTGGAGACACACAGGGCTTTATATTTCTTTTAAACTCACTGTGATTTGTTAAATAAGTGGAAATCATTTTTAAGTCAGTAATAATACTTTGTAGCTACCAGGTTGTAAAAAAAAAATCCCCTCTGGCACAACATGTAGGCTACTTTTAGTCCTTGTCTTTGTTGCTTTTAGTTTTTTCTAATATTCAACAGAATGCCTCCCTAAATGAAGAGTTGATAACATGAAACTCTTAAAATAACAATTATACATTCCATTAAGTAGAACAATCTGTCTGATTGATATAAACAGATTGAATGTGCAGTGAGATATAAAGACTCTCATGTGCAGCCAATCCTCCCTCACAACATGAGCATTACTGAACACGTGCACACTCACATGCACATGAACCTCGACAAGCACATGCAGAAGTTTGTTACATTTAATGACACACGATACACTTTTTTCTATGAACTTTTTCAGAATTTATGCCTCACCATGAAGAAAATGTCATTCCTCTTTCTGCCTGAGGGAAGATTTGTTTTTAATCTGAAACAAAGTGTTTAATAAACTAAATATATTTAAGCCTCGTCTTCTTCTGCCTGCTGACTTTTTGTTCATCTGTGTGTAGAAGTGATTGCAATCTCCTACACACACACACACACACACACACACACACACACACACATGCACACACACGCGCACACAATGGATAAAACAAAATGTTGTAATATTTCTAGAAAGTTCTGCCGTCTGAACTTCTACGTACACCAGTCGGAGGGCTTAATCATTTTTGACAGAAAGATCTGCAGAGAGATAATCCACTTATGAACACGTTCAGACTTTAATCCAGAGACACACACTCTGATAATATAAATACATATTTACATCCATGAGGGTGAAAATATATTATTTTTCTTTCTGGTTGTCGTCAAAGATCACAAACTTTATTTATTGAAATAGAAGTTCTTTCATAATAACTCTTGATTTTTTACGAGTGTTTTATGTATTTATTCAGAGAGAACACAACCTTATTTGCTAATAAACATTCAGCTACATTATTATTTTACTCCAGATTTCATATCACTGCTGTACAAACAAAGTTTCTTGTATATTTGTATGCGATGACATTAAAGTTCTCGTCCTCTCCTTATCCAAACCTTTACATGTAAGAAATTAAGCAGACTTGTAGCAAGTTACTTTTTAAAGTAAAAATTAGAATTGTTGGCAATATATGAAGAAAATATAAACCATCTTAAACCATTTTAAAATGTGAGAGATAAAACATGTCAAATTGAATTGAAAAAAAGTTATTTCCTGCTAAATTACTATGACTGATATCCTCACTTCAACTTGTTTTGTGCTTTAAGGTGTTGCAAATAAAATGGTACCACTGTACAAATCTTATTTTCAGAGGTTCATATATCTGGAAATGACTCTTATAGTTAAAAAATTCAAGGCTGATTGCTCAATTATTATGTTTTTGATGGGTCAGAATTTTAGTTAACATGAGTTGAATTCCATTGATTGTTGGTTTAATTGTTGATTGAAATAAAGAACATCATTACTTCAGTGAAGATTCAGCTCTCGATATCAAAGAACTGCAAATACTCACAATCAAATTATGGATACATCTACTCAGAAATCTACAATTTGAAATGAAAATGAGGTCGTCTGAGTTTGAAGGAAAACCAACATGAGGAGTTCAAATGAAGTTACAGATATCTATAATGAACATTTCCACTATTAATAATATCTTGAATTAGAATAGCAGCTTGCAGTTATAACCAATAAAAAAACAATTATTATTAGAAATAGAAGTTTAAAGGGCGTTCCTTTGTAGAGTAGATAACTACATTGTCTGCTTTCAATAAAAAAGGGATTTAATTCTTCTGAAGTTTGAAAACATTCTCACACAGCCGAAAGATCTGACATTGTATCTAACAATACAGAATTTCACACAGAGGCAGCTGTAGAGGAGTGATTTCTTTAAAACCTTTGAATTCATCAGTTATTTGGATTTAAAATGAACTTTTTAGTTAAAATAAATCCACCTCCTGATTCTCCTCTCGGCTGCTTGCCTCATTAGTCTGACCACCTGTGGGTCAAAATGGACGTAAAAGAAAGCAAACAGTGACAGCGCTCCATGGAGGCCTCAAACTGGCTGTGGACCAGAGTCACAGCTAAACAGGACGGGCGCACAGAGCAACACACACACACGTTAATGAACACACACACACAGAAACACACACACACACACACACGTATGAGAGTAAAAAAGTCAAATAAAGATGAAGGTCAGAGTGATGAAATGATCTTACCGTGGATCATAGAGATGCAGGATGGTTTTGAAGCTCTCTCTCTCTCTCAGCACACACACACACACACACTCACACACACACAGAAATAATGAACTGACACGTTTGGAGAGGAAACATAGAGTGTGTCAGTGTGTGTGCGCATGTGAGTGTGTATAGCACTCTGTGACTGAGTGCCACTGCCCCCTTTTCTTTCTCTGTGTCCCCCCCGAAAATCCCAACAATCCCCTCCCTCTCCCTCCCTCCCTCCCTCTGCCTCTCTCTCTCTCTCTCTCTCTCTCTCTCTCTCTCTTTCTCTAGCTCCTCTCTCCACCTCTCTCTCTCTCTTTATGTCTCCCTCTGTCTCTCCCTTTTTCTCTAACGTTGTGTCCCTCTCTCTCCCTCTTTCTGTCTTATGTACTGTCTCTCTCTCTCTCTCCCTCGCTCTACTTGTATCTCTTCATGCGTCTCTCTCTCTCTTTTTTTCTCACCCCTCTCCCTCTTTACAAACATTTCTAAACATTTAAAAAGTTTTATTGGCATGAATATTACACAATATTGCCAGATATATCATAATCATAATCAATAATGTTATATTAGTTTACATCAATATAAAAACATCTAAAAATATAACACAAAACAAACATAGAAAAGGAAAGGTGGTAAGGTTTCTTACTCTTGTGTTTATGAAAATCTGTTCACTGTTTAATAGTGTGTGGTGTGTGTGTGTTGTTGTTGTTGTAGTATGTATGTTGGCATCATATACGATCAACACAATAACTTACAATATGTACACAAAATCTGGAGACTGACCTGATATAAAAAAGCAGTGAGTGAGTGATGAGGTGAGGAGACTGAATGATGACGTCATATCTGAATGATGTCATATCTGCTGATGGCTGTCTCTCAGGCTGTGACATGTTCTCTTGTTTTCCCAGAGTATGTGATTTTAGTTTGATGGGAGAGTGAATCAAAATTAGACTTTATATCTAAAGAGCTTATCTCCAATATCTTCACCTATTTATTACATTGCTGTTTAACTCTCTTTTCCTTTACCCCCTCTCGATCTATTTCTCTCTCTGTTATCTCATTGTCTCTTGTTAATGTTGACAGCTGGGGCTGACATCAACACATTATTTCATGTTAACGTGTGTGTTTTTGTCCCTTTCTTCTTGCAGCCACAGTGATGTAAAATAATGTTACCAATGAACTTTTGAAAATGTCTCAGCTCACTTAAAAAAGTTTTTCCAGATGGCTTAGTTGACGAGTCAACACATATACATATATATATATATATATATATATATAAATAAATAAAAACCTTATGAAACTCTTCACTTTTTCCCCAGCTGTCTCATTTACCTTACTGTAGCAAGTTCCTGTTTTTTGTCAATTTAATTTCATAAATTTGATCTACAGGAAGTTCTGTGTCTTATCAAAATAAAAGTAAAAACAGCATTTTACTTAATGTTCATCCTGTCATTAAGTAAAAGATGTAAGCTCAGACAGTACAAAGAAAATGCAAAATAAAAGCATCTAAAAATGTTTAGAAATGCAAAATAAAATACTTTTAAACAGTCAGTTAAAATGTGATGATCACGATAGACCTCTGAAGTTGTTAAATGTTTTAAAAAGTTGTTTGACAGCCCTGTTTGAGATATTTCCCGGTTGTTTGACTGAATTACACTCACACATTCACTCACACTCATGAGGTATTTCATCAGGTCAGTTGTGACACACTCCTCTGCAGAACAACAAGTCATGCTGTCAGCTCAGATTTAATCCATCATGATAAAGTTTAATCAAACAGATTGTCAAAGTCTGACGCTTTCTTTTGTCACCAGTTGGACTCAGTAGCGCCTCACAGTGGATGCTCCAAGAAACTGACCTGGAACCTGAAGGTGAACATGTGCACAGACATGCAACAGGACACATCAAATGTGTGCTTTTAAAATCAAAGTCATAGCAAAGCAGTACAATTCATTTAACAGTGCTAAAATGTTTTATTATATTGGAAAACAATGGAATTTTAGAAGATGTTTTTACAGTGCTTTATTTATTTATTTTTAAAATGTATTTTATTTTTATTTTTTATTAAAGCAACTTCATGAAGTAGCGCAGACCTAGTGTTAAAGTCTAGCCCCATGTACAGATGATATAGTCCTCAAAGCTGGCAGCCCAGATTTGAATCAGGCCTGCAGCTCCCAACATGTCATTCCGTTCTCAAGATGAAAATGTTGAATGTAGGGATTTTTATTTGTAATGGGGTGATTGTTATTTCACTTTATAGTCAGATCTGATTTTGCTAGATTAACAAGTCAAATACATGAAAAAAGATCCATCTATTCATCATCTATACAGCTCGTCGTGTTCAGGGTTCACTGTTGGGCTGGAACCAATCCCAGCTGTCATTGGGCGAGAAACAGGACTACACCCTGGACTGGTCACCAGTCGATCACCAGGCTGACAAACAGAGGCAAACATTCACGCTCAGATTAATATAACGTGCATGTGTTTGGACTGTGGGAGGAAGTCAGTGCCTGTAGACATGCAAACTCCACACAGGAAGCTCCGGTCCGACAGGGGGATTCAAACCAGAACCCTTCTTCCTGTGAGGCAACAGCGCTAACCACTGCACCACCATGCCCTGAAAAAGAGAGAAAAAAATAATTTAATTTTTAGTTGTTTTTTTTTCCCTTTGCTGTGGCCATTATACTCAATCAAATGTACCAATTCAGGTTAAAATAAAGGGCTTGAAAACAGAGTCTTGACCTTCATTGACAAGCCATCATTTATATTTTATTGAACCTTTCTGGTACGTTGTTTTTGGCACCTGAATCAAAGTTGTGAAAATAACTGAAACAAAAAGTCTGAACATTTCTCGTCGGCTGTAAAACGTTGGGTCCAAACGAGACGTTCCTGCTGTCTCCAAGTTTCAATAACTGAACAAAGAGGTTTGTTTTCGTTGTCACAAATTGACCCCCCATGGGTCTGCACTCCTGCCTGTCTTCTACAGTTAGACTCAAAACCTGAGAATTAGTTCTGTTTTTTTTTTTTTTAAGTCGGCCGAGCGGAGAAATGCTTAACAAGCGTTTCTCGATGCTCCTTAAAAGCTAAACTTGTTAATCCTGGGGTGTCTCAGTGTCTTAATGGTGTCTCGTTAAGGAATCAGTGAGTTAATAGTGCCGGCACAAATCTGATCTAGGCAGTAAACAAAACCTTTAAGACGAGCAGACACGCTGACTCATGTAAACATTCTCACAAACGGGATTTTCATTTACAGTCTGACAGATCTCTGTGGAACAGATTCAGAGATGGGTAAAAAATAAAGGATGCATTAACTAATTTTGAACAATTTCTACTCTTTTCATTCAGTTTCTCTTCCTTTCTTTCTCTGTTTTAACCTCTCTATCTGTCCATCCTTTGTGTTTCCGGGGGGAAGCTTAGCCGCTAAACCAACAGGGCCTCCCATGTAGGGTGAGGGACAAAGAGAGGGGGGAGACACAGAGGAACTTACCTCATGCTTCATCATGTCCAACATGCCGGCAGCAGTCCCTTCATCTGCAGCCGTGCAAACGTTGGTCCTGCAGAAACCTCTCAGGGCTTCAGAGCATTCTCTGCAGAACTATTTCCAGAGGTGTGGAGTAATTCAGTAATTAGTCCTTAAGGTTCCCACTCTGTCATTATCATGAATGGGTTGAGATGGTAGTAAGTGGATGTTGCTGTGGTTGTTCTGTTCTGATTGGAGGTTCTACATTTCCCTCTGGTGTGCGAGAGAAAAACTTAAGATGGTTTAAACTCTACAGCGAAACATTTCCTGTGATAATACAGGAACGTGAAGGGCAAAAAATATGGTTTGACCCCAAGAAACGTTTTGCGAAATCACTGGAGTCCCAGCTGTGCTCAAAGGCCGATGAAATTGTCCTGCTAAGAAGACAGCTCGTACTGCTGTATGTCTAACTTCCTATTGTTGGAAACTTTTGTAAATGCAATGTTCCACTGAAGAGTATTTGACCTCAGAACAGGCTCAATGTGTGAATATCTGTCTTATCTTTACAGAAGTCAGACACGGCCGTTGTTGGCCGTAGTTTTCGTTTGAGCTTGAAATCACAACATATTGCAATATTGACATTACACTTGCACGCTTTCATGATAGATAGGACGGGTCTTTGTAACATAACAATAAGTAAGGTCTTTTTACCTGCTTTTTGTAAAGTGTCTCGAGATAACACTTGTTATGAGTTGAAACTATACAAATAAAAATTGATTGATTGATTGATGATCTTGGGGAAACACTTTCTCCCCACCACGTCCCGAAGTGTCCAAAACATTAAAATCCAGCCAGAGGACAGGGTCTCAGACAGTCACCACCACACATGTATGGAGGCCCATTAGTGATGATCGAGGGACATTACTTTTGATTCAGTCTATATATTTATAAGAAAAAAGATACAGACTCTATCTTTAAAGTTACTTGTTACATTATTTTTTGTTTCGGTGGCAGTTTAAGAAGAATCAGAACTCACATTTTCAATATGTTGTTGTTTAATTTGTTCTCTGAAGGCAGCACTGAAAAGTTGGTATGAAGCATGTGGTCAAACAACCTGTTTGGACCTGGCTTATATACAGAAGGAGCTGGCGGCGGTCTGTTTGGATGGGATGTCTCCTCCTTGGCCTCCTGTGTCTGCAGCTCTCTGACAGCTAGTTTATTAGAAGTGTGTTGTTGTTTAAGTCGGTGCTTCTTGAGATTAGAATTACTATTCTTGATTGTGGACTAAGTTTTCCTTTCTGCACCAGCCCGTAATGTCGGTATTGCTAGGACAGAAAGCTCATGCCTGAATGATCATCAGCCTGTGTTTGTGTTTACTGCGCATGATGTTCTTTCTCCCAAGATGTTAGAGTGCTGATGTTAGCTTGCAGAATCAGTGTCAAAGACGGCACTTATGTCCAAAATATTGGAAAAAGTTGTGGCCAATCAACTCACTGCTGTGTTGGAGGAACATAACATAACATGTTCCTCCAACACAGCATAACATAACATAACACAAATTCCAGTCAGGGTTCCGGAAAGGGCACTCCACTGAAACCGCTCTTCTAAGGGTCTCCAATGATATTTTAATGTCTGCTGATGGAGGTGATTGTTCAGTGTTAGTTCTTCTTGACCTCAGCTCCGCCTTTGATATGGTTAGCCACCCTAACCTCAAAGACACTACATGACTGGGTGGGAATATCAGGTACAGCCCTGGACTGGTTCTCTTCATATCCAAGTGAAAGGACCTTCACTGTCTCTGTTGGGGAGTTTATGTCTGACTCCTCTCCTTTATTGTGTGGAGTCCCACAAGGCTCAGTCCTGGGACCTCTGTTGTTCTCTTTCTATCTGCTTCCCCTAGGAAAGATTATACAAAGTTTTAATATTGCATATCATCTATATGCAGATGATATACAACTGCAATTTTCATTTAAACCATAGCGAAGCCTCTACGTTGTCCAGGCTCCTAGACTGTATAAATGCTATCAACGACTGAGCAACTGATAATTTCCTACAACTAAATGCAGAAAAAACAGAAGTTCTAGTTATTGCCCAAGACAAGTATGTTTCAACTATCATGCAAAACATTGGGCCCCTCTCCTCTGCTGTTCGCACCAACCTCCGTAACCTGGGAGTGATTTTCAATTCTTCATTATCACTAGACAGCCATGTTAAATAGCTAACCAAATCATGCTTTTTTCACTTAAGAAATATCAGTAAGCTGAGAACATTAGTGTCTTTCACAGAACTTGAAAGGATTTTGCACGCTTTGTCTCATCTCGTATCGCTACATCTTTCTGACTGTTGAGTCTTTACAATTAAAAATGTTTATGTTTAGACAGGCCTATGGGTAATCAGGTCCACCCAGTGTACCTACTACATCTAAGTTTTATTGTTCCTGGTCATAGCAGGATTTTATTTTATGTTGTCCATGACATACTAATTTTTTCTTCTTTCATTGTATGTATGCTGTTTTTTGTTGATGTAAAGCACTTAGTGACCTTCGTCTGTGAAAAGCGCTATATAAATAAACTTTATTATTAAACTTTATTATTGAATTTATAAAGAAACTAGATATAGTATAGTTACCCCAAACAGAAGTGTAGATATCTTTATAGTACTTAACTACTCATACTTTTCGGGCTTCCTGACTGGGTGTGTTTGTGACATACACACCCAGTCAGGAAGCCCGTTTTTACAGCAGAAATTAGCATGTTTACAGCCTGGTTCAAAAAATGAAATATGTCTGGTTATCTCATGTCTTGATCAGCACACACTCATCAGGGAGTACATTTATTGATAACTCATCAGTTTTCATTTCCCAATAAGGCATGTTGCTGATCTTATCTGATAGACAGGCGGGCCCAGTTAAATGCTTTCATGGTTTGTCAGAAGCTCATAACCTGCCTCCGATCCAGCTAGCCTGTCATGACTAAAAGTTAGGGTGTGACATCATTTCCAGCATGGCGACCTCCATCGATGGGACGCTAAAGCCCACTTGATAAATATCGAAAATTAATATTGCTAATATTGTTAATTTGATTGATCTTGTTTTTGTGTATTATTTTCTCTGAATGGACCCCAGGAAGAATATTTGTTACCGCGGTAACACCTAATGGGGATCCAGTGTAGATTAAAATGAAGAATCACAAAGATAACACATCGCTCCCAAAGGCCTGTATTTTAATTGTACATTAGACAAATCAATACAGGTGTGATGTTATTTATGTCATAGATATATGTTTTTATTTCTATGTTCCTCATTATTTAACTTTGTTTTCCCTTCTATTCTTTGTCCAATGTTTAATACACTACAGGCTGTACAGTATAGTACAGATAAATGTCAGTTAGCCGATTCCGAGTCGCTGCTCGTGCAGAAGACCGGCCGGCTCACAGAGCAGTTATTTAGCATTTATTTAGCATTTATTACATTTTTCTACTGTTTATTTTTTCTTTAGATATATTGTTTTCCATGGTTTTTCCCGAGGACACGCAGGAAGAGTGTGTTTTATAACTTTTAACCGCTACTACACAGATGAAGCAAACTTTCTTTTTTCCCCACGCTCGTCCTCTCGCAGCCCTGCTCTTTGTTTACAACCGTGAACACCGCGACAAACGGACTACAGCACGGCAGTCTTCTTTCTTTTCATCCCCCAGAATTATTTACCATTGGCATGGATACCCGAATTATTTTTTGGACATTTCTGCACGCTTGGCTCCTCTGGGAGTTTGTGACTGCAAGCAGAAACAACGTTCCTGGCAGGTCGCGAACCACCTACTCGAGAGACATTCTGCTGCAGCTCGGATTTAAAACTCATCATGCCATCAACACAGACATGCTTCCCGAAGAAATTCTCCGGGATAACTCAGTCAGCCAAGACAACTCCGCTCACAAAAATAACAAGGTAACCAGGAGGGGAAAGAGAAAGGGAGGAATCAGAGCCAGGCTCAAACGGGAGACATGTAAACAACGGCCGCTTCCATCAATCATCCTGGCTAATGTACGCTCCCTCCGCAATAAAACGGACGAGTTACAGGCCAACATTAACCACATGCATGAGTACAGGACTGCCTCTGTTCTTGCTTTTACTGAGACGTGGTTAAATAAGAACGACGATGATAACACGCTGCACGTTGATGGCTTCTCCCCCCCTTAAGACTTGATCAAGACAGTGAGCTCACTGGGAAACAACATGGCGGTGGCGTTTGTCTTTATGTAAACAGGCTGGTGCTCGACGATCGTCGTGAGGGAGAAACTGTGCACCTCGGACATTGAGCTTCTGGCTGTCTCCCTTCGCCCTTTCCATCTCCCCAGAGATAAACATGGCTGCTGTGAACATTGCTGCTACCAACATCAAAACCATCGAGGTTGCAGGCAGCAGCTCTACTTCTCTCCCCAACGATCTCAACTCATTCTACACCAGATTCGAGAAGGACAACACCACACAGCTGGAAGGAACAGTGTCCATGCTCAAGCCCAGTGACTCTGCACTCACCTTCAGCAGAGAGGATGTGGTGAGAGCAGCTCACCTGGTCCAGACAACATCAGTGGCCGCATCCTGAAGCACTGTGCCGAGGGGGCGTGTTTCAGACCCTGTTCCAGAGCTCTATGGACAGCAGCACAGTCCCCCAGCTGTGGAAACACGCCACAGTTAACCCCATCCCCAAGAAAAGTCCCACCAAATTACTGAATGACCTCAGGCCTGTGGCCCTCACATCTCTGGTGATGAAGGCCATGGAAAGGATCATAAAACAACACATCAGAGAAACCGACTCCCAGATGGACCCGCTACAATTTGCTTATCGTGCAGGCAGAGGTGTCGATGATGCAAAAACATTCATAATAGACACTGTTCAAAAACAGCTGGAGCACCCCAACACCTCGGCCAGACTCCTGTTTGCAGACTTCTCCTCTGCATTCAACACCCTGCAGCCTCACATCCTGGATGACAAACTTTCAACTTGCTTCCATCTGAACGACCAGCTTATCCTGTGGATATTGGACTTTCTGACCACCAGATCACAGAGAGTTCAGGTCAACAACACCCTCTCCAACCTCCAACACACCTCAACTGGCTCCCCTCAGGGCTGCGTGCTCTCACCTCTGCTCTTCATCCCCTACACCGATGACTGCAGAACCACACAGCCAAACTGTCACCTGGTGAAGTACGTGGACGACACAGTTCTCCTGTCTCTGCTGTCAGGCCCCTCTCAGCACCATGGACCAGTTCTTCAGGAGTTTGTGGAGTGGTGTGACAGCTCCTGCCTCGAACTGAACGTGAGCAAGACCAAAGACATGGTGGTGACCTTCTCCAACAAGCAGAGGGAACTGGTTGCATCAGCAACCACCACAATCCATGGGAATCCTGTCCAACTAGTAGAGGAGTATAAGTACCTGGGTACCATCTTCGACAGCCTGCTGAAATTCACCTCCAACACCGAGGAGATTCTCAGGAAATGTCAGCAGCGAAAATACCTCCTAAGGAAGCTCAATTCCTTTGGAGTCGGTAAGAACATTCTTCTGACCTTCTACTACTCCTTCAATGAGAGCATTTTTACTTTTTCTATAACCTGCTGGTTCCACTCCACCACCCTCCAGAACAGAAAGCGCCTGCAGAGCACGGTCACAGTCTGCTCTAAGATCATTGGACTACCTGTAAGGACTTTGCAGCAACCTTTGTTCCCAGGGCGGTCCAGCTCCTCAACTCCTAACCCCCCCAACAGACACCAACACCTCACACCCAATGCAGACTCTCAGCTGTGAACTTCCTTTATATTGACATGCACCTTAACTGCCTCTGCTTTATCTGGTCTCAAGCACTACATCACTTTATTCTATATCAGTATTCATACAGTTCTGGTTAAATTATTCCTGTTGTTTCTTATCTATCATTGCACTACGGTCACTTTATTTATCTAATTTTTACCTTACAGTTATATTTTATATATTAGTTCTGTTGTTCCATTATTCACCATGCACCTTAATAACTTATGATTTAGTATTTGCCTACTTGCAAATAGCTCTGTGTGTGTGTGTGTGTATATATATATATATATATATATATACACACACACACACACACACACACACACATATACACACATTTATTTCTCATTACTGCACATAGTTCTGTTTACATCTGGTCACTACTGCACATAGTTCTGTATGTATATATATATATTTCTCGTTACTGCACATAGTTCTGTTTACATCTGTTAGTCTGATCACTGTCCACTTATATCTACTCTTATATTTTGTATTTTTAAGTTATGTTTAAGCTTTAAGTTGTATTTAATTGATACTTTCTATTTAGGTTAAAATGTTTTGTTTACTTGCACTGTTGTTAATTTACTGCTCTGTGTGCCTTTGAATTGCCCCCCGGGGACAAATAAAGTTTTTTGAATTGATTTGAATTGAGTACCTACTATTACTGCTAGTTCTGAACAACCCTAGTTGGAACAAACTGAAACATGACTGTCGTTCAAAATAAATGACAGAAACCTTTAACTAAGCATCCAGGACTTTTTGCAGTCCTGTTGAACTGAATTTGTACCGAAACCATGACCCCAAAGCAAAGGTACGAACAGAACAGTGACCCCTGTGAACCATTTTTATTACTTGCACAGAGATCGTACTGGCCGTGTGCAGACAGTCTGATATCTTTATATTTCTAAGTCTGAAAAGGAGCTTCCAGTGACGCAAAAATCGTCATTTTCCGTCATGCTGTTGTGGTTAGCAGGGTGAAACTACAATGCTAGTTCTTCATATTTTCAACCACTGAAGCTACAGACCAATCACAGATCAGTGGGTGGGAACTCACTCCCAGAATCGAAACTTAACGTCCGCCATATTGCTTGGAAGCTATGCTAACAGGCTCTATGGAGCAAAAATATGTAACTATAGTGGCGAGATGGCTGCTGCCGACAGGCCGGTCTTGTGTTTTGGCCGCTGCCGCCGCTGGCCACTAGCCACTGCGACACAAGACCAGCCTGTCGGCAGCAACCGTCTCGTGACTATATTGCCGCCGCCGGCCGCTGCCAGCTCAGCAGCAGAGACATGATGCCTGCCTATCGGCGGCAGTGAGGATGAGGAGCTGGGCCGGCTCGAGCTGGGGCGGACTGGTAGTGTCGGTGCTCTCCCTGTTTGCCTGTGGACACAGACATAGTCTGTTTTCTGCCAAGATCAATTTTGGAAGAAATCTCTGAATCAGTTGAGGAAATGTCCTAAAAAACTCAGCTGTTTGCTTTCACATATCAGTCAATCAACCAATCAATCTTTATTTGTATATCCCCAATTCATAACAAATGTTATTTCACAATATGCTGTGAAAGCACGCTGAAGGGATCTGAAGCTTTAAGATTAGAAACAGTCTGTCTCTGTAAGATGGTAATAAAACCTGCTTACAAGTAGCCCCAAAGATATATCACTTTTATATGACTTTATTTGAAGTTGTTTTTTGTTTTTTTTAATCTAGATGAGCTACACTTCTGTGTTCATCCATATGATTGATGTCACTTTATATTTATGGTATCAGCATGAGAGTGGTTTAATCCTCTCTCCCTTCTCCCAGTAACAGCATGTCCTAACAGCATACCAGCGTTAGATATGAAGAAACTCGTGGTGCTTTGCATTGACGAGCATTTGATGGCGCTAAGTCGGAAAAAGTTTAGCCCGTGTTAAATCACAGCACAACAATTGAGTCACGGATATCAATTATATATTAAATGCATTACTAGATCTGTTGAGTGAAGAAAGCATCTCCCAGCCCGTTCCTTTTTCAGCTCATTTGTTCATTGTCCCTTGTCCATACACAACTGACCAAGTAAAAGAGAAACGGGGGTCTAGGTAAAAACACTGCATCGAGTCATGCTGCTTCAAGATGCATTGTAGTGTCGAGAGACATTAACAATGGAATCAAACATGCTGTAGGGACACAGTGCTAGACAGCAAATATGTCTTTGAACGTTCGCTAAAATATCTTCCAAATATCTGTTCCCCCTCAACTTTCAGTGTCAACAGTTTAGATAAAAATTAAAGATTCAAGTTTCATGAGTTATGGTTGTCTGAGATTATTCTGAACGACCAGCTCCAAGAAAGACCTAATCAAGTAAGACCAAACTATCTTTACGAGAAAATTAATCGTTTGGTGTTTTGGGTGAGGTGACCCTTTGAACTTCAGCATCATCTCCCCTTCAGGGGGAAATTAACCCTGGCGTCACCCCCTAAACCCTGGTTTCATATCCTCAGCCTTTATCCTCTGAGAGGCTTTTAAGGCCAAATGGGGATAGGACACAGGAGCAGCCTTAAAGTGGACAATATTCAAGTGACAAGCAGCCACAGAAGGGAGGATTTTTATTTTTTAAGAAACCAGACAAAATAAAGGAGAAGAAGCAGGGAATTAAACACAGAGCCCTGACGAACAGAGTGATCGAGTGACCGAGCTGAGAACGGGCTCTGATGTTTGGACAGATGGTGTGAGGTTGAGGTCTGCAGGGTCCCTCTGACTCAGTCTTATCCCACAGATACATGTCCTAATCCAGATAACTCTGCAAGCGGCAGGCTTACACGTTGCACTTCCAGAGGAAATGCCGTCCTTCATATATTCTCCCCCCTCCCCACAAGGATCTGTCTCCTTCACTCTCTACATATACAACGATGTACTGTATGACCATCACAATCAAACTTCAATATTTTGACACACTTTGAGCTAATCTGATAGATATTGGATCACTGCAGCTGGTCTCTGATTACAAGATATTAATGAGAATAAGAAGTTAAAAGCAGCTTTTTAATCAACCCAACCTCTCAGTTTTTTACATTTCAATAATTTTGAATTTCATGCTACAAAAATGTCATTCTTGCAGTCAATTCGCTTATATATCAAATATTTGATATTTCTTTTCAGGCTGCACAAAGTGTTTTTTTTACCACTAGTTGTAAATGTTTTTATAAAGGTTTTGTTTAAGGGGACTAAAGGCTTGGAGTGCCATACTTTTGCTTTGTTGTTGTTCATAAACATACAAACATTGCAGACAAGTGCTCTAAAGAAATGTAAAAAATGAAAAACAATTACACGACAATAGACAAATAAATCAAAATAAAATGCTGAGTCTGCAAAAGCAATTAACTTTTTTGACTGTTTTAGTTTTAATAGCAGATGTGGTGATCCCTCAGAGGTCGGTTCCCGGATCTGTATTTATTCTCCTTCCAATTAATCCAAAATCAGGAAAATTTACAATGCTGTTATGCAGACGACTCCCAGCTTCATGTTGCTCTCAAATTGAGGAAATTCGGCATTTAGGATAACTGACTTCAGTGATTAAAAATCTTTGTTTATTTTAGTTTAGTTAAGTTTAAAGCTTAGTTTAATTTGTTTTTGTTTAGCTTAGTTCAGTTTAGTTTAATATGATTTATTTCATTTTATTTCTGTTTAGTTAAGGTTGGTTTGGTTTTGAGTCATTAAGTTTTAGTTTAGTTATTTGCACATTTACAAAACAACTATAGAGTGTAATAAAAGTTAAAACATTGTGCAAGTAAAGTTAAAAGATGCCTCCCCTCTGAGAATAAGATTCTGAGGTAAATAGAACAACAATTCCTACAGGTAGGTGTGTGTTTATAGACATAATGCATCACAATAGGATCAAAGAAGTGTTTAGAAGTCCAAGAAAAAGGTAAAAAGAAACTAAAAGCTCAGAATCACAGTGTATGCCAAAGCAGTCTGAGGCTCTCAGTTTGAAACTGAAATCCAACCAAATATTAGCACGCAGACAGCAGAACAGAAGAAAACAGTTCCCAAAAGGTTCAAGATATTAGCGGTAACACCCTCCTGTTGTGCAAAGTCCTGTTTTTTAAACGGCTGTTTAAATAAACTGGATAAAATTAAAGGGGATTTTTTTTTATAGAGAAGGTAGAGACAGTAGTGTGTTTGAGGTTTAGCATTCATAAACATTTGTGTTTTTGTTGTGTTTACTGTTTCCAGGAAAAAAAGAGAAATTGAAAAAGGGGTTTTCTCAATCTGTACAACAAGCTATCAAAGTTATAAAATTACACTTCTGCTCAATCTTCATATTTATCATGCAGACATGAAACATCGTCTTATTTAACTTATGTGTAAAGGGTTGAAAAATGTGTTTTGTTTTAAGTTAAAAAACAAAGGTTATTAAAAGGTTAAAAATGGATCACAAGATTCAAAGCCATTGGGACATTGTAAAAGTTAATTATAGTGAAAATACAGTTCATTGCTAAAAGAACAAGTTAAATGAGTTAGAAAGAGACCCCAATATATTTTTTTATGTTTATGTATCTCAAATAGCTATTTAAAGCCAGATTCCAGTGTACTGAGCTAGTTACAATGTTATTGCAATACCAAATCAGGTCGCTAGAGGGCGCATAGCGCTTGAGAGGAGCATTATACCCCAAAGAGGCAAAATCTGCAGAATAAATCCTGCAGCCGAGCTGAGCACAGCTAAACTTAGTTGCTTCTTTGTATTTACATACAGGTGGGTTTAATGTCTTCAAAACCACATGCATAAACACCAGTATAATGGTTAATAGTGTTAGGAATTTTGTCAGTGAAGTATAAGGTTTGTATTTTTACAGCTATGTATATGTGAAAAGTAGAAATGTGAAGATGTACACTAGCATGCGAGGCTAGCGCACCTGTTGCTAATGCATAGTAACTTTACAGAGCACGTGGGAATGCTGAGATTTGTGAAAGGGGTTTGTTTTGTTTTGATAATGATTTAGAAATCATACAGAGAGCTAATGTGAACATTTCATGTTCTAATTTATGTGTGTATGTTTCTGGTTGACTCAAGAAGAGAAGATGTATGTTTAATATGTAAAGGAAACAGAATAAATCCTGCAGCCGAGCTGAACACAGCTAAACAGACCACTGCAGGGTAAAGACACACTCCTCCCTGGCACCCCTAGGCCAGGTCGGGGGAGCAACATATGCAAGAAGCAAATATGTACATATACCAAAATGTGAAATAATTTTGACATTTTTATGTCCACAAGAATCAATGATCAGCAGGATGCCTCCCTGCTCTGTGACTTCTTAAATGTAATTTAATAGAAAACAAACACAGCCTGCTGTAGAGATTAATCACATTCAGACACATTCAGACTGTCACACAAAACGTATAAACTGAATCTTCCCCGTGGCTCGAGCGGTCTTGTTTATCATTTCCTGTCTGCCTCTAATCTCAGTGTTTTTGTAACAGGCATCTAATCCATCACTTCAACTGTTAATCTTTAAATTGGCCATTTAAATCTGGCTACGAAGCCAAAAGATTTCATACCTCTTAAGCTATTTACTGTCTTTTATTGATTTTTATTCCAGACCATCTCACTGCTGTTGTTTGTGTGTGTGTGTGCATGTGTGTTTACCCATGCTGTCCACACGTGGGGTCTCATTGTGAGTGGGTTTATCAGGCTAGTCATGGGATTAGCTCTGATTCTCCCCCTGAAACTAGTGTCAGATTAACAGATAGCCGTGCCTTCATAAACCATCTGTAATGTAGACATAAGCTGTCAGCCTGCTCGCTATTACCTCACCCACCACTTTAACTGTCTATCCCCCCCATGATCAATAATCAGGACCCGATCACTTCCATGTAACGTCTGTGTTTACTGACATTCAGGATGAAAAATGAAAACAGATCACAATTTAAGTTTGCTGCATGTCAATTATTTGTGATAAAACGTCTCTTCAGGCATGTTTGAGGCTTCAGATAAATAAATAGAAGTCTTCTTTGCTTTCAAAAGGCTCAAAAAAAAAATTGCTGAAAAATCGTGTTTTTTGCATAATTCAGCAATAATCTGCTGTCACTGGAGGATTTAATCTCACAAATAAACAAAACAAACAAATATTAAACAATTATGAAGCATTTAGGGACTTAAACATGAATACATGGATAATAGCAGACTGAGAGAAAGACGGAGTTCAGAGGAGTAAGGGGGGGGGGGTAGGGATGAAGGGATTAAGGGGGTCGATACTTTGGTTCCTCTCCCAGACTGAGAGATGACACTAAATCTGTTAATTCACTCCCTCTCTCCGCCCCTCCCTCATCCCACACAGGATTGTCAAATTGTATCGTAACTTTGAGACGAGATGAAAACACAACTGTCAATTTTAAAAATCAGGCTCACATGGTTACAGAAGTTGAATTTTTGTTTGGACATCTGTTATCTTTATTCTTTATAATCTTTATTCACAGATTCTACTGAAAATATCGAGTCTCGAGGGAACTGGATTCAACTATGGAAGGTGTTTGTTTGTTGTTCAGGAAGTATTGACCAATCATGTGTCAGCATGTCTAAACATGAAGAACACCAGTCTCAAATTGACACAGCGCCCCCTATAGGCGGGAATCTAACAGATTTGTTTATCTCTATGAGCTGATATCTGCATGTAAACAGAACAATTGGTTCCAACTCAACTATTTCAATCTGAACCATAAATCTGTTTGATGCTCTTAGCCAGTCAGTGTTAGATTTCCTGACACCCAGAATGCATCAGAAATGAGTGATCGGAACTCCATTCAACATATAAACTGTCCGTTTCCACAGGCAGCTGTCATCTACATTGATAGACGACTATTACTGAAGGGATCCAGAGTTTGGATAGATCTTAACCTCTCTTTTCACACTCTGATCTGTGGGGGGCAACAGGGGCAATCAAACTTGCAAAAAGCCCAAACTTTTTACAAATTCAGGAACAATGCAAAAATATAAATGAAAAAATGCAACATCAGAAAACAGACAGAAAAAAATCTGCAAAAAAAGACGAAACACTGCTTTCATCAACATGAAATGTTCTGCAAATACATAAATGATGCAAAGTTTGAAAACCTGATAGAGCTTGACTTTTTTTACTTTTTAGGAATCTGCAGCATGGTGTCCTTTCAGCACACTTACAGTTTGTTCATGTAAATTCCTGGTTTTCATTATTTCATTGTTGTTTTAGGTGTATCCTAAATGTTGAGGGCTGAAGCTCATTGACATTCAAAAGGTGAGTTGAGTCATGGGAATGAAGGCAGCGAGAATGATTCCACTTTAAGGTTTTTTTCCTTAATTTGTCAAGTGTTTTCTTTGTTTTGGAGACAAAATTTGACAATTAATTATTTGCCTCATTAACAAAATAATGTTCAATAATTCTAAACAGGCTCAGTAAACAGAGGATGTATCAGTTAAACAACAAATCTGCCTGTGCATCATAAACAAACATAATCACTAAACTAATTTACTCAAACAATAACTCACATGTGGACGCACTTGACAAAGAAAGGTGGAACAGGTCTTGTCCTTCGGAGAGCAAACTGAGCAACGAACTCTCCTTCCCTTTATGGGAGACCTGATTTGGGGATCTCTGCTTGCTGCAGCCACAGGTGTTTCTTGTTGCTCCTAATTGAGCTCAAGGAATCAAGGCAGACATGACATCTCAACAAATGTAGTTTCCCTCATCCCCTGTAAGCGGAGAACGTCACACCAGTCATGCACTTTTTGCAGAATGACACAACATAAATTGATTGTGTAATCCTAATTAGTTACAACTGGTTATATTTATTTTTCAACAGCATGTCTCACCTGGGACTGATGCTGTCACTTCACTCTGTCTCTCTAACAGACTGTTGACCAGAAGGTGAGTCCAGAGACAGCCATCAGGGAGACGGTTCCCATGACATCCTCTCTGAACAGCTTACTCCTGACCTTTTGGAGACATGGTTGTAATTACATTAAATGACTCTGCGTCTTCTCATTGGTTGATTTCATGAGTCATTTTCAGTGGAGCTGCAAACACAGCCTGATCAGGCACAAAGGGAGACTTTAAACTGCCTCGTTTAGAATTGAATTGTTCTGTATATAGTCAGGCCCTGAGTAGTTTTTACGGCCTTCTTAGACACTCATAGGTCCTTTAACCTCATCGTCCTTTAAACCGGAAGGAAGACGCTGTGTGCATTGTGCGAGATGGATGATGCACATTTCTTTGGACTGGCTGCCTGCATCGTTTTATTTTCACGCGTCTTTCTCCTTCTTCCCACACATGTTCTCTCTTCCCTCGGCCCTTCTTTATGCGATCATGTTGCTTGGTAACTGCAGAAGAATGATGAGGAGTGTAGGATGTGTTCAGGGTGCCTCCTTTGTGATGGGATGTGTCTTCACATCAGCTGTAAGGAGGACGCTGCAGATTTCAGCTGTCAGGGAGCAGAGTGAATTCTAGACCCTTATAACTTTAAGAAGTCATCTTTACTCATTAAAGAATATTTTTTGAAAAGCCGTTGCACAAATCAGAAGCATACTGAGCAAACGCTGAATCGGTTAATGTTTCTATAAAGATAAAGTCAAATGTTCTTTTTTTCTACTATTTATTTTTTAAGCTTCTCCATTATGACTTAAACATTGATGTTTTTTATGTGTGCAAACTGCTCCAACATATTCTCCTTTTATGGTTTTATTAAAACTATTTGATTGATTAATTAATTGATTTTTAGAGTGAGTGAACTATCCGATCTAAATGCATGTGGAAAAACAATGTAAACTTTAATAGTGCAACAAGACAGCTATCAAAGCAATAAATGTAAATCTGACAAAACTGTGTTTGAGCCAAATCTGCACATTTTTAGATCTCAAACCTCTATGTGTCCTTTATTAAAAATTAATCAAACATTTTTAATTATGAGGAATTCATCACCAACTCTTTTAATTTGCTCATATTGACATGACGTGGGTGTAACGGTTTAAACAACACTGCGGTAATATTTCACTGTTATGAAGAAGAAGTGTCACTCTCCATTCATCTAAATGAAAGATGTTAAAAGTGCTTTAGGAGAAACCGGCTCGTTGCTCACAGGCGGGAACATAAATCATGTTTTTGTCTCAAAGAATAACTGCTGTGGTTATTTATGATGCAGCGTCTGTGAGTGATTACTTAAAGAGCAAAAAACTGCAGCCAAGGATTTTGTTTTAAGGGTATGAGGCAGATTATTTATAATGTACATGTGTAAAAATCTTTGCAGTTATCAGTCTCAGTTGTGTTACAAGAGCTCGTCAGTGTTTCCCTGGAGGATGTTTATGAGTAAAGAAATAGAATAAAAAGAACAGAAACAGCCTCTCTATCTGTTTCCCTGCAGAGATTTTCCTCTCTGGAGGTCGGATTTCTAACTCGTTACAGCATCGTCAGAAAAAAAGGTCATGGCACAGTTGCTAATGACAACCTGCAAGATTGCTGCCTGTGTGTGTGTGTGTGTGTGTGTGTGTGCGTGTGTGTGGTGTGTGCGTGTGCGTGTGCGTGTGGTGTGTGTGTGTGTGTGTGTGTGTGTGTGTGTGTGTGTGTGTGTGTGTGTGTGTGTGTGTGTGTGTGTGTGTGTGTGTGGCCGCCTCATTTGTAAGGATAAGTCGCCCCCTGCTGTTTTCTCACATTCCTTGACTCATATGAAATATGTGAGGTTGCCATGACGACCACAGGGGGGCATTTCTGAAGTCAGGAAGTAAATTTAGCCTCCACCTGTGATCATGGAGAACAAACCTGACAGCTGGAGCTTTTTTTGTTACAGCTGGTTAATTGTTTTATTTTAGGATGACAGCAAATCATTTTACAGTCTCTAATTAATTATTCATTATTTTTGTTTGTAGAAGGTTAGTTTTAGTTTTGGCCAATAGGAGGCAGCACAAATAAGTGCTGAAGGTTTAAAGAAAAAACTACAACGTGTCATGAAGCAGAAATTCACCAACAAGTTTCATAAAAACAGAGACAGTTTATTTTATTGTGAAATGAAAAAAAAAAAAATGGTAATGAAAAAATAAATGTAAATGTTTCTTAATTGTGGGATGAATCTTATTTTACCTTAAAATCATATTTAATAAATGGAATATTATTAACTGGTACATTTGATTATTTTTTAACGTGCTAGTGAATATTAGGATAACACATTGTTTGAAAACTACGGTCATTATGATACCAGAATTTTAAACTTCTGACCAGTGATAGTAAAAATCAAATGATGTCAAAACCTGTTTGGTTACTACTGCAGTTAAAATAGTAAATAATAAAGTCCCAGTCCCCAAATATTTGGTCATTTCTAGTTTTTAAATAGAAAAAACTGCAGGCAAACTCCTGCACACTGTTCAAACTGCATGAATACATTAGCAACAGTGTGGTTGTACAATTAAAGAAATGTTACATTTACACCTTATGATAGTTTCAAATGTTGATCTAATAGCACGATACTTGAAACAGGGAGAATGGTGTATACCCTCTGTCCACAGAGCAACCCATCCGCCTGTTCTCAGCACCATGTAACTATGGCAGCAGGTTCCCTCAGCAGCCTTCAGCTCATGAGAAGCCAGTAAGGCATCTCTGTACTGTTTGGTGAGGAGGTTGACGGATGAAGCTTCGAGGAGAATAAGAGAGCGAGTGGCCGAGCGAGATTTAGAGAAAATATTGGACAGACTTTTACATGTTGGCGAGAGCTTCAAAAAAACAGAAGGATGTGAGCCAGACACTGAGCATGTTGCTGTTGGATTGTTAGGAAGTGATTACAGTATTGCCCATCAAGTACGTACTATGATCTGTCTCACTGCTAATGTGAGAGACCTTCTGTTGGCGCCAAAGCGTAGAAAACCAAACACCTACATATTGTTGCTTTAGGACAGTGTCACCTCCTTTGCCCCCTGCTGCTGTTTGTAAGATGCATAAAATAACTTTTGCATCTCTATGAGACACTAAAATAACTCTACAAATGTTTGCTGACCTGAGAATCTGTTTTCTCCCCAAAAAAGCTGAAAGATCCCATATTATCCTGATTTTTACCTTTCATAATGTCATTCTGTGAAACGTTTAGAGTAGCTTTGCAGCTCAAAAAACTCCTTATTTATCTTATACTGGTGTCAGTAAAAACCCTAATTTCGGCTCTGCCTGAAACGCTTCATTTCGGCTGCTGTCTCTCCTAACTTTCTTCTGATTGGCCGGCTCTCTGGAAGCCTTCCATGGGGCAGAATGCTGCAGGGCTGCCAGGAGAAGAGAGTCCATGTAAATGGTTTCAACAGCTTTAAGTAGAGACTTGAAGCAGTCTCATGAAATTCTTCATGTCATATCAGGGGAACTATTTTGTGATTTGCAGAACAAGCCGTTTGGCGCCCTCTACAGACCTTTCCTCGGAATTCACCAACATACGATTACCTCATGATATGAAACACTGCGCACAGTGTGGCCATCTAGCAAACTCGGTCGGTGCATTTTAAAATAATGAAAAGCACGAGAGTTCAACTTTAAAACTCGAGTGCAGTAGTTCAGTTCTTACTAACTCCTTCTGCTATAAGGTAGCTTAGATTTTTACATAAAAAGTGCTGATTAAGCATAAACATAAAGTCATGACACCAATTTTAGAAAGCTAGATTACAAAGAGCTTTCAAATAGCTGAAGTTATGAAAATATCTTTGTGTTAGCTTTGGGAGCTTTCAACATCAAAGTAGTCATCCCATCCTTTAATAAAATAAAAATGATGATGAGCTAATTTTAAATATATTTGAAAAACTGAAACAACACAAATCAATAAAGTGGAAAGAGGCCGATGAGAGTATCAACAACAACAAAGGCATGAGTTGTTTTCTTTACGTGTTTTATTCATACAGCGAGGGTGCTCATACATAATATTTTTTTTTTTCTATAAAATATATCACCTTTCAGATCCTGAAAGCAAAACTAGATATAAATCATCATCTGATAAGAAGCAACTCATTTTCAAGTGTAAACTGAGGCGCTCAGTTTAAAATGCAGAGTTAAGAAATCACATTCTAATGGTTTTCTTTATTTTTCTGTCTAGCAAAGCCACGATGCTCCAACAGTCGACTCACCAAACACAAAAGACGAAATGATCGATCGGCTTTTCTAAAGGAGCAAATACTGATCAAATACTGAAGCCACAGACAGTTTTTCATATGAGGAAAGCAAAGAGAGAGAGACAGCGTCTTTGTGAAGAAGGACGAGGTGATGTTAAGAAAAAGTGTTTGAACAGAAGTCGTGACTTGATGCTTCATGATGTCTGCCGTGTTTCCTCCTCCTCCTGAAGTTCACAACAGCTCGCTCTGACTGGAGGCTGAGTTCAGGCTGTCTGTGAAACAGAACAAAAATATGATTATTGATCAGAAGGAGCATCTATTCATCTACAGGATACATGAAATAAATCATCCTCTGAGTCATTTCTTTTTTTGCTTTTTAAGAAACATTTTCAAAAGGAGAATCAGTATTTTTTCAACCTGGGAAAAGTTCTTTTTATTTAAGGGGGTTTGTGGGAATATAGAGCTGATTGCTTCAGCTGGAAACCATGAAAACAGTAATAGATGAAACAGAATCCCATTAAAAGTCTGTCCACTAAAAGTTGATGTTTTCGTCACTGACTGTTACTCTAAGTGTCTGGCAACATTACAGCGATGATCCCGTTAGAGAAGGACTTTTTAGTTAATATAATAATAATAATAATAATAATAATAATAATACTTTATTTGTATAGCACTTTTCTATACAACTAACAAAGTGCTTTACAACAGAAAATAAAAGCAGAGAGACAAGTAAAGCAACAGGCAGAGAGTGGGCCCCATCTGACAGAACTCACTCTTTACTGTGCCCATAAACGCTGCATACAATGTGTCTGAGAGTGAAAAAAGACTTAAGAAGTAAGTGGAGCAGATAATGATGCACACACATTACATGGACTGCTACTAGTGTTTCCTTAACTATGGGGGAAAGTGAGAGAGAGACACGTCTCTTCATTTGGTGTCAGATTATTTATGACAGAAGGGTGATGAGCGCTTGTAAGAGGGGCCTGACTGACTCTAGAATCATCAGTGTCATCAGTGTCTGCACTGAATGCTGGTTTCAGATTTGTTCTGCTTTTGGTCACAGTCTGAGTGTTTCAGTCAATCAACCTTTATTTGTATAGCACCAATTCATACTTTACAAAAGAGCAGTCAAAATTCCTTACTCATTGTTATATTATCTACCAACCCCAACATTAATGTCTCATGAGAACAAAGATAATCATCTGACCGTCAGTTCATAGCTAACTGCTTATCATTAATATGATGAGGCCTTTGACCTCATCATATTAATGATTTGTTCCAAGATTGGATCAGAAATAATCTTTTAAAACACTTGAGTTGCACCATAACACAAACAAACGTACATGCAGTGATTAAATTCCCTTTGAGATAAAATTCCTGTTTTTGTCAATGGAGTCTGGTGTCTTTGAAGAGAGCGATGTCAGGATGTTTAAAGGGATACTTCACCCATTTGCATTAATCTTTGTATCATTAGAAACCTGGTAGTATTTTTGAATGGTCGTGCATCTCGCCCTCATTTTCCCCTGAGATGGGAAATCTTTGTATTTCTAAGTCTGAAAAGGAGCTTCCAGTGACGCCAAAATCGTCGCGGCTATGTTGCCGCCGCTGCCAGTTCAGCAGCCGAAACATGATGCCTGCCTGTTGGCGGCGGTGAGGACGAGGAGCCGGGGCCGGCTCGAGCTGGGGCGGACTGGTAGTGTTGGTGCTCTCACTGTTTGCCTGTGAACACAGACATAGAGTCTGTTTTCTGACAGGAATTTCCAAGATCAATTCTGGAAGAAATCTCGGAATCAGTTGAGGAAATGGTCTCGTGTTGAAGTAAATATGTCTGTAAACCTGACCTTAGTGGGAGTGGCCTGTGGTGCTGTGCATTCTGGGATTTGGTGTCTTTCATCAACATGAGTCAAAAAGACACTTTCTGTCTTTTCTCGGCCAAGAAGGCACCAACTTCAAAATGTATTTCACATTTCTACTACATAAATCACCCAATGTCAATACAGATTCATGTTTCAATGGGTGAAGTATCCCTCTAACTTAAAACTCTTTCTCTGTAGGGATCATTTCTGAATGTGTGTCTCCTAGAATAACAATCTGAGCCTGTCATTTACAAAAACAGCAACTTTTAGTGGATGCACTTTGATTGGATGCCTCAAAGGATTAGATTGCAGCTTTTACAGTCTGTTTCCTAAATATTACGTACAACACACACTTGACTCACGCTGTAACACCAGCCACACACACACACACACACACACACACACGCAGACACACATTGAACATGAATAGAAACAGAGAGACGTGTACCAGACAGCTCCAGAGATTTATTTCTGTTTTGGGGTAGTCTAGGTTTTTTCACGGGGGGTTTGAGTCGAGTTGGGGGCTTCTCAACGTTATTTGGGCTTTCCCTGTCAGTGCCTGAGTTCAGTGAGGACAGAGAACAACAAGAAACAGTTAAATGTGACGCGTTAAACACCAATAAACATATACACACAAACAGGAATACATATTGTGTTTGCACTGTAGAGGAGTCAGTCTGTACCTGCATCACAGGACATGGCCTTCCTGTTTCTCTGTGGTTTCACTGGAGCCTGAGGTCTGAGTCCTTCTTCACCTGAACAACACAATTTTTTTTTTCCTGCAGCACTTTAAGATGTTTTTGCAAAAATATAATGTGCATTATAAATTAAATGTATAATTATTATTATTATTATTATTATTATTATTAATAATAAAATAATCGAATAAGCAAACACAGATTTTTTGATTCCACTTTTTAGTAGTTCGTGTTTTTAGTGGAGTTACCTTGACTTGCAGCTCGGTCTGGTAGTCCGTGCACAGGTTTGTGAAGAGGAGGCGGTACAGGTGGAGGAGGTAAGCTCCTCTCATTGGCTGCTTCTTTTGATAAAGTCACATACGAGGACGTCTTTGGCTGTTTGTCGGATCAGAACACAAAACAAGAAACACGTTCATGCAACAAGATCAACTGAGATTCACCAACGGCACTGATTCATCTTTAAACAGTGATGGATAAAAAAGCTCTCACCTTTTCTGGAATCGGAGGAGGTTGACCCTCCGAGTCTCTTCTTTTCTTGTCCATTGTTCCAGGATCCTTCTCAATCTCTCCCTCCTCTTCCATACCTACAGATATTAAAATGATACACTGGGTCAATTATTGTAGTCGCAACCTTTTTACAAATCCTAAAATAAGGGAAACATTTTATTTGTTTTATTTGTAAATTTTATTTCATTCAAACAAACAATAAAGTTAAGAAAAACAAACAAACACAACATCTCAAATGTTGAATGAAAAGGAGCAGAAAGAAGACTAATCTTATAATATCTCTTTCACAAAGCATTCATTCAAACAAAACAGAACACTTCATTCAAAAACAAATGGAGGACGGTGAGGTACCTGGCAGAGGCTCGGAGCTCTCCATGCGATGTCTCTGTCTCACTTTGGGGAGGTTTGGTTTGCTGCTTTGAGGCGGGGGCTCGGGTTTGGATGCACAGGGAGCGGCTCGACCTCCTCCCCTCCATCCCTCTGTGAACCCTCCGCCTGCATCAGGACATGTCGCTCTGTCTCCCTGCTCGTCCTGCTGCTGCCACTCTCCAGCAGCTGCTGCCTCTGTGCATTTAAAATAATCTGCTTCCTGTTTGGGCGAGGGCGTCAGGTCAGACGGGTACGGCGGCAGCGGCCTCTGAGCCAGCTGAAGCGCCTGCACCTGTCTGTCTGACTTCCTGCTCGTCTGTCTGCCCTCGGCACACTGACTGTCCCCCTGGACGTCATTCTGTCTGTTCTCCGACCACGACCTGTCGATCTGCCTGCCGCCCATCCACTGCCTCTCTATCTTCCTGTCGATCTGTCTCTGTGTGTGTCTGTCCACTGTCCACTGTCTGTTCTCAGTGTAGTACCTGTCTGCCCTCGACTCTGACAGAGTCCTGTTATCAAAGCGCTGCCTGTCCGCGTGCTGCTTCTCATCCACCCACGGTTTGACTTCCTGCAGCACCTCAGTCGTCCTCTGCCTGTCGTCGGCCCAGTACCTGTCTGCGTCTGCCGGCTGCTCAAACACAGAGTCCACTTCAGGAATCTGTCAGAACACAGCGAGACCATTCAAAAAATTCAGCTTGTGCCCGAGGCAAAACATCAACAGTTGCAAAAAAAGACAAAGAAGAAAACAATCAAATCTGTAAAATCACAAATGAGATAACACATGTCTTAAATGAGAGTGTCCTAGCTTAGACCAAGAATCACTACTGTAGAAAAATGTTTAAATTATGAAGAGCAAATGTAGGAAAAAAGAACCTCAAATTGGCAACTGCTAAATCATTTCATCAAATAAATGTATTTTCAAAATAAAGCGCAAAACCACTTAACCGCTAAACTTTAAGCATCGACTGTTTGAAACATGGAAAAGATTTAGGTTATTTTCAGGAGTTTTGTGTGGAAACAGTTTTAGTGCTTCTTCCTCCTTTTCTTATGAAGCTTTTGTATTTTTTTTTTTCTTCTCACTGTGACTTTGAAACTACAAAGTTCTGTTGTAACCTAACCAACAAATCCATTATTCATTAAACTAAGAACACTTAAATGTCAAGAATTGATTGACTATAAAACTATTCAAATTACGTACAAAGCAAACTAACAGCATGTGCCTTATGGTATCCAGGATTTGTTCCAACCGAGAGAAAGCAAACATAAGTTGAGAGGAACCTGTATATTCAAGAAACCACCAATCAGAACTAATGCAAAACTTAACTGTATAACAACAAAGGGTGTTAGTCTGTGGAACAACTGTGATGACGAGCTGAAAAAATGCAAAACTATATTTAAACTAAAACTTCAGGAATCAAATATTAAATAGATATGAGCTGGAGCAGTGACTTTCTGTTTTTCTGTTTTTCTATTTGGTTATTTCTTGGCTGATGGACTTGGTTAATCTGTTCCTATTATTTTTGTTGTTGTTTTGTCTAAAAACTTAATTTGTTTTGGCCAACAAGTCCAAAATCATACACTGAGGAAACTATGAAGGACGCTTAGAAGGTTTTTCACTAAACATTAACCTCTCCCCTGATGGTGGACCGTTAGGGAGCCTCGTGTTGTTTTTGATTTAACAGGATAGAAGCTTTATTTTCTAGTGAGCTGTTTCTTAAGTCTTTTTAGTTGGTTTTACTTTTTAGTGTAGAAACGTTTGTTATCATAATACTTAAAGTGTTTCTCTCTCATTGGTGTTCATCTTGTGAACAGATAAGGGCACATTTGATGTTACTCCCTGTGTTCTCCTACACTCTAAAAAGGTCTCAACACAAATTAAACATGTGAACACAAAAAGTGCTTTGTCAGAGGGAAAACAAGAGAACACTGTCTAAATCCTTTGGGTAATGTTTTTAAACATATGTGTGCAATTTAAGACAGTGTGCAGGAATTTACCTGCAATATTTGGTATTTAAAAACAAGAACAGATCATTATCGTGGTCCTAGGCCTTCTATGTTTGTTATTCAATATCGTTTAATGGCATGTCATACTTTTTTTAAATTTTATTTGTTAGGGACCATGTGCAATTAAAACATAGATGTAACCATTTAATGCATTGCACCAGAGTTAGCCTTAGGCTTATTTACATCTGCAGTCCCTTGGCAGGTAACAAATACAACATATATAAGAACATCAAACATCACTCAGCAACAAATACAACATATAAAAACATCAAACATACAAGGCTAGATAAGCAATGTTTTTTAAATGCTGTGCATGTGTTTTTACCTATTTAGGATACTTTTAGCTATTTATGACCTAATGTGAGTGTTAGTGTGAATGTTTGTATGTTTTCATGTTGAGCCTCAACAAAAGGTCATTTTCTGTCACAATGTGATAGACAATAAAGTTTTTTGAATTGAATTGAATTGACTGAAACATCACTCAGCAACAAATACAACACTTCTTAGCTTTCACTTTCTGCTATTTGAAATCGTTGCTTGTGTTTTGTAACTCTGACTGTACCTCTCTGGGAGAATAAAAGGGGTGTTTGCTTCCTCCCACACTTGGATGAGGGATGCCTGGCACAGCTGGTGGACTCAAAACAAGAGTATTTTTCCCATCAGCCCCCTCACCGGGGGATCCAGCTCTGGTGGCGGACCTCGGAGGCTGGAGGAGAGTGTACACGTTCTCTGTGGCCGTCCTGGAAAATGAAAAAAAAAAAAAACAGTCAACATAAAACATTTGTGACAAAGTCTGTTCATGTTTCCACAGAAATGTAGCAAACTTTTTCCTGCAGAAATCTGCCATCCTGCTTTTCTAATCTGTGTTTAACATGCAAGCGAGTTCCTTTCTAATCGCTCGGCTGACAATGGGAGCCACCGGCTGTCTCCTACATCTGTGCACACACTCTGCTGCACGCTGGCAGCCATCAGCTATTTCTCCTATCAACAAAGAAACGAGCAGATTCAGAGCGATGTTTGTCAGAGATTTGATGGAGTTTGGTTCTGCTGATTGTCCTCAGAAGAAGCGAGGAGGGATGATCAGCAGAAAATGTGAAGTTTTAGAGAATTGAATATGGAAGAAAAAAGGAACAAGTGCTCTGTAATGTTGTATTTGAATCTCTTACATCACCTGTGCATTGTGTTATCTTTTCAAGGCTGTATCTTTCTGAACACAGTGTGTGGATTCTGTGTGTTTGTGCAAACACAAACCCTGTTGGTGCTGTAGCAACAGTGTGACAGCTGTCGCCATAAACCTCAGCCTCAGACTCCGCCCCCTGATTGGACATCGTCTTGTTCTTGCGAAAACTGAAGATGGCGAGCATGTTTTTCCTCTTCTTCCTCCGAAGAGAGTGAGCTTTGTGCAGAGACGAGAGCTGACTGAGAGGAGAGGAGAGGAGAGGAGAGGAGAGGAGAGGAGAGGAGAGGAGAGGAGAGGAGAGGAGAGGAGAGGAGAGGGGGGGGCAGGAAAGGAGAAGGAGGGGGAAAGTGGGGGGGGGGAGAGACAGAAGAGGATCACGTCACACACTCATTGCACTTCAATCAGGATGGAATTGTCAGGATGTCGATGAATTCATCTCTGCTGTCTGTTTGTCTTCTCCGCCCCAAGAGCATCAGCGGTCTGAGCGTTGCTAGGCTACACCTCCTGCTACACAATGATTTATCTAAAGTGCACTTTTCTACATCAGAGGTGTAATCATAATAAAAGCACAGACTTAACCTGACAATCTGCAGAGGGGAAGGGAGAAACAATATTCTCAGAAGCTGTTCCTGAATACACTTTTTGTTTTTATAGTTAATTACAGAATCACAGTAAAGTTACTGAGCCAGAGCTGGTGCTTTCACCATCTAATATTTTAAGCTACATGTGTGAACACAAAAAAGGATTTTTTCCTTCGAAAATGAAATTAGACAAATACACATGGTCAGATTTGAGTTTTTGCATTGAGCAATTGTCCAGTTGGATAAAGAAGTGGAGGTGTTGGTTAGAAAAGAGGTAGCTCTGAAGGCAGTATGTACACTTTGTGCTGACTGGGGCCTGAAGGATTGTTTTTGTTTTGGTCTTCTCTTGTTTGACACTGAAAGTTGTCTGACATTTCTAACAAATCCTCTAAATCCAGTAATGCTGTAGATTATTAGATGAGAGCGCAGACTTGCATGATGTTGCTGCTACACTTTCCCCAAAAGAACACCAATCATGGTGAATACGACCTCAGGTGACATTTCATCAATTTTACCAAAACCCTCCATTAAAATCAATCAAGATTAAAATACTCAGCATCAAACATTTTACCCACAAGCTTTAAAAGTTGAAGAATAGAATAGAAAGATAAAAAAAAGTTTGAGCTCAAAGCTGCACCCCGTCATGACAGGGACTTAAAGGTGCTGGCTGTGATGGATTTATTACCTCGAGTGATTAAAAGAGGAAACTCAATCTGAACACTGTAAAAACAGAAAGTCTCACCTGTCAGGTAGAACTCTCTTAGTGTAGAAATCTGGGAATCCATCGTCAAGAGGGCTTATTCCTCCATTTTCACTGCAATGCTGCGCGCACACACACACACACACACACACACACACACACACACACACACACACACACACACACACACACACACACACACACACACACACACACACACACACACACACACACACACACACACACAAAAGCTATTTTTTAGAGGTCAGATTTAATACACTGTTTCATCTGTAAATGTTCTGATGTATGCAATAACAAAAAACTATTTCATGCATTTCAGTGAGATAACGTAATCCAGTTGTTGCACTCCATTTTGTTTAGATTTCAAAGTCAAAGACAACAGCATGACCTGCAGGCATGAACGTCAGGAGACAGAGAAATAGAAAGATACTGGATGCACACATGGGCGGAGTAGTGGGGGGGAAAAGTGGGACTGACTAACCAGAGTCCTTTGGAGGAAGGGCCAAATAAATATGTAGCTTTTGTTTAGATTTGTTTCTCTCTAAAGGCTTTATATGCTTTATAAGGCTTTTGATCCAGCAGATGTCGCCCTTGAGCACCAGCATGAAACCAAAACAACTCGCTCTGCATTGTTGTGTTAGCATGCTAATGCTAGCGATCTTTATTATGCTTGTATCTTCACACTGCATGTAAATTTACCTGAAATGAGCGTGATCTAGAAACACAGTTAAGCAGTGAGTACAGTATGTTATTCTTCTTTTCTCTAGTCCCTCAATTAAACAACTTTTATACACGAGGGGAGGAGTCAGCCGGCTGTCCTGGCGATGTAAACAAACTGAAGATAGGACTCTGAAAACTCTGAAAACATCACAGACAGTGGGACTCAGGTGTTACACCCATTGTAGACAGTCATGACTCACAGAGTTATTTTCAGAGGATATACTTGATTTCTACATTTAAGTGTGAAAAATCACATATAAAGCCTTTAACTAATAACTCTAAAGAAAAGGTACAATTTGTTGATTAACGAACCTTCGTTAACTCATAGAATTAAAAAAAACAATTACCGGGATTAAAACAAGACCTTTTAGATGCTGAGAAACTATTCAAATGCCAAAATGATGCACAAGTTTTTAAGGGTGTAACACAAAATAAAAGTAATTTTAAGTTGTATATGACACTAATAAAAATCAATCAATATTGATACCTGTTTTGATACCATGGCAACAAAAAAGAGTCCTAGGCACCCAATATTGAATAATTTCTTGATTTGTATTGCCAAAACAATTGTAGGCAAACTCTTTGGTTTGGGTGCAACTTTTGATGGACTCATTCTTCTCTAACTCTCTAAATATCTTCTTTTTTTATTCTAAAAGCTTTGATACCTTTCAGTAGAAGCTTTTAACGGGTCATTTGTGTAAAGCAGGTGTGGTTACAGCAGTGGTGGAGGGGCCCAAGGTTAGATCTTTTCATGGGATATGGATATGTCCCTGGATGCACATGAAGTAGTCCCTCACCGTCTCAGCTGGGATGTATCCTCCTTTGTGCCTTCTTGGAGGCCTCGGTCTAACCCTCGTCACATGATGGAGAGGCAATCCCTGTGTCGGCAGCTCTGACAGGCCCTCCCATGATGTCGAGCGGGACAGCGGGGAGGAGTACGATGGCACGGAGGGGGGCGGAGAGGAACTGGAGTCGTCGCACAGACCTGATGTCGGCGACGAAAGGATTATTGAGGATTTGAAAGTGAGGAGACGGTAGAGTTGTCAAATTTAAAACAATCAGAGGCAAACTGAGCTCAAAACGAATTTAAACAGACATTAAATGACTTCTAAGATTCAGAGACGGGAAAGAGTCAACAGAAAAAGACACTAATGGAGCTCTGAAAGAGACAGGATGGGGTCAGAGCCGAACGGGAACAAGCGGAGACAGGAGGATAAGAGGATAAAAGTCAGTGCTCACTCAGACGGGTGGAGACAGGTCGTATTCGTCTTGTTCTTGAGCTGCGCTTCTTAATGGCTATTGTGTCCTGGAGGGGGAAAAGAAAAACTGATATAGAGACGTTGAGGGGAAGCATTAGAGTAAGAAACAAGAGCGGGAAACAAGAAAACATGTCATGTAGCACAAAACAAACAAACCCTTGTTCAGGAAAAATCTGTGCCTCTGTCAAATGAAGGCAAGTTGAGTGCAGCACAAAAATTCAAGCCGATTCCCACTAATTGAACAATAAAAGAAAACAAGCCCACAGTGGGGTTTCAGAAGGTAGGTGGATAACAGAACAATCGGTTGATGCTATGAATGACTCCCTTCAGATCATGTTTGGCAAGAAACTCTCAGATAAAGAGAGGTTGACTGCTGGCTTCTGAAATGATTCTTCACAAAGATTTTTTGGCAGAGAGCTGAACCACAGATGGCAGATGGCTGGTTTAGGTTTTCTCAAGGCATGACTCTAGAGATGACCATGTCAAATGGTCAGACAGTCCAACACTTTGGGCTCAATTTCTTGACAAATGTTGGATAATTGCTTTCAAAAATTCTGCACAAGTTCATGCAGCCAAGAGGATTAGCCTTATGGCGTTTGGTGTCCTCACTTTTTTTCTGTTACCCTCCATGACTTTTTGGATAGTTTGATAATGAATTCAGTGCTAATAAACATGTTCCCTGCATGGTCAATTTTAAATAACTTCAGTGATTGCATGTCATCTTTTAGAGCAATGCTCAGGGAACAGTTTATTTTATTTTTTAAGACTTGTTTTTTGCCTTTTTTGTAGTGGTAGGACAGATGATATAATTGGAAATCAGATAGAGAGAGAGAGTGGGAACTGACATGTGGGAAAGGAGCCACAGGTCAGATTGGAACCTGATCTGCCTGCTTGGAGGGCTATAGCCTTCATACATGATCGTGCGTGCATTAAACACTACAATACCGGCGCCCCCAGGCAACAGTTTCAAAAGATCAAATACTCCAAATACTTGAAAAATGTATGATATTCCTGTTGTTCTCAGCCCTACTTTTTTGTCGACCCACAATTGTAAGCAGTGCTGTGGTTAACAGTAACCAGATACTTCTAAGCATTCTCATGGGCTAATGAGATCAGTAAAGTCAAACAAGAGAAAGAAAACAATCTCTGCTCTCATGGCAAAATTAAGATAAGTTACAGTTTTTCTCTAAAATAAAAACCTGGCTTGCATTTTATTTTTTTGATACGTTTTAAAGTTGAAAGATCATCAGTTAAAATAACATTATTCCATGACACAAATCTAATATGACTGTCAATCAAAGCCAAAGGAGACATTATTATACTTGTTTGGTTTTACTGTGAGGAACAACAGAGTCATCTGCACATCGCCCAAAAGATAAAACGATCTAAATAATAAGGTTTACACTTTTTAAGAGAGAAAATGAAGGGGGCTATGACAGATCCTTGAGGAACTCCTAAAGTAATATCAATATTTCTTAAAAACTACCCTAACTGTTTGATGTCCTAATCTTGGTTAAAGGCTTTATATGCGATTTTTTGATCCAGCAGATGTCGCCCTTGAGCACCAGCATGAAACCAAAACAACTCGCGCTGCATTGTTGTGTTAGCATGCTAATGCTAGCGATCTTTATTATGCTCGTATCTTCACACTGCATGTAAATTTACCTGAAATGACCGTGATCTAGAAACGCTTTAGTGACATTCAATTAAGCAGTGAGTACAGTATATTATTCTTCTTTTCTTGAGTCCCTCAATTAAACAACTTTTATACGTGAGGGGAGAGTCAGCCGGCCGTCCTGGCGATGTAAACAAACTGAAGACAGGACTCGGAAAACTCGAAAAGCATCACAGACAGTGGGACTCGTGTGTTACACCCATTGTAGACAGTCATGACTCACATAATTATTTTCAGAGGATATACTTTATTTCTGTTACATTTAAGTGTGAAAAATATATAAAGCATATTAAAATGGACTAAAGTATATTGGTGTTGACTGAATAGATAACATGTCGGAGAGAAAAACAAAATTATCAAGGACTTTCCTTGATGATTTTGGAGATTGGAAGATACGTTTTTTTAAACTATCCATTAAAGGGATTGTTTAACTTGGAGAAGTGTAACTGCTGAAGGTTTGAGATATGTTAATATGTGGCAAGAAAATTGTCACAGCTGTCTAACAGTCTTTGTAAAGGACATCATGAGGCATAATAAAAACACAGCAAGTTGTTGTTTTTGACATCCTGTTTCTGATGAATCGAGGGAGAAATTGGTATTAAATCACTTTTATTAGCAGTAAAAAGCCAGTACAGAAGAGTTAGTGTGCAGGTACAGTGTGTTTAGCATTTTTAATAAAACTGTTTTAAATTCTCGGCAGGTGAAGGAGACATAAAGGCCGGAGGTGTACGAAGACATAATGACAGAACTGACTGTGATGAAAAGAGCTTCAGGCTCCTGGCAGATTCTTCAGATAACGACGGAGAAAGTGTTTGCTCCAGCTGTTTCACCTGTTTTTCTTCTAAATATTGAGCCCATCTTATAGTCCGTCAGCAGATTTATTATCTCTGAGGTTTACTTTGCTTTCCCTAGCTTCCAGCCACGGAGGATTTATTCAGCTTAAGATTCAGTTTAAGGTTCAGACGACGATAAAGAAACAGAAGCTCTTTATAGCAGGGAAAGTTGAGGTCTGCACTTTAATGAGAAGAAGAAATGGAGCTCAGGAAACTAATTTGAAATGTAAGGGTTTGTAATAAATGAGGAACTAGAGAAATTGGGAATCAAAGAATTGGTCCTTGATAAAAAATAAATGAACTCTTTGAAGTTTTGGGATGAAAGACCAAATTATGAAAGCCTTGAGTATGAGCGAAGACACAAGTAGAGCCGCTTGAACCTGAAGTTATAAAAGCTAATAAATGAAGGAAAAGAAAACCGGGGTGGTCTTTGTGATGATGTGTAAAGAAGGAATAACTAAATCAATGTGTACAGACTTAAATTTTCATATATTTACATTTGTTTTATATTGATGCCAGTCTGGTTTAGCGTGCAGGAATAACAAGGCTGCTTAAATCGATCTGGGAAAAAGCCAAACCACAAGTGAATCAACAACAAGATGTTCAAACCAAGTTTTTTTTTTAGAGCGTCTTCTGTGGGGGAGTTTGGGTCTTTCAGATTCTGACCAGTGTAACGTTTAAAGGGCAGAACTCAGACAAAAGCCCACCAGTTCCTCCGAGTTTTGCCAAAACTGATTGTTAGTGAGTTGTAGAACTGCCATGGTAAACAAGCAAGAAGAAAGTATAAACATTGATGCATTTAAGATGAAAGACAACAAACTTCTAATATGAAAGTTTTATAACAGACTGCAAAAACCCCCCCGACTGCCCATGTCAGACGGAAAAAGGGAGACCACTGGAATAAAACAACAAACAAACTCTGTGTCAGGGTCCTGGCTAGAAGAAAACTAAACTATATTTAATGACTCAAATCTCAAGTTCAATCAATTGCAATTTACATTATTCTTTGAGTTCACTTTTTACCCATGCAATTACACCTTCACAAGCTGAATTATCCAGGTTACATATATGTCATCAAACCTGAATCATTTCTTTTCTTACAGGTAAGATGCATGCTGAGTTTTTGCAGAAATCAGTTTTTTGCCGGACAGAACTGCTGCCTCAATTTTCATCCTCTCTGTATCACTACATGTATTTTTTTTATTTTTTATAAACACAGTTTGGAGATTGGAGAGCTGCTCTGGGATCCATGGGAGTGAAAACCGATAACACTTTACATTAAGGTGCTTGTAATAAGCATTAATAACAGGTAATAGGTCACTTATAAGTCACTTATAAAACCTTATTAGATTCTTATTAACATAAATAAGACTAAGTGTTAATATAGGCATAATTAACACATTTATAATGTCTTATAAGACACTTATAGGCTCTTATTAGAAATGTATTAACACTTTATATACCGTCATTAACATTAATAAGATGTTTATTAACATTAATAAAACTTCATGAGTGTTAACTAAACTATAAATAAATTTATAATTGGCTTGTAAGATATTAATTAACACAAATTAATTATTAACTAATTAACAGTTAATAAACATCTTATTAATGTTTATGACGGTATATAAAGTGTTAATACATTTCTAATAAGAGCCTATAAGTGTCTAATAAGATATAATAAATGTGTTAATTATGCCTATATTAACATTTATGTAGTCTTATTTGTGTTAATAAGAATCTAATAAGGTCTTATAAGTGACTTATTACCTGTTATTTAATGCTTATTACAAGCACCTTAATATAAAGTGTTACCTGAAAACCTTTGCAAAACATAACCGTCATGTGTGGCCGATGGAGACCAAAATGCGCTCTGTTGTAAAATAAAAAACTGTGTGACACGATGTGTACAGCAGTCTGATGCCTTTAAAATGTGTGTGGGCGTTGTTATTTATTGGATCAGAAACAAGCTTACTCATAACATTTACAAGATGGATGACGATAAAAGAAATGAAACATAAAAGGAAAACACGGCCTGATGGGAAAACATCTGATGCTGCCAATGATTTTTGAGCTCCAACATTTCTCCAAATTAGACATTAAAGAATTAGAAGCTGGATATTAACCACAACATGATGAGCCATTCAAACAGGAAATGCATGTTTTTTTTTGTACATCCACACTCACTATGCTGGTGCTGAGCTCCTCGTCTGTGATGTCCAGAGAGTCTCTGTGTCTGTTAAACCTCCAGCCCGTCCCGTCCTCACACGTCCCGTCCCAACGCTTTAGATGAGACACCTGCCGAGTCTGAGACGCACAGAAACATACTCTTAATGACTTTATCTCTGACACATGATATCTTTTAAAGTACCTTTTTTTTTTTTACTTACCAGAGTCTTATGTGTGGCATAGAGTTCCTGCAGGATCTGATCCACGATGGAGTTGGTGAGATATGAAACGACAGACAGCTTCACTTCTCTGCATGAGATTGAGTTAGAGCAACAGACGGGAAGAGGTTTTTGTATAAGTGAGAGGAAATCAATAAACCTGCTTATCACATTCAGATGTAATACTGCTGCACTTCTCCCTTCTCTACATCCGTCTTACTCTAAGGCTCGGTGAATGTCCTGCGCCGCTCTCTCCATCAGAGCGGTCCGGATGGCCGAGCGAGGGATGGAGACACGCTCGGAGACGGAGGAGAGCGGAGGAGTCAACCTCTCTGCTGCAGTCGAGGATAAAGGACAGAGCTCCCGACACAATGACACCATGGAGTCCACGATCACCTGCAGATCAAGACCAGGATCAGAAACTCACTCATCTAAAGGGAATCAGTACGATTTGTGACAAGTGAAGCTGACGTGCAAGGGCCCAAATTATTATTATTATTATTATTATTTATTATTATTATTTTTTTTTATTTTTTTTATTTTTTAGTTTCAATTTTTAATTTTCAATTTTTTCAATTTTCAATTTTAATTATTATTTTTTAATTCATTATTTGGTATTTTTTATTTTTAATATTTTTTTATTAGGTGCAATAGAGTGACAAACTGGTGACATATACATAACAAATTAGGCACAAAAAAATCAAACAGACAAGGTCAGGACAACAACTCCAAAACACAGTAAAAAAATAAATAAAAATAAAACAAATAAAGACAGCAAAATACTAAAACATCAATAGACACACATCAGACTACAACCAGCAAATACATTACAAAACTATACGAAATACCTAAGGGCCCAAATAATTAACATTAAGAAAAAAGCGCTGCATTTGAAAACACACATAAGACCAAGATGAATGCTATGAAAGAAACGAGCTGCAGATAAAAAGTGCTGGAAAAAAAGACAACAACTGCATTACAGCAAATGCTCTGCAAAAAAACAAACGATGCAAAATCAAAAACACACACATCCAGAAAAAGGTTGTATCTGCAGCGTTTAGCTTGTGCAGATGTTTTATGTATTTGTGTGTTTTGACTTTTCATCATTTGCAGCACGTTTGATGCTGATGCAAGTGTTTGTCTTTCTGCAGCTTGTTTCTTCATTCACATTGTGTTTCAGTCATGACATTTGTTTTGGTCTTTGCCTTTTTAATTCAGCCGTCAGAGTTCAGGGTGTGAGAAGAGAGGTTAAGATCTACTCAATCTCTGAACCCTTCTGCAATCATTATCCAAAGGTGTCTGATAGACGATATCTGCCTCAGGAAACTAAAGTTAATTTCTCTGTAATTCTGTTGACGCCGGCAGTAAGTTAACTTCCAGGCAAAGCGTCCTTCTTCGGCGCTGCGTTTACAAGTACACTCTTGGTCCTTAACATGACAGAGTAACGCCTGTTCATCTGTAGAGTCTCAGATCTACAGAAGAATATAAAATACACAGCGGGTTCACTCCGACTCCCATCAGCAGTATTAGCCCAAAAAAAAAGAAAACATGACAGCTTTGCCAGGTGCATCCTCAAGAAGAGAAGAAAACTACTTTTAAAATGTTTGTTTGTTGAATCGAGGTCGGATCCATCACTTCTGATGCGTTTCAGGTAGTCGGGAAATCTAAATGCTAGCGTCAAGCAGATTTGTGGATCAGGCCGTAAACATGTTTATTTCTGCTGTCGTGGACATTTTAAAATTGGCTGTGTATTGGACTTCCGGGTCTTTTGGAGCTAGCCTCAATTTGATACCCGAGAAACTGCAGGTTATAGTCACTTCCAAATTGGTGTCACTTTTTCAACACTGGAGGTTGCCACTTGGCTTTATTGTGTCGTGCATTTTGGGTGAACTGTAACTTTAAGTCAGGAAAAAGAAAAAGCAGATTTGTGGATCAAGCTGTGATGTTTGATCTATAATGGATTGTCAGCTCCACTTTCATTCAGATATCTGAGTTGGACATAGATAACTCATCATTAGATTATCCTATTGGAGCTGGTATGTCATAACATTTGTTTGCTGTCAACACAGACTGTTTCTCCTGCACACAACAAAGCCTGCTGATACGTGATTGGTCAATACAGCTCGAGACTACAAATGTTCTACACATGAAAACCAGAACACTTCACATGCTGACAATCCGAACCCCCCGTGTACAGATTCATCATCTCTATGTAGAATCTGTCAGATTAAAGATCTACCTGAAGTTCCTTGTCTGCAGCTTTAGTGAGTTCCCCCGCCAGAGAGTCGAGTCTCTGCCGCACGGGGCCGTCCACAGAGAGAACATGAGCCAGCTCACACAGCGACGGGTACAGCTGATGGAGAGAGAGAAACCTGGATTCAAACGTCTGTCTGACAGGAATACAAAACAATGTGCTCACACATTTCCCATCACTCACAGCGCGGGAGTTCCTGGCCTCTTTTAGCACTTGTTTAGCAGCTTGAATCTCCTCCATCTCCCCGACGCCTCGTAACACACACACCTGCTGCTGGACGCGCACACACAGCCGCTCCATCACCTTGGAAACAGACAGGCGGGGGAGTGTTAAAAGAAACATGAAACACACAAACATATGCCGAGGTGAGAGAAAAAAGCAGAGGAGCGATACCTGCTCGGCCGTGCTCGTCACCAGGCCTTGGTGCAGCCGCAGAGCCTGGCGCTGAGAGAAACGCTGCGTCTGGTTGTTCCTCACCAGAGAGCGCTGGATCTGTGCACAGAGACACGGGAATCAATCACACCTGAACACTTCATTAAAGAGAACACATGTTTCTGAAGGAACAGAAGATACAGTTTCTGTAGAAAACAAAGGAGCGGCTGTGTCATTGGTTTGGAGTCTACGTGACTAAAAGGTATACAAGTTGTGGATGTGCTCCAGTAGATTTCTTTTGCTGTCAGCTGTGAAATGAGCTGAAACATTCAGATCAATTCAAGATGAATTCACTTGTTCAGAGTACATCCACTATAATAATAACAATAATAATACATTTGATTTATAACGCACTTCACATTTAAACGAAAATCTCAAAGTGCTACAATTTCAATAAAACCATAAAAACAGTAGCAATAGTCAAAGGTAAAATCATAGTTAAGAACCTAAGCATAAAACAAGATCTAAAAGCAGTGGTTTAAGGGAAAAGGTCTTTAGGAGAAGGCTCTTTTAAAGAGGAGAGTAGGAGCTATAAGGGCTTTTTTTTTTGCAAATGAAAGGCTCAGATTGTGTCTGATGACATCACAGAAGGGACCTTAGTTCTCTGTTGTTACCTCTACCTCCCTGTTATGTTATTTATCACTGTTTTAAATCATTCATGGATGTTTCATTTATTTTATTGTTCGGGTTTATTAGCTGTTTGTTTTGATAACCTGCTGCTGCAAACATTCCTAGATTAGGATCAATAAAGTACAACTATCCATCTATCTTAATGCCTTTAAATCTTGAACCCTATTTCTGTAGGGATCTCTTTTAGTGGACGCACTTTGATTTGACAACATTATATTTGTGTCCCTGCAGCCTGCATGTGACATCTACACAAGCAAGTCAGACTTTTTTGAACCCATAAAATTTCACATGATAGACTGGCCAAGATATGGCCAAGGTTTAGAAGTTAAATAATTACCCTTAGAGCTGATTCAAAACATTCATGTAGTATTAGTGAGATATATTTTCACTGTTTGGGTCATTTCTTTTGATTAGTGATCATTGTAATATCAGCAAAGTACAAACAGGAAACACAATCATTTTCATAAACGTTACAGGAAGCCTCCTGGTGTGTGATTATATATCCGCCCACCTCTTCCCAACATGTACACAGCCTACAGGCCGACATAATGACAGGTAGAACTGGTGCTCCCTGAAGGAAGAGGAAGGACTTGACTACTGCCGTTATTTATCATCACAGTATTTATTAGAAATATAATCTTATGAAAGCTTCTGTTATCACACAATAAAATCATGTATTTTTATAATAACAGGTTTTTAAAAGGTTTTTGCCCATTTTATAAATATATGGAGTTCTACATTGCTATCTTTTTCTCTTTATTTTCCCCTTAGTTGTTAATTTATTATTATTTTTATTTACTTTGGGCAGAAAGTTGACCTAAATGTTTGAAGTTTTTATTCTTTCTGTTGATAAATGTTAAACATCTTTCTTGTTTCATTTTAAATAAAAAATGCCTCCAGCAGCGGCTGAAAACACATCAAAGTAGATTTTTATCCGTTCTGATCTAGTTTTTTTCTGTCTGGATCATTTTGATGAATTATTGATCCCAAAGCAAACAGATGAAGTGAAAAGTTGCTTTTTGAAGATGTGAGACAACACCACCAACATCTACTGCTTTCATCAAAACCTCAAAGATTAAAAAATGTATATTTTAGTAATGACTTCATTGACAGGTCGCTCTCTGATCGCCCACCTTAGTGAGTGCCTGCTCCGTTCTCTCGGGGGCGCTGCGGTATGCCTGGCTGATGTCGCTCAGAGGCAGAGGCATGTACTGCAGGGTGAAATTACTGTGACAGGAAACAGCAGACGAAGAAGAGAAAGGGTTATTAAAGGAGACAGTGACGGGCTGAAGAGAGGAGATAAAGTGGGTTAGATTCAGGGTTAGATAAGGTTAACATCCCCCGATGGACCGGGCTCATCCCAAAATATCCTCCCACACCACGCAACCACTGAGTAATACTTTGATCTCTGCAACCATGTCATCCTCAGCCCCGAGGAAGTCTGGACCGTTTCAGATAGCAGAGTGGAAAAGCAGCAATTTACTCGGCTCATGTTGCATATTTCAAAACACATAAAATACCTTAAAATAGGAGAGTAAATCTATCCGGCTCCCGTCTCTTGCAGAAAATACTGAAGATGTCTTTCTTATTTATTTAAGCATGCATTTACAAACTTGATTTTTTTAATGTCGCTCTTACTGTTCCAGCGCCCGGGCCACGTCTAGAAATCCTGCTGCGGAGGTGTTGTTACGATCCCATGTCACACTCCTGCAGGGGGAAAGACATGAGATGCAATGAATGCAGACTTCCACACAGAACGATCCCATCCAGTTTATTTATAAAAAAAAACAAAGTTTACCAAAGTGCTACACAGTGAGTTAAAAAAAGCAGAAATAAAAACTCAGTAAAACACTTTTTTTTTTTAAAAGATTTATTTTGGGCTTTTCGTGCCTTTAATGTAGAGAGAGGACAGTGGATAGAGTCGGAAACCAGGGAGAGAGAGCGGGGAATGACATGTGGAAAGAGGCCACGGGTGGAGGTGAACCCGGGCCTACCACTCGAGACGAGAGTCTCAATACATGGGACGCGCGCCCTAACCATTGCGCCACCAGCGCGCCCCCTTTAAGCCACTTCTGAAGACTACTTCAACCCCAGTTAGACTAAAAGTTACAACAAAGAGGATCTGTTCCCTTCACCTGAGCGTGGTGTTGATCTGCAGTGCTTTGCTCAGCATCTTGGCTCCGATGTCGTCCATGTTGTTCCCGCTCAGGTCCACCTTCCTCAGGCAGGTGTTACTGCCCAGAGCGTTGACCAGCACGGTGCCCCGAGAGCGCAGGCGAGACTCAGTCAGAGACAGAGACTGCAGGGCCTGAGGAGACAGAGGAAGAGGAGGGAGAGGAGGAGGAAGAGGAAGAGGAGGGAGAGGAGGAGGAGGAAGAGGAGGAAGAGGAGGGAGCGGAGGAGAGCAAGAGGAGGGAGAGGAAGAGGAGGAGGAAGAGGAGGGAGAGGAAGAGGAGGAGGAAGAGGAAGAGGAGGGAGAGGAGGAGGAAGAAGAGGAAGAGGAGTGAGAGGAAGAAGAGGGACATGTGTGTTGAAAAATAGTGATAATAAATAAGTAACATGAGTAAAACAGAGCGTTGGCAGGAGGAGAGGGGCCGTGGGGGGGGGGTGATGTGACTTCACATGCTGTTTGTATAAATGATTCACAGAACGTGTGCTGCTGTGATACACTCACTGTTCCTGTCAGGGTGAAACACAGCAGTAATATTTAATGCTACAGTGACATGTTGATGCTCGTACATAATGCACAAATATAAATGACTTTTTGTTCAACATTCGATGATACTGTCATTTTATTTTTGGTCTTGAAAGAAGTACAAATATAAAAACTTGACTAGAGTGGCTGCACGAGTAGAGTTCAAATGATCCTCAACTGTTCGGAAATCAAAATCAACAGCTGGAGCTTCCTGTGCAGCAGAGAACCTATAGGCTTCAGTCTTTTTGTCATCACGCTCATGATGCATCTATTTTCATTCATCCTGGTTGAATTCTGTTCATAACCTATTCACTAAGTTGTACAGATTTAAGGGATATGAAGCTATGGGGGCGGCCAAGGGCCATCGCACTGCAACCAGCATAATGATTTACATTAAGAGAAACGCTGCAAATTCAGAAACGATGTAGAAATGAGTGCATACAGTAGCCTTTATTTTAGCAGCTGTTCTCTGAGTTTGTGTGCTTTTTATGCATTGTTTATTGTATTGTCTTTTTTTCAGCCCAAATCAGTTTGTTTCATTTGTTTAGGACTTTTGCATGTGTCCATTTTTACCTAACAAATACATAAACCTTTAACCTCAGGTGCAATAAGAGATGTAGAAAGTAGAGACAAGAAAACTTATTTCTATTTTCATTTCATTGTACAGTGTTCCCCTTTGTTATTTTTTGTATTATATCTTTGCTTTAATACAGTGTATAGCTTCTGTACAGTTTATTTTAATTTACTTAGTTACTAAAACTTATTTATTATTCTATTTTTTATTTGTACTTTTCTACTCTTTTTCTTTCTTATAATACTATTCTATTTTGTATATAATTTTAACTTTTTTGTAGAAGCTGACTCAGGGAGAAATTCCAATGTACCTGTACTGTCCTGTACCTGTGCAAATGGCAATAAACATCTATTCTATTTTATTCTATTCTATTTAGCAGCCAGTTGCAGTGTGATTGCCTCTTTTCGGTCATCGTATGTAGAGCATTGGAAAAAACTCAAAATGATGACAACACAATAATAATTTACAAACTAACATACTGTGGGATGATTTCTAATGCAAACTTAAAAGATCCACAATGATCATAATGAAACTGGAATCTGTGAACTTTTCTGTGTCTGATCAATTGTTTTTCAATGTGTTCAATTGTCTATTTGATGATTTGTTATGTTGCATAGACCCAGAGTCTGCAAAATGCTAAGTAAGCATGTTAAAGTGTGTGTTTGAGTGACTCACACACTCCTCCTCTTGTATTAGCTGCACCAGCTTCTGCAGGACTTCATCCAGAACCCTGCAGACACACAAAACACACACAGAGCCGGGCCCGATGAGCCAGAGCGAGTCATTTCCTGCTGCCAGCGAGGAGCAGCGGAAGCACAATCACATGCACGCAAACACAAGCTGGCACACACACACACACACACACACGCACACGCACACACGCACGCACACACGCACGCACGCACGCACGCACACACACACACGCACGCACACACGCACACACACACGCACACACACACACACACACGCACACACGCACGCACACACACACACGCACGCACACACACACACACGCACACACACACACACACACGCACGCACGCACGCACACACACACACACACGCAAACACACACAGACACACACACACACATTAATAAGTGCAGTAAAGCGTGACTTGCAGCACCCGCAGCACCTGTTTTTGATGTTGAAGTTTTTGCCCAGATGAAGGTGTTTGAGCGATGGATGTCTGGAGAGCGCTGGCAGGACTGTGAGAAGGTCTGCATCCAGCCCTGTAAACACACACACACACACACACACACACACACACACACACACATTATACAGATATACATGTGACACGGCTGGGTTGATTAGCCAGGCCCTGGCGTTGCCTGAGGACAGGAGAGTGAAGGTCACAGAGATACGAGCTGCAGCATACCGTTGTCGGAGATATCCAGCGTGCCGATGGAGGAGACTCTGGGGAAGATTTCCTGGATCACAGCAGCTCCTGCAGACCTCAGCTGGAGACACAAAGAGAGACAGGAAAAACAAACAGAGTTAATCTGAGTCAGTTCAGTCTTTGGGGATTTGTTCTATTTTTTCCACAGTGAGGCAGATTTATTGAAGCAATCTGATGCTGAGCTCTGCCGCCGCTCTGCTCAGTGTTAGCTTTCTTTGAAATAAATAAATATTATGACAAACTGGATAACTCCTGGGACACATAAACAGGCACTGGAAGTTTGATATCATTGAGTCAGTTTACTCAAACAGTGTTAGAGGAACCCAGACCAATCCTTTAGTTCCCTTTAAAGAATAATATTGTTATTCATACATCTTCATTTTAACTACAGTTACAAGTTAATGTATAAGTAATTAAGTCTATATCCATCTTGATGAGCTGAAACATTAAAATGCTGACTGAACATGACTGCATCGGTGAGTAAATCCAACAGAAAGTACAAAATAGTCATAATCAAAATCTTTTTTATGCTTTGAACAAATGTTGCACAACTTTAGTGCCGTTACAGTAAGGTTTAATTAGCTGAAATAAATGATCAGAATAATTCTAAAACGGCCAGGATGAAATATTCAGCTGGAAGTTTGAGGTCAAATAAACTTCATCAACATCAAATGAACGACTGCAGAATACACATGTAACAAAAAGGTTAAAGTATTTTTCTTAAAACATTTTCAGTGAGGTAATCAGGTGAGCTGCGACAGTGACACTCGTATCACAGAGACTTTTCTCATATGACTTTCTTTTAACTTGAACTGAAACAAAAAATCCATCATAATGATATCTCAGCACTTATCTCATGACGATTTATTTTTCTCTATAAACTGATATAGATAGGATAGACTCTTAATAGTCATTGTATAAAATAACACAACAAAACTTTATCAGCAGCAGTCCTGTACAGGAGCGTTAAAAATAAAATTCTGTTCACTTATATAAATATATATTGGTAGTTATAAACAAGAGAAATATGTTTGTGTAAGATTGAGAGTAGGGAAGTAAAAAGTGTCTATGGTACAAAAACAAATGTTGTTTAGTGAATGAATAAATAAATAAATAAATAAATAAGCATGAAATCTTAATGTAGGAACAGCTAACAATCTGTTATCGATCAAACATTTAATTCCGAGCCACAAATCTGCATCATGCTGTCATGAACATCAGCATTCAGATTTCCTGACTTCCTTGAATACATCACAAATGATCAAGCCGACCTCCATTCAACAAACAAAAGTTGTTTTCTTCTCGTCTTGAGGAGGACCTGACAAAGAGTGACTTTTGACTTTTTACATACCTGCTTCATGTTGTTAGTTAAACAAACTTCAGACCTGTGAATGTGAGTAAAATAAAAATAAAATCTGTTTCTTTTTCAGGTTCATACCCCTGAAGTAATCCAGAGGGAAGCCTCTGTGTAATTTACTATTAACAGTTAAACTGAGCCTCACCAGAAACAGATGAACGGGCGCTCCTCTGAGGGATTTAATTCACCCAGAAATGACAGCGTTTATTTTTGCATATGGAGGGGATCATTTGGCTTCTCTTTTCATCTGAACACACGTTCACTCAAGTTATGAATTTCAATTCAAATTCAATTCTAATAACTTTATTTATCCGTTAGGAACTTCATTTGTGTAAAAGAGCATCAGTGCACATACAGCTAGACACAAAAACAACAGAAACACACACATACAAGTGGTTCTATTTAAAGCATGACAAATAGGTCATAAACAATTGTTATAAGCGGTTAACAGAGTGGTGTTAAAAATAAATAAGAAATAGTTATGTAGTTGTGAATTTGACAGTAAAGAATAAGGCACATGGAAGCTGGAAGGCAGATATCGCGAAACGCAGGCTTAAGCAGAATCACAGTGAAATTATCCATCATTCCCCGGAGACATATATCACCTTAAGATAATATCCGTCCATTTATTTGTTAAAATGTCATGAAAAACTGTGTAAAACTGATGTGAATTTTCAAACTCCAGCAGACTAATAGTCAGAATCTCTGCAGGTTAAGGACCCTCAAGGTAAAGCAGACCAGGCCATGAAGAAGACCTACTTTCACTACGAGTCCTGGAAATGCAGCCTGAGACTCTGGATGAGGACAGAAAAACTAGCCCTTCAACCTGAGCCATGGGTGGTTCTAGGCAGGGGCCAACAGGGGCTAACAGGGGCCAACAGGGACCAACAGGGACCAACAGGGGCCAACAGGGGCCAACAGGGACCAACAGGGGCCAACAGGGATCAACAGGGGCCAGTGCCCCTGTAACACTGAGCTTGCCCCCCCCTGTGGCCACCCCTCCAAAAGGAAGAACCCCCCTAGTATTTGATCCAACAACCAGACTCACAATCTATTAAATTCTGTTACTGAAACAAATATAAATCATGGTATTTCATATTGTGGTATTTAATGATGTGCGTTATTATTTGGCATAATACATATATATTTTTTAAAGCGATCGTCTTTGTCTATTTTCCCCCTGGGTTTAATGTTCCCCTCTGACAAAACAACTGGCCCCAGTTTGGCCCCCTTAGTAAAAGTGGTCTAGAACCGCCACTGACCTGAGCGTTTCTAACTGGTGGAGAAAGGAAGTGTTACCTCACAGCCGCTGATGTCCAGATGAAGGTCGTTGATGTGAGGGTTGGAGGTTAACCCCGTGAGCAGAGCCCTGTGGAGACGGGGTAAAAAAGAGGGGAGTAAAAGATGATATCCGTGTGATTTAAATCTGCATTTATTGGAGAGGAGAGAGAGGATGAAAGGGGGCAGATTGTGTAGGGTAATAGGAGGTGACACGGTGAGTACCTCAGAACATCGGGGGGCAGCTTCATCGAGGCCAGGCTGACATAGCTGAGGCTGAAGGCCGAGCTGAAGAACTGACGGAACAGAGGCAGCGTGTCCTTCACTTTCCTAACAGACAAAAGATGAAAGAGAGGTGAGCTCTTCTTAATCTGTAAGACAAATTGGCTTTGTCTCATGAAACATTTCACAGATATATGCAGCCCAGAAGTTTCTTACAAACATTTGAGCTACATTCGTTTGGACAGCAGAGTAACTCAGATAAAACTGTATTAAAACAGTTTATTAATTTGAAACGGGTTGAATCCATGAAATTTATAATCAGTGGACACTTTGTAGCGATTTAAGCCACTTTCATTAAAACAGAATTAAAAGAGGAAGGATTTCATTTTGAATAATATTACATTTTAAAATAAACTAAAAGATGTTTTGTTTTCATTCACTTCCATAACACTCCTAAAATAAAACTCCTGATGTTTTCAGGGTAAGCTGCATGTGTGAACGCTAACGCTGACGTTTTTTTATCCAGAGTTTCTCCTGCCAGCAACCCTAAGTATTTTTTCTGCACAAAGTCAGAGTGAATTGAAGTGAGAATGCAGCAGGATATAATCAGGAGAATTCCCCTCCAGCGATTTTGGGGGGGGGGAGTGTATTCACTGCGATCGGTGCATGACCATAGATTGCATATACTGTCTGCACCACGTAATGTTTTTTAATACCATACTGTGATTCTGTGAACAACAGGTAGCATTGATATTAAGACATTTTTTTCATTATTGCGCCGTATAGCTGCCCTGTTGCTTCGTTTGCCAATTCCATGTCATTCTTTTTACATCCATCTTGCCTCCTGAGTACCCCCCCCCCCCCCTCCAAGGAATAGTCCCTTCTACGGAGTGCATGGGTGAACAACCAGATCAGGAGGATTTCAGGAGCAGTCCTCCTGAAATGATCTAAGAAATGTTCATATGTGAAAACAGCTTAACAGTCTTTTTGGTGTTGTTGCTGATGTCCGAGGTGTTTTGGTTATATTGAGAAATCTAAAACATTATTCAGAAAGAGAAACAGACAGAGAGCTACAGTGAGGGATGGGGAGAGGAGCTGCCACACACCACTGACACACGCTGGGTAAATATGAGCCAGATTACTGACACAGAATGAGAAGCAGAGTTAATATTGCTTTGAAGGAAGAAGAGGGAGTGAGCCGGGTCAAATGAAAGATAACTCTGCTTAAATATTCATGAATCTTATCTATGCAGACTGAGTTCTGGTTTTAAACGGCAGCAGACATACCCTCAGAGAGGAAACACAAAGATCCCCACAAAGCTCATTCCACATCAAGTCAAAGATGGAGGCAGTGACGGAATGGAAGAAGGAGATAGAGACAGGGAGGAGGTTTTTAAGGTGGATTAAGGATCTGATGATTTGGACCTGCTGCTGCATTTAATGTGTTGCTAATCTTAAAGTCATGACTAACCTGTGGGAGAAGGAATTTTTGGAAAGATTCAGAAAGGAAAGATCAGCGCAACACCCCCTCAGAAGAGCCCCAAATAGCTGCATGAGACACAGGGTGGAGAAGGTTAATCTGAGCAGAGAGAAAAATGATTTATGTTGAGTTACACATTAACATTTGATCATCTTTGACCATGAAATACTCACAGAGTCCACACAGCAGTCTGTGCCCGACAGATCCAAATGGACCAGGCAGTTCGGCTGAGACAGGAACAGATACAAGTTCTGCAAACACAAAAAAAAGACAGCGAGAAAGAACAAGAGATATCATAATAAAGAAGAACTTGGTCTTGTTTTGTTAAAGTGACCAGTGTTGGCATATTTTAGGTCAGGTTTTTTAAATGAAAAAGATTTGAAATTGGTCCAGTTAAATGCACAAGCTGTCATTTCTGCAAAGTTTTAAATGCAAAACATCAAAGTGTGTCAACAAAAATGTGTCATTTTAGTCTGTGACAGGCTCAGGTTGTTCTTGTAGGAGTCTTACAACATTACAGAATGGTTCCCTGCTGAGATAGACCTCCTGGTCTATTTAATAAGAAACAGATAACATTGATCTCTGCAGCAGACTCCATTAACAAAAAACAGGGATATGGCCTCGCAGCAGGGGCGTGTCCAGAGGGTTGGCCAGGGGTGGCATGTGTCCCCCCTCTTGAAATCATGTTGGCCACCCCAGGTGCGACCCCAAAATCATAAACTATTATTGGCTTCTTAAATTGAAATCCACCACTCAGGCGTTGTGCTGTGTGTTTTCAGTGTTCAGATGTTTGTTTGCAGATTTAATTGTGACTTTGGACGTACATCTTTTTTTGAGACCTTAAAGAATTAAGATTCTTCAAAGCCATTTTCTTGTGCTATTTAAACAAATAAATGCCGTTCATTCAGCTGGGTGCACACAAACTCCAGTCCTGCACAAGTCAGTGCCCCAGTTGGGCCACACCACACATAAAGGTCTGGACACGCCCCTTCCTCACAGAACACAGGAGTTGCTGGTCGGCCATTGATTGCTGCGATAAGTTTTGTTGTGTCTTATTTTATTTTTGTAATTTTGTGTTATAAAATGTTATGCTGGATCCAAATAAACCATCTCAAACCCCAACATCCACATTATAACACAGAATTACAATCTGAGCCTGTCAGTGACAAAGACTCACAGAACATGGGAGTTATTTGACTATGGCTACATCACCATCAGTTTTTTGTGTTGTGATGTGAATGTGTGGAACAAAAAAAAAAGTTTTAACACAAAATTACAAAAACAAAACTTATTGCAGCAGTGGCAGACCATGAACTCCTGTTGTTCTGTGAGATGAAATCCCTGCTTTTATCGCTGGGGGTCTAAAGGTCTAAAGGTCAACATTTCACATACTGTCAACTAAATTGAAGCAATCTGCAGGAACAACTAAAAAACATTTTGTTCTAGTTGGTCCTTTACCTCCTAAATGTGTTAAAAAACAGGGTACTGGTTAAAAAAGGATTTCCCTTAAAGCTAGCAGAGTTGCCTATAAATGGAGCATTGTGTGCTTTAGTTTGGGTCTGACCGAGGCGTCCTCCCCTGAGAGCACCCCGGGGTTCTTGCTCAGGTCCAGGTGCAGCAGAGAGTTGGAGTATTCATCTGTGGAGCACAGAGCCTGAGAGAGAGACACCACACCTGAGCGAGAGAGAGAGAGAGAGAGAGAGAGAGAGAGAGAGAGAGAGACAGACAGAGAGAGAGGAGGACGGTGTACAATATTAAAAGATGCTCTAAACATTTTGTTTCCTCACATTATTCATGCACACATGCAGCAGCAGGTGTATCTGTGGATGTGATTTGAAACACAGCTTCGATGTAATATTTAAATTCTCCTCCGGGTGTTCGGGGAGAGGAGACAGAAACAGGAGGCCGGCTGCCTGCGGGGCTGCACAGCACATCACACAGTGAGTCAATATGGAGTCGTAGCAGGGCCAAACATGAAACACGGCTCTTCAGGAGGGAGAATCATCTGGAGGCTTTGGAGGTTTTATATTCCCTGACCTGTAATCTCACACAAACACTGAGATCTGCAGCTTTCACTAACTGTTCTACCTGTTTCTTTTTTACTTTCTTGACCTGATCTCCTTCTTGCAGCAGTGTTAGGAGTCCTGCAACCTACACTCACATTTGATCAATATTACATTAAGTGGAGTAAACAGAGGGCGACAAACCTTTGGAGGTGAGGGAGGTCTTGGAGAGGTTGAGCAGACGGAGCCCTTTGCTGAGGCGACACACCTGCTGGATTAAATTTGAAACACCTGCAGCACATACAAAAAGAGGTGGGGGTTGTATTCAGTATGACTTCTTTCACCTCTCCAGACGTTTCATTTCCTGTTTAGTTGCAACCTTTACAGTTAATACTTTTAATCTCGCATCAGCTCCTCAGTCAAACCCTGAAGCACCGGCTGAACTGAGGGAACATTAAAATGACAGAAGTGGAAAATATTTTTTATAATTTTTATTTGTTACTATACTGTTTTTCTTTGTCCTGTTTGCTCATTCACTTATTTTGTCCCTCTTTCTAATTCATTCATTCATTATTTACTGACCCTTTTCCTTTTGTTTTGTTTGTTTGTTCGTTTTTGTCTAAATCTGCTTGCAAAGCTGTATCATACCACAGTTCTCCTCTTGTTTGTATCTCTTTTTTTATTATGTGAGTGTGTGTATGCACGCATGAATAAAAGTAAAAAAAAAGAAAAAAAAAGTGGAAAATAAATATAACAATTTTATCAGTTTCAAATGACCTTGGAGCTTCTTTAGCGATACAAATTGATGGATTGTATCCGTGAGTTCTTTTAAATATTATGCGTCTTAATGACCAATGAAAAGTACAAGTTGAAAGAAATAAAAATGTCTTCCTGTGAAAGTATTCTGGAGGAGTTCTTCCTTTAGCCAATAATAAGCATGAGTGGCGAAATGAATAAATCAAATTGCAACTCATGAACGAGAACAGTGTGAACTACTCTCACGCTGAGAGAGCAACAGGAGTTACCGAGCGCTGTGTTTGTCTGCAGCTGACGCTGGAGTTCAACATACGGCATGAATACAACAAGAATAACTCTGCTAGAAATCCAGAACAATGCAGCTACAAGAAATGCTGGAGACATCAGTTCCAATGAATATTTGAAGATTTATGAGCAGAACAGTACAGAGTCCAGCGGGAATAATCTCACATTTTTATGCAACTTTGTGAGCCTGAAAAAAAACAAATCTGAGCATCAGTCGAATCAGCAAACGAATTTAAAAAGGACAGTTGAAGCATCCGGTCAATTCTAGGAGCTATCAGGGGGTGAACGATGAAGATGAAAGCATTGGAGGCTCTAATGAAGAGCGGCTCAAAACAAATACAAGTAAATACAAAGGAAGTAAATCAAAAAACAAAAAACAAAAAATTCAGAGTGCGATTCCATAATGAAGCTCCGCCCATCTTTACTTCTTCGTACAAAACTGATTCTGCAATGGTTTAATATTGGCGTCCCAGTCTACAGTGTTATGGAAGCATGACGTGGAGAAAAAGAGCAGGAGCTCCACATACACACACACACTCAGACATGCACACACACACTGCAGTGTTCTCTCTCTCTTTAAACTCGCTCTTTTTAACTGTAAACCCGCACAACACCGCAGTGAAACAGCTCTTCTATGATTGTGTAAATGTGCTGTGTGTAAATGAATACAGGCCTTGAACAATGAAATACAGAAGTATTGTGACAGAGAGGATCATTTAAGCAGAAAAGTTTAAATGTACCCTGGTTGTCCAGTGAGTTGTGGGCGAGGTTGAGCGAGTGGATGACAGATGCTGGATTCTCTGAGAGAGCAGCTGACATCTTCTGAGGGAAATCTCTGTGAAGTGAATCCACAGTCATGACTTAGTGTGAGGAATCAGACCTCTGATGACAAACACTCTTTAAAAGATTCATTTCTTTCTTCTGGTGGACAAAATGTTTTGAAGTTAACCAGCAATTATTTAGTTTTCCAGGGGCATAGCAGAACTCTTTTTGAACAGTAAACTGATTAAAAGTTAAACATACACCTTCATAGACATTGAATAAATAAACAAGAGAGATGCAGACTCACGATTTTAACCCTGCGTTCTCCAGAGTGATCTCCTCCAGACTGGACGACTTGCTGACCGTGTGCAGGACCTGTTCTGTGACCTCTGACCCCTGAGGAAAAAGACACATTTTAGTGCCATCTCACTAAGAATGGATTACAACGCTGATATCTCTATAAAGTGTGCATCACTTGCTGCTCTCTCCCATCTCAAGGTTCAACTCACATATCATTTTGAGTTGATGATCTTATGTATTCAAGCAGAAAACGTGCTGTTTGCTCTTGTCTTCCTTCTGACCTCACCTCCACATTTGCTACTCTGAATTCTGTCTCCAAAAAGGTATAGAACTGGGAAGATAAGGGGCACGTTTTCAGGTGTGTTGTGACTTCTGTCCCTCTCTCATGCTTGTGTTTTATGGAGTTGATCGTACTAGTATAAAACAACAGTTTGAGTTTTTGTAACCTTACTACAGACAAAGCTGATGTGATCTTTCCATGTAAGTTTCTCATCAATTAAGATCCCTAAGAATCTTGTTGATGTTAATTTAGTCCTTTAATCATCATTTATATACAATTTCACCATTTCAGAGTTATATTTCATTTTTCCAGCAAATTATCATGAAGTTATATTTTTTCACATTTAATGCCAATTTATTTGTTTTAAACCATTTTTTAATATGCAAGAAGGCCATTATTTACTTCACTCATGAGTTCTGACAGATTTTGATTGGAGACAAGTAAATTAGTATCATCTGCAAATAATAACGGGCATATTGTGTTTGATACTGTTGCAAGATCGTTAATGTATATGAGAAACAGTAACGGTCCTAAAATGGACCCTTGTGGGACCCCACACTGTATCATAGTTCTCTCAGACTCTACACCATTTATGTTGACATACTGCTGTCTGTTATATACATAATAACTGAGCCACTTCAGGACATTTCCATTAAATCCATATCTATATAATTTAGCTTGTAAAATGTAATGATTTACAGCATCGAATGCTTTAGAGAGAAAAATACCACACGAAAGCTCTTTCTTTTCTAATGCAGAATGAATCTTGTCCACTAGTTGTAACATGAAAAAACTATTAATTCGTGGTCGCTGTTAAGGTGCTGATCCTGTGACTGTCATGATGTGGGAGGTGTCCATGGTACTCCGGTTTTTGACTGCTCATCTTTACTAATTGCCACACAGTGCAGGATTTCACAGTGCTTCCATCACTTTAACGTTAACGCTAGCTGTAAACGCTGTCGGCGATGAGACAAATGTAGTCTACATGCCAGACTTCATCCTTCACAACAGGACCTTGCAGGAAAGAAGAAATAACCTTTGCTTCTGACTGCACAAAGAACAAAATAAAATCAAAACAAAAAACAGCTTTGAAATACTAAATAATAGAATTTCAAACATATGGTTAAAAGTCTGATACATTGCCATTAACTACTGAAATGAGGCGACTAATCACAATTATTTAAACATTACCTGTGCTTTGTGAATTCCACAACTTTCTTAATTTTTATTTGCACAGGTATATAGCTTCAAATGCATCCCTGTGATTAGAATACTGTATTGAATCATTGTTGACTCACAATGCGCAGGTCTTTGCAGTACAGTTTGGTGAACCAGGTGTTGTACGCCATTGATGCAACAATCACGGCCAAATCCCTGAAAGAGATGAACTCTGAGGTAAAACAAGGAAACACAACGCAGAGAGAGAAAAAAGTGAACCCCGCTGCTCTCCACTCTACCTGCTCTCCAGGTGGCTGAAGTCCAGCAGGTTAAACTCTCGGCTGTCCTGGGAGTGATAGATGGTGTCCACATCCTAGGAGCAACATTACCCATGAGCCTCTATGCTGCAGAATATAACCCCCTCATTTGCAAAGAGCTGTGTGTAACACTGGGCGACACACACACACACACACACACAGTCGCACAGCTCTTACCCACTGCACCTCCTCCTTGCAGCTGATGCCGTTGTAGTCGCACAGAGCCGAGTACGTCTCCGAGAAGCCTCCTGAGAGACAAAAAAAACAAAGAGATTATGTGAACAGCTGCTTCCTTCAGCGGGAAACGGGAGAGAAAAAGAGAGCAAACAGAAACATTTGTCTAAATTATCAATCTTTTATATTTCTGACAGAAGACTTTAAAAAGAACATCTGGGAGAGTGAGTGAGCCAACTTCCTCAGAGGCAGCCAAATACTTTGCATGTGTCTGTGAGTGTGTCTGAGCGTGTGTGTGTGTGCATGTTTGATGATAGCGTGTCTCTTACCACAGGCTCTCTGCGTCTCCACTGATGTCTCGGAGCTGGGTGAGTACTTCCTGCTGCCCTCAGAAAGGTCGCTGTCTGAATGACAGATGGAGGGGCTGAGGACATGAAAAGCAGCACAGTGACTGTGAGGCACCATTTATCTTCTCACACTCATTCTATCTGCACACACACACACACACACAAGATTTATTTCAAGTGAGAAGGTGACACTTACGCAAAAATAGAGTTGTTGAATATTCGGGACAGGGCAAAGTTAATGTGGCTGACCACATTGTTGAGCTGTTCGCGGGACTCGAACCTCAGAGAGTGGCTAGATTTGTCTGTGTCGATGACGACCTGAACGGAAACAGAAACATAAAGGACTGAGGGAATCTTATGCTAAAACTCAAATCCTTTCTGGGGGGCCAGATAGCCAAGTAGCCATGTCCTGCGCCCCATGAACAGAGGCTAACAACATATGTAGCCCCGCCCTAAATCCTCCCCTGCTTTCTGGTTTATTTTCTACCATAAACGGAAGATAAATCAAAGGCTTAATATGTGATTTTTCACACTTAAATATAATAGAAATGAAGTATATCCTCTGAAAATAACTCTGAGTCATGACTGTCTACAATGGGTGTAACACCCGAGTTTTCAGAGTCCTATCTTCACTGTGTTTACATCGCCAGGACGGCCGACTGACTCCTCCCCTCGTGTATAAAAGTTGTTTAATTGAGGGACTAGAGAAAAGAAGAATAACATACTGTACTCACTGCTTAACTGTGTTTCTAGATCACGCTCATTTCAGGTAAATTTACAAGCAGTGTGAAGATATGAGCATAATAAAGATCGCTAGCATTAGCATGCTAACACAACAATGCAGAGAGAGTTGTTTTGGTTTCATGCTGGTGCTCAAGGGTGACATCTACTGGATCAAAAAATCGCATATAAAGCCTTTAAAAAAGCATCGTCTGTCTCTGTAGTTTTTTTTTATAAATGCTTTGAATGCATCTTGTCATTCTTTGAAGGTTAACGTGATGTAACAGCTCCATAAAAAAGATCAGAAATATAATCATGGAGTGGTGACAGAGGAGCTGAGAGCACAGAGTTCAAACTCACCTGGTGCTCGGGGTGAGAATTCAAAGCTCGAATCTCCAAGAAGTTGAAGGTAGATTCTACCTGTAAGACGCAGAGATATTTGAAACAGTAAAGACTTTCAGAAAAGAAAAGAAAATCTTCAGACTGTCAAGGAGAGCGAGCAGGCGAGGAGGTACCTTGGCGGGGATCTTTGGAGGCAGGAAATAGAGACGCCATGTCGTGAGGACCTGAAGAAAAGAAGCAGAGCAGATTGGATGAAGATTTCTGAAAAGTTCACCACTCAGGAGAAAAGAGTCCCTTGAGTTCCCGTGTTAATAAAGATAGTTTAAATGAGCAGCTCTTTTCTATATATTCATATATTGATCGAGCTAAAAGCCCTCTGTATCTCTATAAACCTCATGTGATGCATGCTGGGAAATAACGGCATGTTGCAACAATTTGATCACACAAACACCAGATTTTATTTCACTAACATCAGATCTGCTGTGACACCTTTTACTTCATCTGAATCATGCTGTGGAGTTTAGTCATTCAACTAAAACTAAAAGGGAATTACTGTTTTCAGCAGTTCATTATGTTTCCTGCACATCGCAAAGAGTTAAATCTTAGTCAGCAGAAATATCTTAAATCAAGGCCGTGTGTGTTTTTTGTATTTCGAGTAGGGCTGACAAACCATTACATCTTTTTTTAATCATGATTAATTGAAATCAGAGTCAGTTTCAATAGTTAAATGCATTTAGTTACATCTTTTAATTGCATGTTTTTAAACCATTCCTTTTCATTTTAAAACAGGTTTAGTTTGACTTTTATTTTGAAATCCGTACCGTCTTAGGCTAAAGGTGCTTTAATTTATTTTTGGATAAAAACCTGATTTAATCTGTGAATTCCATTCATGTAGTTTACAGCATTGGCAACAATGAAAATAGCACTGCTCGCTCAAATTTAGAAAACTATAGGACAAGTATTTATATTTCCTTTATTCATTGTCATGATTTGGTTTCTTATTGTGTAGATTTTCAGAGTTTACATTTTCTTGTTTTTAGTTCTCATTCTTCCCTGATGGTGTTTTCTAAGTTAGTCTTTAGTGTTTCATGGCTTTAGTGCTTGTGGCTCCTTGGTTTCCCCTTCTGAATTTTTGTTGAACATTTTTGAATTAGTAAGTTTTTATTTGCCTTTGGCTTTTTGTTTAATATATCTAGTTTTCTTTGTATCTGCAATTGGGTCCACCTCCTTTGTTTCTTCAACCATTCGTGACATTCATATCAAGACCGATGTACCTCTTTTTAACCTCCTCATGCTGGCTGTCTTCTAAGAGACATGTAGCGTAATGTAGCGTTATTTCAAGTCCACGATGCTCATAGTTGTTAAATTAAGGAACACTTTCTAACATATTGAACAAATGATTATTGAGGCAAGTGGCATTTTACTTTTTTAACAGGGGGACAATTTTGCTCGTTTTAGAAATAATTTAGCAGTTTTTATGGTTTATTTTCTTGTTTTTGAGAGATTAACTTTTGCAGACACTGGATTTGAAACATTTCCACTGCATCACAAAACAGTAATCATAGTTTTTAAAGTAAAGCTATACTGGATGGAAGAAATTTAATTACAACACATCTATGGCAATTGATATTTATTAGTCGTGATATAGTATATCATTTAATTTTATGTAACATTTTCTCAACTTTATTCCATTTTTTCTTCTTTTTAGAGCTGAGCTTTTGCAACTCTATAATCTATTTGTATTAGGGCGGTTCTCATTATTTATCTTGTTTTATTATTATTACTATTATTTATTTATTGGTACGTATATACATGTATATATGTATATATGTATGTGTATGTAAGTATGACCCTGATGTCTCTTTAATAACTACAAAAGATCATCAGCAACACAATAAAGGACGTCCCTATGGTTTTTATAAATCCCTGAAACCCCTGAAGGCAGACCCCTTTAAATCCCTCAGTATTTCTCATTTCAGTGCCTTGTAGTTGTAACTTCTCAGAGCTGATTTTTTGCAGTGCAGTGATGGGATCTGTTCCAGAGCCGGTCATGCTGGGTCAGGATGGCGTATGAGCATCTTTTTGGCTTCACTTCCTCTGCTAATTTGCTGTCTGCAGTCTGAAGTGTGTGTGGGATGATTTTTTATTTTTTTTTAGAGTTGATGGGAGTTTATTTAGACGTGACTTTCATTTTAAGCTTATTTGTGCATCTCGCTGCATTTCTGTGCCGGCTTAATCTCAGCTTGGAAACAGTTGTGTCATGCTGCTGTGGGATAAATCTGATTCTGTCGCTGACTCTGACGCTGATGAGTTTCAATACTGAAAAAGTCAGATTGTCTTTCTCTCTCTCTTTCTCTCTCTCTCTCTCCATCTCTCTGTCTCTCTTTCTCTCTCTCTCTCTCTCTCTCTTTCTCTCTGTCTCTCTCTGTCTCTCCCCCTCTCTCTCTTTCTCTCTCTCTCTCTCTCTCTTCCTCTCTGTCTCTCCCTCTCTCTCTCTCTCTCTCTCTCTCTCTCTCTCTCTCTCTCTCTCTCTGACATTTCCCTGCTCTGCACCAGCCCCTGAGTCCTGCCCTCTGCTCTTTCCCTTCTCCTCTTCTGCTCCATCGCTCCCAATCATTTACTCCATTCTCTCTGATGGCTCTGCTAAAACCCTCCCCCAGGACAGCTCACACCCCCCCTCTCCCATCCATGTGTCTCTCCCCAATGAGAAGCAGTAATTAAATCACAGCTCTCCCACTCCACTGTTTCATATTTTGGAGACAGGAGCTTGACACGGGCCTCTCTGAAGCAACATGATGACAGCCTCTTACTCCTACACAGCAAGAGAGGAGATGAAGTCACTCAGAATGTGCATGTGAGAGGAGCGAGGGAGGGGGGGGGTCTCTGTGTGTCTGGAGGAGTTGATTAAAAGGAGCAGATTGTATCACATTACGGTGATGAGTCGGGGTTACGGGTGGTAGTTAAGAGAGGGAGCGGAGAGTAAACAGGAGTGAATCATGCTGATGCAGCAGCAGAGAGAGAGAGAGTACTCACATCAAAGAGAGACCACACACACACACACACACACACACACACACACACACACACACGCAACACACTTCTTGTGGCGGATAATCACACAGGAGAGAAGCTACAGGACAGAAATGTCCGCCTTGTTTCATTAGACACTTTAGATAAAGTGTCACAGAGACACATTCATGTGACCTGCAGGGATCGAGCCAGTCAATGGATCAAAGCCTCTCCCCTAACCTTTCTCTTTATACACACTTAAAGAGATATTTTGAAAACTGTGCTGTATGATTAAATATGTTAGCTACAACAGGTACAAAACGTTTTGGAATTGCTCAGGTTGATATATCAGCCTGGAGCCCTGAAACAGAAAGTAAAGGCTGCTTAGAATCATTTTGGTGACTTAAAATGAGGACATATTTAGATTCCATAGGATTTAAATTAAATTAAATGTTTCCATCCAGTGAACTAATGAACTAACTGAGGAAGACGACGACGATTGGGGTAAATGGAGGCTGACTGATTTATTTCGGTTTAATCCTGTCTTATGGAACTGTTGCTTTAAAGGCTTTATATTTGATTTTTTTGATCCAGCAGACGTCGCCCTTGAGCACCAGCATGAAACCAAAACAACTTGCGCTGCATTGTTGTGTTAGCATGCTAATGCTAGCGATCTTTATTATGCTCGTATCTTCACACTGCATGTAAATTTACCTGAAATGAACGTGATCTAGAAACACAGTTAAGCAGTGAGTACAGTATGTTATTCTTCTTTTCTCTAGTCCCTCAATTAAACAACTTTTATACATGAGGGGAAGACTCAGCCGGCCGTCCCGGCGATGTAAACAAAGTGAAGATAGGACTCTGAAAACTCTGAAAACATCACAGACAGTGGGACTCGGGTGTTACACCCATTGTAGACAGTCATGACTCACAGAGTTATTTTCAGAGGATATACTTCATTTCTATTACATTTAAGTGTGAAAAATCACATATAAAGTCTTTCATTCTTTGTGTCCATTTTATTTATTCATCTTTCATTGAAACCATCAGACCATTCAGATTGTTCTGCAGTCTTCTTATAGAAGAACTCATACTTATTTATGGTCTTAATGATTTTAAGGTACAAAAGGTTTTGCCATTGTTTCCAAAAAAAATGCTTAAACTGGGAGTTGGGGAAAAGGCTGTAATGTAATCCTTTGGGGCAAATGGACTTTAACAAAGCAAATGATGCAAACAAGTGTTATTGCAAGAATCCCAACAGAGACTGATGTTATTTTAAAAAAGATGTTACATCCCTCTTCAAAGACACAAGACTCCTGTAAAACACTGGAGCTGCTGTTCCATCACTGGCTCAATCAGTTAGTTTTTTTTGGGTCATGTTGGATCTGATTAAACCTTTTGAAAACACCGATGACATGCATCGATCAAAAAAAACAAAACAATGAAGGCATCAGTAGAACAGCAACTCCTGTGTTGCGTTTAGAAAAGTTATTGCTTTTGTCCATGGAGTCTGGAGGCTGTAAAGAAAGTGATGTCGAGGTCGTAACTGGATTTCTTATTACAACATTACAACATTATCCCTACAGATACTCACCTCATTGTTAGAAGAGAAGATTATTTTTGAAATCCAGAAACATCTGTTACATCACTCTAAAGCCACCAGACTCATGTGATCATGCAGAACACCAGAGTTGCTGGTCTAGCTCGATCAGTGAGAGTTCTGTCGTATTTTGTTGTGTTGGATCTGAAAACCATAAAAAATACCAAAATCCCACTTGACTCCAAAAAAAATAACAATGGAGGGATAGGTGGACCAGCAGCTCTGGTGTTCTCTGAGTTAAAATGACTGTATTTGTCTATGGAGAATTGTGGCTTTAAAGAAAATGAAGTGGGATGGTATACTGTAGATATCTTATTACAACATTGCAAAGAGGATCTCTATAGAGATCGATCTTTTTGTTAAAGAGGAAGATGATCATTTTAAACCCCAAAAGATGTTACATCACTGTCTACAAATCCACCAGACTGCTTTGACAAAATGGCAACTTTATCTTCTGGAAAATAAGAATGTATGGTCTTCTGTTGTCTCAATCATTTGTAAAGTTTTGTATCCAAACTAACATTTTAAAGGTCACATATTATACTTAAATACTTATACATGTCTTTGAATTTCGCAGCTCAAAATCCACCCAATCCTGTATTTCATCATGTCTACAACATCCTCTATTTCAGCCCTGCTCAGAACAGGCTGTTGTGTGTCTGTAGCTTTAAAATGCAAATGAGCTGTGTCTGACCACGCACCCCTATGGAAGGGCTTGGACTTTCTCGCTCCATGTCCTATTGTTTACGGTGAGAAGGCAGACTCAGAGGGCAGAACAAACACCTAGCTGTGGGAGTGTCACCCACCTGGGGGAGGGGTTACTGCCCTTTGTGATGTCATGAAGGGAAAATCTCTAAACGGCCTGTTTGAGCACACATTTTCTGAAAAGTGGAGCAGGCAGAAGACAGAGAGGATGGACTTTTCTCATCATTGGGTGTTTGTATTTTTTTTCCTTTCCACTCCACTGACAAAAACAGTTGTTTAATCCTGCAGAAAACAGAAGTTGCTGGTTTACTGCTGCATTGATTTGTTAGTTAGTTTGTGTTCATATCTAAGCATCTGAGTTTTTTAGTCCCACAACATAGCTATCAAACTAACCAGTCAAGGCATATGTAGATCAGAACTCCTTTGCTCTGGATAGATTAAAATGACAATTTCTGTCAATGGAGTCTGGTGGCTTTGAAGAGAGATCGATCGGTTTCTGGATTTTAAAAAACCCATCATACACTGTCATCATAAAATCTCTGTCTCTGCAGGTCTCCTTTCTATAATGTTGTCAGTAGCTAGGAATAACAATCTGAGCCTTTCAGTGACAAAAACAACAACTTTTGGAAGCCATTTAAAATTAGCTTCACATGCTTTAAAAGATATGTCTACAGCTATTTCAGTCGTTTCCACTGCTGAAGTAATTTACATGGATTTTTAAATGTTAGTAATTTGGGCTGCAAAATATCTATTAAAAAAGGGTCCTGGTTTAAAAATACCATAATTCCCTTCAAGCTCAGCTTTCTCTGAGTTTCGGATCAAACTCTAATCTATTTTTCTGCACCCAGCAGGAAGGAGATCTCTTTTTATCCAGCTCAGCTTTAAAAAAAAAGAGGAAGTAGTAAATGAGACATGGATTGGAAAGAGATTATTGGAAAGATTTTTCTGGCTGATAGACATATCAAAGTGTATGAATATCAAAGGCTGTACATGCAGAAACAAGCCTTTAAAGCTGATATTGAGTGGAAGGATTGCTCAGACGGGGGTGGCTCACAGAGGAGATTGCAGGAGGGGCTACAGGAGTCATTAGTCTTTTAAACAGAATAAAAACTCCACTGCTGCTGGACAGGGAATAGTGTAGGGTTTTGCTCTTACAGAGTTGTGGTTAAATAGGGGCACTCGATCAATAGAAGCTGCTCTGCTTTGTGGACGAGATGGAGCGTGCGGGAGGTGCTCTGCTTTCATGCAAGTCCATCTATTCTACACTAGAAGGAATTCTTGGAGGGTCAAAATCTGAGTTCTGGTCCATAATGTACGAGCAGATTGGCTCAGATTTTATCATGACTTCTGGCCAAGCTTCAAATAGAGATTTCATATCAGTCCCATATTCTGTGATGAAAGCAGCCCTGAATCAAAGGCTGCGAGCTGCACAGCCCCCCCCCCCCCCCCCCCCCCCCCGACACTGCCTCCACAGAGATACTGTCCATCCAACATTCATCCACCGACAGAAAACAGGCTGCAGTTAGAAAGCCGTTAACAAGTTTCCTGGAAGCTCTGCAGTCACAGATCCATTAACATCAAACATACTGTATGTACATGATGAATGCTGCAGACTGCTCAGTGCACCATCAAAGTGTTAATGAAACTCAGACCTGAACAGACTGAAGCCGAAAACTCACCAGGATTCTGTCCTCCGTTCTGCCACTTTTGGTGTCGAGCTTAATGCCATAAACAAACTTGATTGATGATTTATCAACAGTCTTCTTGATGCTCTCTGTAGATGAAAAGCATGAAAAAATAAGGATTAGAAACATGGCTCCTGCACATGTAAATATAGACATAAAAATAGATTCTTTGAGGACCATGACAGAATTTCCAAGAGCAATTCAAACATTTAAATGTGTTAACAGAACCACATTTACACTTTTATATCAGGTTATTGTCAAACAAATAAAAAATGATCTTTTGTTAAAGTTGAAACAGTTTAATGTAACAAGTTCCTTTTTCTTTGAAAGTGCTGGAAGCTCCTTAATTTCTTGAGAGAACACAAAAATACAAAATAAAAGCATGACAAAAACTGTTTTCAAATGCACAAAAATGGAATAACAAACATTTGATAAAAATGTGATTAATAGTAATTAACTATATTGAAACGCGGTGTTTAATCACAATTAAAAAAAATATTTGTTTGACAGCGCTGTTTCAACATGAAAATGTCTCAGATGGCATTCAAATTTGCCAAAACCTCTTCAGCAGGAGCACTGAACGGTCGTTTCACACAATAAGATCAAATCAAACTGCTCTACAGCACGTTGACCTTTAAGGAGCACAGGCCTGCGTTCATGAGTTCATCTTAAAACTGAGAAAATGTCATTTATGTGAATGGATATCGTGACATTTCCAAGAGAGATAAAATAATCCAAGAACTTTGAAAACATCCTTGTTATAGAAAATGATACACAAATTGATAAATCTGAAACTGTCAGGGCTGCTTGTTGAGATTCAAAATACAACATTCACAGAAATCAAGTCTGTAATAAGACAATGATTTGACTTAGTGAGTACAGTATGAATCCAGCACAAAGCAGCACAATCACAGAAATGCTTTACAATATGTTTCATCGCCTCACAGGAGCAATACACACACACACACACACCCAGCATGCATGCAAACACACAAAGTCGGTGATTCAGTGAGAAAGTTCCTGTTAAACTGAATCATCATCACAGCTGGGACCTCTGATCTGAAAACACACAAACCTGAGCCAGAGGAAGTGTGTCAGTGTCAGGGTGACGACATGTGACACACACACACACACACACACACACACACACACACACACACACACACACACACACACACACACACACACACAAGCACACACACACACACACACACACACACACACACGCGCGAACATGACAGGAGAAAGATGATTCACTCTCTGTTATTGAAGCACCAAACTGAAACCAAAATGATGGACTTTTCATGAATTTTGTGAAGTGGATGGAGTTGATGAAATCAACAATCTGTAACTATTAACTCCATTGACACTCCATTCATTGGTTTGAAATGATTTGAAAGAAAAAAGGCAACATTTAGATGTTCCAGCTTCTTTTCTAAGAATATTTTGTTGGTTCATTAAGGACAGTAAAGTGACTTTTTTTGTGTGTTCTGGACAAATATCACATTTGAGGCGTCTCGTCGTCTTTGACTTTTCTGAAACCCTGATCAACATCTGTTTTAATATTTTTGGCTGAACAACTCCATTATTTGGGGAAATAAACAACAGGTTTTTGATTATTGGAGATAATCATTGGTTGCAGCCTTACAGGTAAGAAAAGATTTTCTCTCTACAACATATCCACATGTTCAGCTGCACACACGTCTCTGTGAGGAGAGTTCAAAGTGGTGAAATGTAGATTAACACATTTTAACACAGTTAAAAAATGCTGGATTTAAACTTTTTCTCCATTAAAAAAACGACAACAAGGAGCTAAAAATAGATTGATGAGTAAATACAATCAGATGAAAGGTACGTAAAGTTTTCACTAACGAGACGAGAATTAAATGTTAATGTTAGATTTTAACATTTGATGATTTTAACATTTAAAATCCACTTTATTTTCCAGCAAAGTGCCTCCAATCTGTCTGTCAAAATACAATCAGGAGAGAGGAGGAGGTGTGTGTGCTGACAGACAGAGAGTAAGAGAAGCATGCACAACTGTGTGTGTGTGTGTGTGTGTGTGTGTGTGTGTGTGTCTGTGTGTGTGTGTGTGTGTGTGTGTGTGTGTGTGTGTGTGTGTGTGTGTGTGTATGTGAAGCAGACAGACAGCATACGAGTTGACTTGATAACGAACATTTTCGCTAACGATAGCCTGACCAATCAGTGAGTCTCAGAGGTCTGTATCACTGTATAGAATCACTCAGGCTGGATACACATCAGGCCAGTGGTGCCTGTAGTAGAGGTCAGGACATCCATAAGTAGATTCATTTAAAATAAAATCATACTCATGAAGTGAGATTTATGCTAAAATAAAAAATTATATGTACAAATGATTTAAATGTAAATGTGCAATGACAGCAACAAGGTAGGTAAACACACACAGACATCACCTGTGTGTCATTATGTCCACTCAGGGCTTCTTTGCTTGGAGATTAGGCTAATTGAATTTTGCCTCTATATTTTCTTACATTAGATTACTTTATAAAATATATGTTTTTAGGCTGTTGTGTTCTTTTGTGTAGTTCTTAGGCAGTGTTTGGATATGATTAGAGGATGTTTACATCTTATAGTCTAACACCTCCAGGGTCAGTGGGGATCCATTTCAAGGCTTGTCACAATAATCCCCAAGTGTGTGTGTGGTGTCAATACAATTATTCTACTGCTCCCAACCTCGAAATCAAATATGTTTGATAATTAGGATTCCAGATCGAGCTGCCTTCTGGTTTCTTCAGAAGTCCCAATGTGATCACGCAAGTTTCTGTTTCTTGTGTCTATGGATTTGCCCGCTGAGAAATCGAAACAACAAACGGCTGGTTGGGGTCTTGTAATCTGGCTGTGTGAGCGTTCGGAGGATTCTAATGTTAAAAATGTGTTGAAACTGTCGATATGTCTGGGTCCCCCATGTTTTTAAAAAACTGGTTAAGGTTTGAAATCTTGAAGTCAGTGTTACCAGTGTTTCCTCGTGGCTCTCTGTGTTTATGGTAATGTTTGTGTTGTTCCATTTTCTTGGACATTTGGATTGTTTGCCTTTTTTACTCTTTGTTTGATCAAATCCTTTTTGTTAATCTGCAAATGGGTCCTCATCCTTCTTCTACCACCAATTGTGACATGCTGGTTTGTTGAAATAAAAGACTGCACTTCCTGTCTGGGTCTTAAACAAACTTTGTGAAATATCCAGTTGGTGCCAGTTTTTTGTTTTTGTTTTTAAAGGAGCTCACCTGCTGATCATTCAGAGCTGAGAGTCAGAGATAAAAGCTGATAAAGCACTGAACTATATTCTAAGAGGAAACCCAGATCTGAGTCTCATTCAAGTGACCTTGTGCAGGCCTGCAGGCCAACCATCCCCTGGTGCCCCCCCCCCCCCCCCCCCCCCCCCCATCTCCTCCTGCCTGTCAATCTGCAGGAGGCAGGTCAGGAGGGGGGGGGTGCGTAGCAGGGCCCGGCAAGTGACTGAACAAGGAGGCCGGGGATTCCTCTGGATTAATCATCACAGAGAGTCTAATAGAGCCATTAGGAGTAATTAACACAGCAGCAGAGTCCCAGCTACCCTGAGCATGTGTTTGTCGGATACTGTGACATGTGCACAAGCTGTTGCTGTTTCAGGCGGATGAATAAATATTTGTGCATTGTGCCGCGCTGCTGGGTTAGTGGAGAACATCTGCCTTGAAACAGTCCTCACTTTGGCACGCAATCACTATAATGCTCGGGTCGGATGAGCGACAGAAAAACAAAAGAGACAATCCTCAATGATTCAGGTTCAGAGAGGGAGAACATAATCTGGAAACAGTGGGTTAAAAAACGTAGAACAAAACACGATCAGACCCCACGAGCACCACACTGTGCATCATTTCCACTATACGCCCCTTTTCCTCTCTGGCCTAAGGCAAGGGGGCTTTATTACCTGATCCGCCCCAGGGGCAGATTTAAGGCAGGGTATATTTCCCTGCACTGTAAATAATTCATCTGACATTCATCAAATCACATGCACGGAGTAGGAAAAGGCTCCGGGACAAGATGTGAGGTTGTAGCTCATCATCGGATGCGTCCGCTCGGTCGCAGCCTCCACCGGGCGCACACAGCCGGTGGAGAAGGCGGCTGCAGCCCGCAACAACGCACACGCACACAAACACACACACACACACACACACACACACACACACACACACACACACACACACACACACACACACGGAGAGAAACAAGCCGTTTGTACCCACCTGTGATTTCCTTGGTCACACTCACGAAACCAGTGATCTCTCTAGAAGCCATGTCTGCACCTCTCTCACTATCGCCAACCCTCTTCCTCCTCCTCCTCCTCTCCTCCTCCTCCACCTCCGCCCCGCTGGCTCTCCCCGCTCTCTCTTTCAGAAAATGGACAGAAAGGATCCGCTCTCTCTCTCCCAGGCATTCCAGCAGAGCATCCGACTGCCCGACGCTTCCTGGAAGAAGAAACCCTGTGTGGATGTGGTGGGGAGGCTGGGCGATGGGAGCGACGGGAGGTGGAGGGAGGGGCAGGGAGGAAGAGGGAGGGGTCGATGTGGAGGCGGGGATCACTGAGCTGTAATGAGACAGCTGTAGTTCACCTGTGAAACACATTCACAGAAATCCACTGAAGTGAAGCTGCAAAAAGTTTGAGGTTCAGAAAATCCAAGCTAAACAGATGTTATAAGATGCTGATATCTTCTGACATCAGCCTGCAGATGTTACAGTTATATAAAACAATGTTTAGTCATTTCCTTTTGTAGACTTAAATAAGACCAAAAAAAAAAAGATTAAAAATGTTTTAAATGAATTTTGAATCGTGTCTTTTGTGATTTAAGGGGAGAAATATCAGAAACTTTCCTTTTCCTCTGATATTTGGAGGGGCAAGTTCCTGTATGTATTGGATTGACAGCTGGCAGGCTAAGCTACAGTAGCTAAATAAAGCCCCCTTTGCTCATAAACATTTTTAATATATTCAGATCCTGTCCTGTCTGCATCATTCACAGCGAGCGAGTGAGTGGGGCAATGATGTTGTTCATTGAGAGGAGTTTCTCTGCTTTATCTTCTTTACTGATCACCTCAGTTGTGTGTATTTTGTTTGTGTCACCACCACCTAACCGAGGTCAATACCAAACGAATTATAAAAATAATGCATTAGACTTTTATAGTGCTTTTCTCACAGTACACAAAGAATAACAACATATTTGTTGTTGTAAGAACACATATCATAAAGATAACCTCCTGTTGTGAAGACAAAGGAAAGTCTGGAAAGGGACTTAAAAGTCTTGGAATTATCCCAAAAATGTCAGGAGTTCATGTCTGGAGAGGCTTATGGTGTAGTGTGTTGTATGGCAATATGTGCTTATTTTAAACACTGAGGCTGAAAAAAAGTATACTGTCATCAAACAGAGTAGATGTCTGAAGTTATTACACATTGTCATAACAGGAACATAAATGTCTGGAGGCGGCGATGGTTATGTCACATGTCTAATGTGTGGAGGCTATACAGTCCTCAATCTGACTTCGGTCCTATGGTGCACCATGCATGACATACCCTCTTTTTCCAAAACATAACATAAAAACTATGTCTGAACAAAATGTACTAATAGTCCATTCAGTTATTGAGACCTGCTGAATGCCACAAACATGAAGTAACCTATAACTGTGCTTAAAGGGCATGACATCGGGAAATCAATAATTCCATCTTGGAAACATGATATTCTAACAATCCATCATAGACATGTTGAAGTTTTTCACAGGGAAAGTGAAATGTTTTGCATCTGGTGGCACTAGGAGAAGACAAGAAATAATCTGTGTCAAAACTGTTCATCCTATAAGGATCATCCATGTCTGTTTAAGATTTCATGCCAGAGCACCTGAAAGCTGTTGAGATAATTTAGTCTTTACCAAAGTTATAGATAGACAACAATGTACAGCAAAGATGCAAGTATGGCCTGAATAACAACAACTAAATTAATTTTATTTACCCCTTCATTTGCAAATCTTTATCTGATTCTGATTGAATTAAAGAAAATTATATACAATTTTCACAAAAAGAAACAAGCATCAGCATCAGAAATTGTTGGAGAGAAATGGAGGATAAAAATAGAGAAAACAAGGTATGAACAATAACAACTTATGGCCCCCACATTGCTCCCTCCAAACATCAAGAGAAGAAAGTTTACTTCAATAAAAATGAATCAGATAACGTGTACAATGTGACCATATGCCAGGCGTCCAATTAAAATCACACCACCATAAAATCAGTCTCTATGCTGATGACATGCTGCTATACTTCACAAATCCCTTCATCCCTCTTCCATCAGTCCATGATCTGATCAATTATAACAGTAAGGTGTCTGGCTACTCCATCAGCTGGGTCTGAGGACCCCCTCCTGAAACGCACATCAAATATATTACATACCAGGGGATCCATATCTCTCCAAATTTAAATGTTTTTTTTTAAGCTCAACTGCACCCCTCTTCTCCAAGAAATAAAAGACACTCTGGAAAGATGGAAACAAATTACCATTATCCTCAATAGACTGAATCTCCTTCATTAAAATGAACATCCTTCCAAAACTTAATTGCCTCCATGACTCCTATCACCTGGTGCTCAAGGGCGACATCTGCTGGATCAAAAAATACCATATAAAGCCTTTAAGGTAAAAATACATGATGCTATAGTTATGTTAGTCCACTAAAGCTAAGTGCCATTATGTTTTAGCATCGAGCTAACAAACTGGTCCATATGTGAAAAAATTATTGAAGTATAATGCACAAGCCACTGGGTACAACTCAACCCACAACTACCTTAAAAAGAGGAGGACATTGTGAATAGGAGACACTGATTTCAGTTTTGTCAGGATGCCTATAACGTCATCAGCACATAATGAGACTTTAATTACTAAAGTGAAAATGATTTATAGAACTTCTTTAGTAGTTCATATTCTGTCAGTTTACTGTCTGATGCTCCGCCTGGAAACTGGATGAAGAAGACGGAAATGTCTCCACCAAGATAGCCATCTCTGTTTGTGGTCTGCTGCGGTGGTCAGTGGAAATCCTCCAAGGAGAAACTTTAGTCTCTGTTTTATAACTTCTGAACTCAAGAGACTTAACAACTACTACACTGGACTCCTAAAACAGTGATCGATTCAAGAATCAGAACTCTCAAAACCTTGATGATTTTCCTCAGTTTATGAAGCATGGATTAATTTTGGACATTTGGCAGCATGGACATCCTCCTTATCTCTTCACTGCTGGGTGAGTGTTGCAGACACCTGAATATTAAGACTGGAGATAAACTAAAATAAATCTTTTTCTGTTCTTTCTGTACTGGTGGTTTTAAACATTGTCAAAGTTGTCATTGTCAATTGTCCAGTTCATAAACTGCGTGTCAGTGTTGTGTTCAGAGTTATACGTTTCCCTGGGATGTGAGCGTGCATCAAGAGATGTAAATTAAAAAGATGTTCAGCAGCCAGAATCTGAACTAAAGGGTCGGCTGTTTCATCCCTGACAGACAGAAGCTAACTAAATCACTGTAGATACACTTTGAAAGTTCAATTTAAGCTTGATCATGTCTGAAATCAAGTCAGTAAATTAAACTTTTGTCTAGTAAGAAACCTCAGATACAGTATTTCTATGAACTTAAGGAATAAGTGTTTCTAATTCTTGGTGAGAGATATCTCATTGCAGTTTTTATAAAACACACATAAAACAAACTCATATCTAAGTGAGTGTACTGTCTAATTTTATTTTTTGTAAGTGTCTGGAAATTAGATGTTTGATCTGAAATAATTAATTAATCTCACTCCCAGACAAACGAGTAATCACTTCTTGCCCCACTGGCAGTGTTTGTTTACCCATCACAAATAATTCAGGACTTACTTGTTTGCTTGTTATATCTAGAAATTACATGTTACTCTGGACTTGTCAGGTATACAGGATGATGTTTTGACTACAAGTTAGAGAAATACACTTGGTAAGATTTGAAACCCTGTTTATGTGACAATAACAGTGACCTTTTGTTGCGTTTTGGCTGTTCCTTTACACGACAAGCGCGTTATGGGTGACTGAAAACCTAAAGTTTTGAAAACATGTTCCAGAGTACAAACTTTTGTAAAACTTCTGTCTCCATCATTGTGGTGTAAACTGGCTATATGCAGCTCCAGTCAGTAGCCATGAATGAGTAGGTGGACTACAACAACAATGGTGGACTACAACAACAATGGTGGACTACAGAGTTCTGTTTGTGAAAATGTTGACTTGCATGATTCCAATTCAACATTTTGTTGATATGTCCTCTCTTATGGTCATTTGGATTAACATCTAGCATCTGTCCACACAAACATCATTTTCAGTCATTTTTCTATGTTCACACCTCAGCGTTCTGAAGGATGATGAGCATGTTCACATGCGCATGTTATTTCATTACAAAGGTACTACTGCTACTCGCCTGGCCTGTGTACTAAAACGTATTTTTTTTTTTCAGATTTATGAACATGACGATTGATATCAAAACGTACGCATCTGAATAGACTTTTTTTTTTTAAAGAAAAAAAACCCGAAAAAAAACGAAAAAAGACTTAGAACATGAAGTCAGGATGGAGATATGGTATCTGTGGGTTATAAAGCCTTATTACAAGATGGAGCGCAATGTATGAACTTCATCTTCAAACTAGAAAACAATAATCAGTTTCTGTGTCAGAGAAATGTACTAATATTTACTCTGGTGGATCTATACTTGCTGAATTTTTGACACTATTTATGTTTACTTGGTTAAATGTTAATGAACTGCTCTGTTAGCAGGTAATTCTGCTTATTTTCAGAAACACACTACTGGTTTTATTGCTTTTTTTCTTGTTTTTAGAGCTTAGTCTTTTTGCATTTACACTTCTGTACGTGTGTACGTCTCAGAGGAAAAATACAGCGAGTGTGTGCACATTCCTTCAGCTCCCACGGGGATGATAAGCGTCTAAACAGTCTCATTAAGGAAGAGGAAGCTCGCTTTCTGTCACACCGTGTGGCAGCTCAATGACTGCAAAGAACATCTCAGCAGAATTAGACCTTTGTTATTTGTTGCAGACAGAAGTTAGTACGTGTTGGATGTTTAGAAACTGCCTGCAGAGATGAAACTATTTGCAAACTTTTATTCATTATTCTCCTGGTTACGTGAAATCCGACTATCTGGTGTGCCTGCATGTGGGAACAAACCGTCTGAGCCGCCTGCTGTGTTCGGTTTCATGCACGTCACTGCTGATTGGCAGAGCAGAGACTCGACACACTGATATGACAGGAACAAGCTGTAGTGGAAGACAAGACATAAGGAGGTGTGTGTGTGTGTGTGTGTTTTAAAAAGTGTGTTTGAAGTTCCTTTTTCTGTCTTTCAGGTGCATTTGTTCTGCAAGTTGCTTCGTCTGAAGGTACAATAACACACACAGGTATACAGAGCATGCACCTGTCAAATACAGTCAGAACGTTGAGCCCATGGTTTCCCCCATACACAGATTTTAAACTTTGATTTTTCAATCAAAAAGATATTGGTACCGGTTTTGAAGGGACACCCAATATCGGGTCATTCTTTGCTTTTAATGATCAAAAACTGCAAACGCACACTAAATGACACAATAATGCCATTGGCAATGGTTATGTACCAAAGTGCAATTTGAGCATTTTTTTTTTAATGGGCTCATTTATTTAAATGGTCTCAGCAAGTTGTGAAGAATTACGCTTCAACATTTTAGTCTAAGAGTATTTATTTTCTAATCCCAGCTGTAAAAACAAAGAGACCCATGATGTGGTCCTCGTCTCCTTGCAGACTCTGTGAAGGTCAGCGTGTCAGCGTGGCCCCCGGGGTCCAACATCTACCTCCATGAGAGCGTGCTGCTGCGTTGCACCGTGGACTCAAACTCCAGCTTTGCATGGAGCTTCCGATGGTTCCGACACCCGACTCCGACCCCGAACCCCAGACACCTGGTCTCAGGTGACAGCTACTCCATCACCGCGGTAACGAGGGAGGACGAGGGCAGCTACCAGTGCGGAGTGGAGCAGAGGGAGAGGAACATCAGCTCTGTGGTGCTCCTCAGTCAGCCGGTTGATGTCAGAGTGTCAGGTGAGCAACGGAGGCTACATCTGAAAACAACATCAGGACAGGATGACATCACAGGAGAGGTGTTGATGCCTAGAAGTGACCTTTACTGACTGCAATATTTATCTGCTTGGGATGTCACTGTTGACTTTGAACACAATGTTAAGTTCTATGTTGCTGCCGACAGCTAGAGAACAATGTGTTTTTATTGTTCTGCCCCCCCCCCCCCCCTCTCTCTCTCTCTCTCCAGACACGCCCCCTCCCTCTCTGACTCTGACCCCCAGCAGCAGACACCTCTTCAGAGGGGAGACTTTCTCCCTGCAGTGCCCCGGCTCTCTGTCTAGCTCCTCTGGCTGGACTCTGAGGCGATTCCCCCCAGGACCTACAGTGAGGAGCAGACGCGTCTACACTGACTGGTGTTCACCACTAGGGGGAGCTGGCAGTGCAGACCAGCCTGACACGTGTGTGTTCAATGCTGCGAGAGAGACCAGTGGACTTTACTGGTGTGAAGGAGCTGAGGAGGGCCGCAGCAACGCAGTCAGCATCGCAGTGAGCTGTGAGTTACTTCAAGATGATGAAATGTGTTTATGTGCAGCATGTCTTTAATCACAGACTGAGGGTCTAAATGTGCAGAGTGCAGGAATGTTAACCATCATTAAAATCAAAAGTTGTTGCCTCATAAAACCATTAATGTTATGGATGTAAATAATTAAATTAGTTTTGCTCTGTAAAAATAATTAGATTAATAAGCAAAACTAATTATTTAAAGTGTAGGAAGGGTGAAGAAGGGTGAAGGGAATAGAATTTGGAGAATTATTGTTTCAAGAAAAAGGCCAGATCTCAGACTGACACTGTTTTACTATAGGAGGACCCACACTTCAACATATAATGGAACACAACTACTACATAATAATAACAAATAATAAAGTGCATCTGGGAGGTTTGGCAAAGCAATAATGTAAATATGTAATATGTAATGTAATATAATAATGTAAAATAATTGTAAATTTCCCCATTGTGGGATAAATAAAGAATTATCTTATCTTATCTTATCTTAATACAGCATAAGACAATCTTTAAATAAACTCAATTCCCACAATTAAGATTTAGCCATTTTTGGGGTTTGTGTTGGCATCTTAAGGGTTAAAGGCAATCCAATTTGTAATCCAAACAGAATTTCCTGTCTTTGCTGTTGCAAACAAAGCTTTGGGTACAGAAGTACATTTTGGGACGTACATATTAGTGCCTGTTGGAAAAAAAAGCATAATTAGACAAATTGTCAAAAAAGTTTGAAAAAAATTGGCCAAAATGTGAGCTAGAAAAACATGAGGGGATCAGTTTGAATCATGTGAGTTAGCTGAATCACAACATGGTGACTTCCTGGAGGGATGTTAGATGTTGAGGTTGATGGGATGTAGTTAGTCTGTATAGAGTCTGTCTTATAAACAGATGAATAATAAAGGATTATAATGAACATGTGCTTTACAGATGGCTCCATCATCCTCAGGACTCCGGCCTCTCCTGTTTCTGAAGACGATGCAGTCTCGTTGGTTTGTCAGTACTGGACAGGAACCAACGGAACAACTATCTTCTTTAAAAACGGAGCAGAAATCCTCACTTCCACGATGTCTTCCATCTCAGGCAGAGAGATAAAGATGATTATTGAGAATGTGACTCAGGAGGACGAAGGCTTCTATAAGTGTGCATTCCCGGACAGACAGACGGAGAGTCCAGAGAGCTGGTTATCAGTGAGACCTGAGCGAGGTCAGCTCTACACAATCACACAGTTTGGTTATATTAAACGTCTTTCTGATTTGTGTTATTTAAGCCGGAGTGTAACAGTAAAATAAAAGTGTCTCTTGTCTTTAAGGAAACTCTACAACAAAAGACGGGACAGCAACTTCCACTGGTGAGAAAATCTTTTCAGGGAATACTGTGTGATTATACTAATGAATAAATAAAACATTGTTCTCATGGCTCTCATGGGTTATAAAGCACCAAATGACTTGATTGCATTAATTCCTTAACTATGTCTTACTGTATTCTGTATTTTAATATTAAAATTTTCTTCATGACAGCTGTAAATAAAAAACGAGTCTGTATGTTGATGTATTGTCATCTGTCGCTCTCTTGGTTTTCTCCTGCTTAAACTTGTACTCTTGATGTTTCAGGCTCCTGGATATGGATCGTTGTTTTATGCATACTTTTCCTTCTGTTGCTGATTCCTCTTTCTGTTTGGCTCGTTCGTCGGTACCGGTTTGTCACAGTAATCATTAGAAAAAGTCAAACGGACTACCTTTGTATTTTACATGAAGCAATGTTCATAAATAAATTAAAAAAAATTCAAATAACTCTTCTCTGATTCTTGTTTGTGTGTGCAGGTATCACACGGTTTGCACCTGTAGCTGCTGTCCGGTTTCTAAAGAGGAGCTTCAAGCTGTGGAGCTTCCTGTCACCAAACAGGAAGTGTCAGAGGTGCAGTGGGACCTGTCCTGGATGGAGATGTCCAACCTGCTGGATAGAAATGTGTACCCTGACACCTGAAGGATCCCTCTAATCCCTATTAGATAGTTCAGTGGATCCACAAACTCGAACACAAACTCAGACAGAGTGTTCATGGTGTTGACATTTCAAAAAGTGTCATCCTGACGAGTCATCTTTGACTATTGGGTGTATTTCAATGTATTTCAAAGGTTTGCTGTTTTTTAAAGATCTTTCTGTTTGCCAATGTTGCATCTCTTAAGCTTTATTTTTACACACTTTTGATTCTGACTTCATGCCTCTCTTTAAATTGTTTTAGTCCAACATGAGTCCCTTCCATTTATTCAGCATAGGTGCATGAAGTGAGTTAAAGAAAATAAACAATGCATACAACAGCGCAGTATTAAACTGTAAGATATTACGAAATTAATATTGCACACTGTGTTATTGGACAGCTTTTTGACAGCTTTTGATTCAGATTGCACAGTTTGAATAAACTAAATTAAAGTAAAATAGACAATTATAAGTCAGTGTTTAGGGGTGGCCCAATGGGGGGGCCAATTGGATGGCTATGACCACCTCAGGCTCCTCCCTTGTGTAGCACTTTTACCATCTATAGGATTTAAAGTAGCTACATCTACACCAGATGTTTTACCAAAAAGAACCGGTTGATGTCTAAATTAAGTAGACGAGAAGATGGTTGTTTTAACAACATAGTATTTATTTAAGAATGTAACACAGCATTAAAGAAGTTCAAATGAATGACCACATACAGGCGACACAGTAGCTTTAGAAATATACGCAGAAATATACGCAGCTGGGAAAAATAGCTGCTCCTTATCACACTCAAGTTCCAACTGATACATTTAACAACACTCCCTACAAATCACTAACTTCACCTGCTCACGCAGAAAATAATTCATGCATAACACAAAAACAAACTACAAACTAATGAACACAGCAAAAGGGATCAAGGCTTTCAGAGCTACTACCCCCTCGCCCCCTCCCCCCACTCCCATATATTTTACTATGAATTCATGAATTCATGAATTCGCCCATAAAAAGTCTATTGCACGCGGTCCATCGAAGTATTTAATTTGAAACTACTTCTGAAAATAAAGCAAAGTAAATACAGTATGTGGGGAAAAACAGAGACAGTTTAGAGGTAATTCCAAGTCCTTTAATTCATCAACTTAGCACCCGGACCAGCAGTGTGCTTTTAATGTTGTGACGAGCCATACATTAAAACAATGCGTCACTACAGCGTCCAGTCGTCCTGCTACTTGTTGTAATCCGCGATCGCCAGCAATTGTTTGTAATCAGTTTGCCTCACGCTGCACTTCCTTGTTCTACACACAGGTAAGAGAGGGCGAGCGCTTGATTACGTCACCCTTATATAGCCTCTCCCAGGGACTGACAAGCAAGAAAATGTTTGAATTATGTGTGTATCAAAAGCACATTTGTTTATTTCTGAGGACTTGTCTCGAGAGGACCCTGAGAAAATCAAAAAAGTAGAACTGGATAACCCTCTACAGTCTAAATCACGGACCCAGACATCGTTAATCTGCTCAAAGTTGTGTGAGTTTGAGGAGAATTGTTTGGTCTCAGTTTGTAAAAGAAATGGCTCTTACACAGAGACATGTCAGGTGGTGCCTCAACCCAACAAGACCAACAGACCACAACCTGGTTCCCTCTGCAAAATAAAACATTAGAGACCCAGACTTCGGTCCCTGAAAAAAGAAAACCTGCTCTTAAAAATGGCACGGACACCTGAACTTTATCTCTGTTGCAAACACAAACTGAGGTTGCATCACCTTCTTACCTGGAAGCCGACGCTGCTGCATAAAGAACATAAAACCAGTGGGGCCTGTTTTGATCCGTCGACAGATTCATGTTTGGTGTCATTGTTCACCTGAGAGGCTGCAGTCAGACTGCACAACTCTCTGAATACCTGCTTTTCTTTACATTGCATTACCTGAGGATGGACTTAAACAACTGAACTCTCCATGATCTTCTGGTGTTTTCTGTTGGTAACAAGTCGCTGAGACAAACAAAAAAGGATCAGAAAAATGGAAAACGACCTCGGTGAGTAAATCAAACAGAAGAGTTGGAGACAAATGTGACTGCAGCTGAATTATTTAACTTGTGTAAAAGCCTTAATATGTTGTACATTTCAACAATCCTTTAATATTATTATTCTTTAACACATCACATTATGTTCCTCTTCTTCCTTTAAATACAAATGAAGGTCAACATACTGTATCCAGACATAAAGACATTTACAAGTAAAAGCGTTTTTAAAAAATCATTTTAAGAACACCAGCCCCTCTGCGTTTCCTACACAATACATATGATCATCTTTTTATTTAACGGTTTAGTCTCCATTTAACCAGAATCACTGGAATTTTAAAGGTCACAAATTATGCGAAATGCACTTGACCATGGTGTTCTAACACTAATGTTTAATTGAATTAATAATTAGTTTAGTTTAGTTTAATTTAATCATTTATTTGAATCAGGGACAGTGTACAAAAAAAAATTAGTCTCAGAAGAAAAGAGATGCTTTGTACCAGATTTAGCTAACTAGCTAATTTCCATATTTTGTCCCTGGGCAGGTGATGGTAACAAAGTAAAATGAAGCACTTTATAAGATTTGTATTATAATCATTATTTTCATTATCATCAGCATTTTTGCTGTACTGATATACATTCGACACATTGATATACATTTTTTTGTAGATTTAAATGTCACATTTAAACTTGGAGACGGGGAAGAGGAGTTTCTGCCTTAGTGGTGACTAATAAGGATCAACAGTAAACAGGCTAACCACATTAATGCAATGTAAAAATAATAATAACCTGTAAGCACCCTTGTGTTCAAACTAGTCAAACCAGATTTTGTTGCTGGTAAACAAATAACTGATGGGACAAAGACGTTAAAACCATTTCCAGTAAACTCCACCTCTTAAGCTTCCTGTACCGACGGATAAGAAGATTTAAAAACTACTGCACCTCTTCTGCACAAATACTTCCTTTTTAATGAACACTTTTCATTCATGTTGACGCTGTGATGCACTTCTGAGGCTGTAGTCTGTGACGTCCTCATCACACTGAGCACAATTTAATAATATAAGCCAGAGGAACATATACTGTATGTGATAAAACAGGTAGGCTTTCTGATAGCAAAGTAATGCGTTTTGAAATATTGAAATATTGCAAATACATCAACATTGAGTACAAGAATATTTTACTCAATTAAAAGAACAGTACATTTGATTGAAATGTAATTAAGTATGAGTAAAAAAAACTCTACTCAAGTGAAATTAAATTGCTATTAGTTTAAAGCAACACGTTGTAGGAATTTGGGTTGTGCACTTTGGCGCCCCCCAAAGGTTTCTGAGTGCAACTACACTGTCGTAAAACACATGTTGCTGTTACACCTCCCCCTCATCGTCCACCTGCATTTGATGACAAGCAGAACATCTCACAAAGTCCTGTCAGCTGTGCTAGCGTCTACAGCCCGTTGTTTGCAAACTGTTTGCATGTGGAGTATGTGCATATCACTCACAACAGCAATATAGCCAGCTTGGCTTCCCGACATGCAGCCTACTGTTTCTGGAAGCTCTGGCCAACATATGAAAGCCTGTCCAATATTTTCTCCAGTCTGTCTTGCTCATTAACTCTCATTTTCTCTTCTTAGCCTCATCCGTCATCATCCTCTTCCTCTTAGCCTCAGCCATTGTATCAAATAGTACTGAGACTCAGGCTAACACAGGTGTATTCTACACTGTAAAAAAAAAGTCAAAAAAAATACGGTAACAAACTGTCAAATGGCAACAGGAGAATACCGTAAAATCTAAAAAGGTTTATCACCGTGGTAAAAACATTGAATTACCGTCAAGAAACGGTACAAAATGTCATTTTTACAGACATAATATGTTGAAAACATACATTTTTACCTTAAAAATTTAAGAAAATTGTCAATTTAATGAGAAAATTCTGTAAAGTCATAAACATGTAATAACCCTATAATTTACGGTTTAACTCAGTCGAAATTACAGATATTGCTGTAGTATATTCTGTACCGTTTGTGTGTTTACCTAAGGACTGCCGATCAGGGACCTGTTTCACTAAGCAGGTTTAGTGTAAACACTGAGTCTGTTTGCCCTGAATAGTGGGAAACTCTGGGCTTTCCATTTCAAATAGGGAGGTCACTCAAAGGAAAGAGGTAACTTTGGTCTTGGTAAGTCTGTGAACCCTGACCTGGTCGGGACCCTAAACTGTCTCCTCCCTTTTTCAGAGCCAGAAATCAAGTTTCATTTCCTCATTATTTCATTCAGTCCAGTCACGCACGTTTTTGTGAGAGACTCACTATTCGTTCAAATTAAAATCAAATCCAGGTTGTATTTATTTGATATGTTAGTTATACTATAGGGTATAAAACAACCTATTTTGACAAACATGGTATGTCTTTCAGTCGAGGAGCATCGAGATGAAGGGGCTACATTACTCCACAGAGAACGTCAGGAGATGTTCATTTAATCAGGGATAATTAATAACTAAAGAGAATACGACGAGAGGACATGTGTGAAACCAGCATAAAGTTGGGTATGACGCTATAGACCTAATGAACATTCAAATAGACACTGAATGAAGTTTACTTTGTTTAATATGTCATCTATGATTGAAACACCTCAATAAGCCAGTTTGTTCTTATATTTCATTTTGAGCTGCTTTAAAGTCGCTTTTCTCCCGCTGGATTGTGTCTTAATGATATTTAGGTTGAACACCATTCCACCAGTTTTGACCGGCAATATTACAATTCTGATTAAATATGAATTGAATTGACTACATTACATAAGCAGCCGTCTTACACCACTTCTCTCTCCTTTGCATTGCAGCAGTGTTACTTTTTTTTTTACACCTTTCTTCATATTTAAAGTTTTCGGACTATTAGATCGACTTTGAAACTCTTAAAGTGTAATTGTTACATATTGTTTCTTTAAAGTTTACTCAGTAAATCCAGAAGAAGAAGAACCTGGTCAGAGAATATGAATCTCTGACCAGGTTGTTTAAAGGCAAACCTTTATGTTAGAGTGCAATACAAGTATGTAATGTGGAATCATTGTCTTGCTATGTGCTTCAGACCACCAGGTGGAAGTGTGAGTCAAACAACAGGCCAGTTTCAGTTGATGAAAACGCAATGACACTATTGTGTGTATGCATTGTGTGTTTTAACTTCTTTTTGTTTGTTTTTCTTTTTGGTAACTGACTCACCATGTGTTCCAGTTTCAGTCACGTATTGTCAAAAAAAATCAAAAGGCACATGAGACGTAGGTGATGAGTCATTCTTAACTGTTATCTTTTTCCACTGTAGCTTCTTTTAACTTGCCTGAGAAAAAAACCTTTTGTTGGGGGCATTCTAAAAATATTTGGCGGTCTTGGACGAGCTCACATGACTGTGATTCTTTGAACTCTCGATGATAGAGATTAATAGATTCAAAAATAACTCTGCTGGGAAGTCCCTGAGGAGCAACATGAGCAGGTGAGCGTGTTTCTTCTGCCAGTCATGCAAAGCAGCAGAGACACCTGGTGTGACACCCTGTCACTTTAGCTATGCTCATTTTCACACCTCAACTGATTACATTCTCCTCCTGAGTATCATCTGCTGACTTTCTTAAAGAAACTTCTTTTAACATCTCAATCAAAACAAAATGCAGACTCATCGAGGCAAATAAACTGCTTCACAAAGTTATTGAAAACAAGACATTTTGGGTAGAACTGTCACCTCTTCTTCATATCTGGTCCATAAAAACATATATATATATATATATATATATATATATATATATATATATATATATATATATATAGGTAGAAACTATCACTGGGGTGTCAGGTGTTGCTAGATGGGGAGCAATTACACTTTTTTGACTGCTGTACGCCACACTATGAGGTAACAGGAGTGATTGTAAATGGACATGTCTGGATTATTGTTTGAACAGCTCACATGTGACATTAATCAAGACAACGATGGAATGACAAATAAATATTCCTAAACAAAGAAGATATTGGACTGTCTTATTTTTAATTCTTACGCTAGCGAAGCCAGCAAGCGCGTCAATTAATAGGCTAGATTAGCCCGTCTATGTAGCCCCTCAGTGGCTTTAAATTTTAGGCTTAGACAATGATTCCACATTACATACTTGTATTGCACTTGTATAGTGATTTTTCATTCAAACCAGTTCCTGATTCATGTTAATATGAAGAACATTTTTGAGCTTAAGCCAGGTAACCAAGTTTTTGTCAGTGTAAAATTATTAAATATCTACAGCCTTGATTGGTGACGACGCTGTAGGAGAGCAGGCCCCTTGTTCCTGAAGTTCTTCACTTTCATTCTGCAGACGCTGCATGTTGACTACAGCTGGTCAGGCTTTACCTGGCGGATTGTAGAGTCCAAAAGGCAGCCATTTGTCTGGCATGAAAACTAGGACTAGGTGAATGTGAATGTGATGATTATTACTACGACTATTATTACTGTTCTTGAGATGGAGAAATTAGGTTTTGCAGATGTGTTTTATGTGTGAATCAAAGGTTAGATGGGGGTCCATTTTTACGCATAGGTTGGTGTTGAGTGGTGAAAGATGGATGTCTTGACCAGAGAAGGATATGGTACATACTTTATAAATGTACCTTCGGGTGTGGGTAAGTAAAAGCACGGGGACAGCTTCTGCTGTGCGTCTCACTGCAAAATTGCAAATCTGAGAGAGACGCTGGCGGCGAGCTCATGGCATCCTTAAAGACTCCTCCCACCCTGCCCACAGACTGTTTACCCTCCTGCCCTCCGGCAGGCGCTTCAGAAGCCTCCGGACCAGAACCAGCAGACTGAGGAACAGCTTTTTCCCCAGAGCTGTTTCTCTACTGAACTCTACCCCCCGAACTCTGAACTCTGTCTCTCTCTCTCTCTCTCCCTCTCTCTCTCCGCACCCTGCTAACCCCCCCTTTCCCCTACATATCACCTCACACCCATCATCCCCCCACCACTCCTCCTGGTCACACACACACATCTCTCATCCATCTGTATTATTGTATTATAGTATGTTCATATTATGTCCATATTCTTTATATTATCTGTAAACTAGTATAACATGCTCACTGCATCTTAATCTGTATATTATTAGTATAGCATGCTCACTGCACCTTAATCTGTACATTATAATCCTAAGAACACACTTATTTTGTAACATTACTTATTTATAGCATTTATTTATATTTATTGCATCCCATTAATCCAGCCATCCAGATATACCTCATAATTCACTTTTTTTGTCTACATCTGTAAATTTTGCAATTACTGTACATAGCACAGAATTACTGTACATAGCACAGACTCTTGCACTCAATTACTGTACATAGCACAGACTCTTGCACTTTCTGCTTATTTGCACTTCTGGTGAGATGCCAAACTTCATTTCGTTACTCTATACTTGTATATGTGTAATGACAATAAAGTTGAATCTCTCATCATCTCATACTTCAATGTCTGTCCGTAACATGGCATGACAAAAACAGATCAAATCCATGCCCCCCCAACCGTAACCATGGGCAACCTTAAAGGCAAAGTGCAAAAATGTAAATTTAAATTAAATAAGCATTACATTAAATAATGTATATTATCTCAACCTGAGGAAAAATAAAGATCTATAAAATAAAACTTCACAAAAATAAATCTGGTCTCCATCTTACACTAGTATGTCTGACACAGCCATACATCAATACTGAGTGCTAGCTAGGTTAGCAGCCTGGTTTATGAGACAGGGCTGCTGCATCAGTCTACCAAGGAAAGGAGGAGAGGGTATACAAATGAAAACACCATCAGCAAGTTTTCTGATGACGTTAATCATTTTTCCCCACACCTTCATGAGAACAGTATGTTGTGTCTGACTTGATAAACATTTTAAGCACTATAACAGAATATTTAGTTTCTGGGTTATCCATTTTTATGGGCCAGACTAAGCCCATCTATCAGGTCAGGTCCAAAACATGTATGGCAAAGAAAAATGGGTCAAATACATATTTACTCAAATTATTTGGTCCAGTTGGATCTGAGCAATTTATCCAGGTAGTATCTATTTCTTTTCTGCCAATACATTTGCTTAAATTAGCAATGTAGACCAGCTATTAATACATGTACTCTTTTCCACAGCCAAAACCAAAGCCTCTTCACATTGAGCTGAATCTGCCTAAAACATGTGGCTGATAAAAAAAACAAAGGGATTTTAAGACATTGAAATTTAATCAAACTTTCCTCTTTCTTTTAGGGGAGAAAGAGAGCTTCACTCAGAAGGAGGTCAGACTCATCCTGATTGGACCAAGATGGGCCGGTAAGAGCTTATCTGGAAACACAATCCTGAAATGGGACAGGTTTGAGTGTGGCCGAACCAGAACATCTCAGTCTGAGGGGAGACATCAGGAGGTGGAGGGCAGGCACCTCGTCGTCGTCGATACTCCGGGATGGAACAACTCGCTCTCCCTGAACGAGATCCCACAGGGTGAGAGGCAGAGGTTCAGACTCAACGTGTCCAAATGCCCTCCCGGCCCACACGTGTTCCTGCTGGTGATTCCCATAGACACAGCCTTTTGTGCGGAACAGAGGAGGACCCTGGAGGAGCACATGAAGCTCCTGGGGGAGCGGGTGTGGAGGTACACCATGGTGCTCTTCACATGTGGGGATGTCCTCGGGAAGAAGACGATAGAGCAGCACATCGAGAGTGAGGGCGATGCTCTCAGGTGGCTGGTAGGGAAATGCAGGAACAGGTACCATGTGTTCATTAACAAGAAGAGCAGTGACATGTCTCAGGTGACACATCTGCTGAAGAAGATAGATGAGATGGTGTGGTACAACAATGGGGGTTACTATGAGGTCGATGAGCAGACACTGAACATCATTCAAGAGAAGCAGCGAGAAGTGGCTGAAAGAGCGACAAAGAGACAAAAAAGGACGGAAGAAGAAAGACAACAAATGAAAAAACTCATTCCAGGTGAAAGAAACACTTAATGTTTTATAGTCCTAGAGATTTAAAATAATCGATTTTGATACCAGTCTTGTGCCAGTATTGTAAACCGAAGCTTTAACCAACAGATGATTAGCCTAGCTTAGCACAAAAATCTAGAAGATCTAGAAAGCCAACTCAAAAATGAACATCATGGGGTGCCTGTAACAGAGTGGTTGGCTTTCGTTGCCCAATGTAAAGAGGCTGAAGTCCTCGAAGCGGGTGGCCTGGGTTCAAATCCGACTTGGGGCTACTTCCCTGCATGTCATTCCCCACTCTCTCCCTGATGTCCAACTCTATCCAGTCTGTCCAATAAAGTCACATGAAGACCATAAATCAATCTTTAAAAATAAATAAAGTCACATGATCACTTCTGATCACACTAGTTTCTGTGAGATCCCGTGTCTGTGAAATCGTTATTTCAAACAGAAGGTGTGTGGTCTTGCGTTCTTGCTGAAACATCTAGTGTGTGTGTGTTCAGAGGATTATAATTGTTACAAATCGTTCAAACTGTCCCTATGTCTGGGGTCTCCCATGTTTTTAAAATCGGTTAAGATTTGACATTGTCTAGTGTGCAGCCAGCCTATGATGAATTCTTTATTGGACTTGTATTAAGATACTTATTTGTTCCCAATTTAATTTGCTTGTCTTATTTTGAACAGAGAAAAAAATGTCGTGCAACAATTGTCTAAAAATGTAAAAGTGTGACTTCAGTTAAAGACAGTTAAATGTTGTCTACTAATTTAAATCAAATTAACCCACATCTATATATATATATATATATATATATATATATATAAATATGTATGTGGGCTCCATGAATATTCAGCTTTGTTTTGTCTCACAGAGGAGAAGATAACCATCCCAAAGCTCCAGATAATTCTCTTGGGAAGCAGAGGCGTTGGAAAAACCTCAGTCGGGAACGTCATCTTGGGAATCAAAGACAAGGAAGATGGGAAGACGACACACTCAGTGGCCCAGCAGGGTTTTGTGAATAAAACTGACATAACTGTTGTTGACACGCCAGGTTGGTGGAAAGACTTCCTTGTGTGTGACACTCCTGTAGCTATCAGAGAGGAACTGATGCTCAGCATGTTTCTGTGTCGCCCTGGGCCTCATGTTTTCCTGCTCATGATAGACTCCGATGCATCCTTTAACCACAAACACTTAGAAGCAGTGAAGACACATATGGAGCTACTAGGGAAAGGAGTGTGGGGCCACACTATTGTAGTTTTCACCAGAGGAGACTGGTTGGGAGCACACAGCATCGAGGAGTACATCGAAGGCGAGGGAGAGGCCTTGCAGATCCTGGTCCAACAATGTGGAAACAGATATCACGTCATTGATAACAAGAATGCAGATGATGGTACTCAAATCAAAGAGATGCTGGAGAAAATCACTTGGACTGTGGCAGGAAACAACTGGGAGTGTTTTGTCCCAGATGAGAATATATACTCAACTATTGTAGAGACAAGACGAAGAGTGGAAGAAGGGGCAAGACTGAGGCAAAGTCAGGTCAAGGCTAAAAAGAAACCCCTTGAAGGTATGATTCAATCATCTAGCATCATTACATGACGCTGGTCTGGTATTGTCAAATCTATTTTAATTTATAGATACCAAGGTTGAATAAATCTTATAAATGAAAAATACAAAATACAACACTAAAAGGATTTTAGCAATGCTAGCATTTAGCGCTAAGATGATAACTTCATAATGTCTAATGGTCAAACTACTACTTTGGTCCAGACAAAAAAACATGTCATTTGGTCCTTAATTTGAAAATAAGGACCTTCCTTTCGATCAAAAGTTACTTAAAGGTCCCATATTATGCTTTTTCTGGTTTTATATGCCCTTTAGTGTGTTTTCCAAGTGTCCTGTTTAGGCAAAAATTCAAAGTCCGCGGAAACGCGGCTTCTCCTACGTCCTCCTGTTAGCTGTAGCATTAGCCGCATGTAATGCTCGGTTCTAGCCCCCCTCGATAAAAATGTGTCAGTGCGGCGTCATTGTCAGTGTGAGATCACTGATCTAAGCCCATTGGCTCGTAGCCCAGCAGCTCATGTTGAAATTTCCGAGACACTTGCTGAGCAACTGACCAACGACAGAGCGGATCAGCAGACCAATCAGAGCAAACTTGGCCCACGTGGGGTCTAACAGTGGGGGCTCAGCAGAGTGTAGCTGACGGACTCAGAACGTAGAGGGAGCGAGGAGGAGCAGTTCATGAAAACAGACACTTTTTTCGGACTTTAGCTATTGTGAATGTACAAAAGTAGGTACATAGATTAAATATATGAACCCCCAAAAGGGCATAATATGGGCATTTTAACTCTGGTAAAGTTATACTGGAGTAAATGAAAATAACTGAAGGGAATGTTAAAAAAAGTGAAATGTTAAATGTTTTAAGGTGTATGATTTGACTTGTCAACTAAGCTGCCTGAGAGTTATTTTCAAGTGAAATGAGCCATTCAAAGGAACAGTGATATTATTGCTCTCCATCACTGCTTAAGCTTTGCTTAAGTTCATTGTGCTGAAAGGGACAAAACAACTCCCTCACACTGCTACTTTAGTACAATAAAAAAAATTGACCGAACTGCCAAATTAGACAAGTTAGGAGTTCAAATAGGCTGGTACATGATATGATATGCCTTTTCATCCTCCAATATTTTCTCCTCAGGCTCCAGGAATAAATTGCAGGACCTGAAGATAGTAATGCTTGGTCAAAAAACTTTCGGAAAGAGTGCAACAGGAAACAACCTCCTGCACAAAGATGTCTTCCCCACCTATCAGAATGAGCAGTGTCGTGTTGAGGAGGCAGAAGTTGATGGCAGATTGGTCACAGTGACTGACACCCCAGGCTGGTGGCTAAAGCCCTCCATTGGCACTGAAGAGATAGAGAAAGAAATAGTCAGAGGAATATCGTTGAGTCCATTAGGGGTTCATGCCATTCTGTTGGTTGTCCCCTTGGACCTGACATTCAGAGAACCACAGCAGGTTGCCCTGGAAGAACACATGAGTCTCTTTGATTCCATCGTCTGGAAATATACGATTGTTCTGTTCACATACGGAGACAACCTAGTAGAAAAATCAGTAGAAGAGCACATTGAGAAGGAGCACAGTGCTCTACGATGGTTGGTAGACAAGTGTGAGAACCGGTATCATGTAATGAGCAACATAAAGAAAAATGACACAAGGCAGGTCACAGAGCTGTTTGAGAAGATAGAGGAAATGGTGGCAGGCAACAGCGTTCAGTTGTTCTGCCCTGACATGGATGACATCCAAGAGCGACTCATTGAGATGTTCAGAAGGAGGCAGATCAAACAGCTGCTGAAGCAGTCCTTTGAGGAGACGTACAGAAGGAGAGAACTGGAGCTGCTGACAGGCTTCCGGAAAACACTCCTCGAGCTGCAATCTAAGACCAGAGGAAGTGCGACAAGCATTTTTCCCAGGTCAACAGGTGAGTATCAAGCGTGGGATGATTCCTGACAAAATGTCAACATAAGGGATTCGTCGATGCGACTATTAAAGTCCCGCGGGAATACTCTGCTAACACAGACTACATTAGATTGGTTTATTTGGTAAGCTGGTTGAGTGTTATGTTGCAGTGCTGCTGATACACCCCTCAAAACAATGGCTGTGCAGTCATAACAAAAAGCTGTAGAACTTGTTGTAGAAAAACTGAAATACCTCCTAACAGCTGACTCTTTAGTTTCCTTGGTCAGGTCTCCAAGGTCCAGTCGTCAACCTAAGCAAGTTAGTCAATAAGTTACTCTCTTTAGCATTGTTTCCAAGCCCTTCCATGGGGGTCCTTAAGTTCAGACAAGCATTTTTTTAACACTCCAGCATGTTTTGTGTCTACTCTCGGATCTCCTATCACTTGATGGTAACATAATCAAATGAAGGCTCAGAGGTGGCATCCTTGGCTGTTTTTGATGCTAAAGATGAAGAGGTCTTTGCTAAGTCGGATGTCTGAGCTATTGAGTAAGTCGCCATAAAAGTTTTTGGTGTAGAGAGTGTAAAATATCTTTTAACAGTTGATAGTGTACATGGTTCAGGCTGAGTAGCACCTCCTCTTTCTCGAAGAAAACAGGCCTCACAGCCTTCTGTTGACAGATGATGTACAGTATGGCTTCTTGGATGTAAACACAAAATCACAATCAGACCAGGATCAGCTTTACATGCCATCTAGCTAGACAGTCAGTATCAGAATGATATGCTTTTATAGTATTTGATCAGTCCATTTATCCATCCATTTTCATCAGCTAATTCTAGACTGGGCCACATGTGCAGCAGGTCAAGAAAGTTGGTTCAGATAGCACTTTCCCCGGTATTGTTTTCCAGCCTTTCCAGGGATACCCTAAAGTCTTCCAATTTCCAGCACTTTCTTTGACTGTATCGGGGACGCACCAAGGAAGCATCCTAAGAGTATCAAACCAAACCTAAGATGGATCTTGGGTATTTGAAAGATCAGCAGCTCTATGCTGAGTCAGATGTCTGATCTACTCAGCCCATCTCTTTTCTATAACCCCAAAAAAACTAATTTCGGCCACTCATATTATTACAATTTTTTGGTCACTACCTAAAGCACATGACCATCAGTGAGCGTGGATATATAATTTTGCATCACTGAAGCTGCACCAATCCACACTCTACATCACAATAGTTTATCTCTGTATAAGACAAAGCAATAATTAAACTCTTGCTTAGGTGGTATCTTCTACCTTAGAGGCTACAATCTCGTATTCCAGTAGAGGACCATTGTGTGAGACTTGAAGAGGGGAAATGATGAATCTAAAGTAAATATTCTGTTGTGTTAATCTGTTGTTTTGTTGTTCAATTGTCAGCTCGTGACCTGGACAAATTCAAAATCAAGGGCATCGGTTATAGAAAGAAAGATGAGAAGCAGGAAAACTTGCATGCAGAAATCAGCCAGGAAATTGAAAATCTAAACAAGGAGATAATGAGATCCACAGATCTTCTTGGGAAAAGCATGGACTTCTTGATCCCAGGGTGTAAGAATTTATTTTCGACTTTAATTTCTAATTTTTACAATCGTAATGGGCTATACATCAAAGACAAATTTTGTTCTGTGTTGCATTTACAGTTAAAGGAGAAAATCCAGAATCAACAATTCCTGATTCTTTGTCAGAAAGAAGAGCTAGCATCAACTTTGACATCAAAGTTGCCAGTTGGCTGACCAAACTTCAGATCGCCACAAATGTTGACAACCAGCTGAGTCTTAACTTCTCTGAGTCATCAGGATACAGATCTGTGCTGCCCCAAGACCACCTGGATTTTCATATGGAAGAAAATATTACTGGATAATTCATCAATGTAGACTAGAGGTGGGCGGTAAACTGGTGTCAATACCGCCCGTGGTATTACTTGTACAACAACGTGTTTTTGCCATACTGTCATTACCAGTTTAAATACACAAGTTTGTTTGTAGTGCAAACATAAGGCAATACCAATTGCTCAACCTACCGGCCTTAGTGGATGCCTTTGCTCACTTTCCGTGCTATTATTGTTTCTTAAGATTGTTCATTGATTTTAAAGTGTAAACTCAGGTATGTGCTAATCTGTGGGGGTGTTTTTACATACCTCTAGGGTGGGAAACTCATTAGTTTATGTAAGAGACCATGACAAAGGTGTCTTAACCTTACTTTTTCACTTTTAAGCAGTTTTCTCTAAATTGCCTGAAAGTTGTTCAGGGTGAATTTTTTCACTCGTCCATGTAGAAGCTGCAGAAATCAAATGATTAAGTACAGCAGGCAATGTCATTTTTATCCTTCAATACAAAGGGCACAGATTTGCAATTTAAAGTCAGAGTGAAGTGGACATATTTCTCGCACTAATTTTATTAATTATTTCACATTCTAAATTATTCAAGTACAAAAAATGAGGTTTAAAAAAGTACAGCTTATTTTCTTAAAGACACTATCTGTTAAGCTTATTGTATCAATGTTGAAGGTTCTATTATTTTTATAAAAAATAATGTTTTAATATTTTCTATAATTTTATTTGATTACATTCGTCCATGTTTTTTATTGTAAATGTTTCTGTTCATATTAATATTCCCTTCCCCCTATTGTGTTCAGTATGTACATTGATAATAAACTGTATTCTGATTCGATGTAAATCTTTGTGCTGCAGTTATTATCCTTTAATCATTATTGGCAAGAGTGCCCTGTGTTGTTGTGTCGAAAGAAAGTACCTTTAGATGCGGTAGTCAATTTAGCTAATAAACCAGCAAAGGACAGATTGACAATGTGGCCCTGAAAGCATCGATTAATGATTCATTCCTCTTACAAATCAACAAAATGAATATTTTAGGCAAGATTAGGAATAGTTTGTCATTTCTTTAAAAGGTAGAATTGTCTCCTACTGTCAAGGTATTGAACCTCAAAACACACTAGTATGAAAATACAACCTACAGCTGTACTCTGATGTGTAGTCATGTGTGTCCATAATCACAATAAATAACTTTTTTAACTCAACTTTTTGTTAAGAAGATGAGCTCATTATAATTTGTGCTGAAAGAGTTATTACAAATAAACAAACCGCTGTCCCCCCTCCCATACATATATTAACCCGAAACAAAGATTTAAGTATGCCCCTACGAGCCCCCCCATGAGTTAAAATGAAACCTGTGCAATTAAACATAGACTAATACAAAGGAAAATTTACATAACCCCGTGCAGGAATAAAAATATATGTGCAATTTAAGTGTAACCTATAAAATGTTAAGGAACATTGGTAAAATTAGACCTGTACATAAAAATAAAAATAAAAGTGTAGACCCTCTGAAGTTTGTGTTGCTTTCTGGTTGCTTTAAGCAACAGTAAGTGCAGATGTTAAAGGTGCAGATAAACAGATTGTCAGATAGGAGTTGGATGTTTGAGAGTCAAACAGTTAAACATCCTGCATATCAAACATGGCCACAGTGGGTTTTCTCTTATTAACAAGCTGAATGTTTTTATGTTCTGTGCAGTGCTGTGTACATTTTCAGTTATTACAGAAAGTTCCCTTTTTAGGTTTCAGGTGAAGTTCTAAGAAATGAAAATTATTTTCTTGAAACCCTGAAAAAGGACATACTTCCATTATTAGACATAAAAAAATGACCATTCTGTGACAGACAGGTCTGATAGAGGAGCTGAGGCCTCCATTGTCAGGTCATTTACATTTTTGACAGTTGAGAAGGGAACGCCTCTCCGCGAGTGGGCGTGGCTTCTGCGCATTCTATGGACACGCCCACAGCATCCCAGAGGAGAGAGAACAGCTACATTTCTCATGATTTTGAAGCTTAATTTTATAAACTTATAAGTTTTTGTCATTGCTGAAATTTGGCCTGGTGGTTAATAACACATTCTTCCTTTGTATAAAAAACTACATAAAAAAACATATTAAGGCTGCCCACTTTAGTTTGCCTCTGCTTGCTGTTAGCCGCTTTCTCCACTAGAGAGCTACAAAACACCGCGCACAGGCCAAAACACTCCGTGACGTCATCACACTGAGACGGAAGTGGACATTTGTAGTCGTTAGAAATCCTTATGGTGACATGACAAAACAAACTGATTTCTGAAATAATACTAAAGAAGCCGGGTAGAAAATCAGGTGAGTATTTGGTGGAGAAGATCCCGAGGCGTTCAGTGTACAGCTGGGATGAAGATATATGTAGTACGACGGGTTCGTTGTTATTGTGAGCTGGTTTGAATGAGCACTGTGTTGTTTTGTGATAACGGAGCTAAATAGCGAGCTAACCTCGGATTTATGTCTGTTTATGTTCAGATTGTTTTCCCCTTAATGGATATTAAATATGTGAGTCATATTATAGACTCGGTCAAGCTGATGATATTGACTTGTCCTGACTGTCAGCTGCCTGTGTGACTGTCATGTCAGTGATAAACAGGCCTGACTCTGAACACCTCTCCTTATTGTTTTATAAACAGGTTTTGGGAACGTTTGCCTCACAGAGATAAAGCATGGTAAGATATTTAATTATATATTCTTTGTAATTGTTAAATCGCTCTCTTTTACTCCTCATATTCAGCAGCCTGTAAAAAGGTTAAAATCAAACTGGGTTTTAATTTTAGAATCAAATCCTGTCTTTCTTTTGAATCAGTCAATTAATCAATCTTTATTTCTTCAGTGCCAATTCATAACAGATTTCAAGATCACTTTACGAAAGAGCAGGAAAAGATTACGTTACTCATTGTTTTATTATTTACACAGACCCAACATGAATCCATCTCGAGGCAGTAACCTCAAACAGAACCTGACTCATGTTGAACAGCCGGAGGAGCTGTGTTGGGGTTGAGATGGGAAAGAGAAAGAAGAATAGAGACAAACTATACCTGAGACAGCCCTAACTTTAAGCTTTATCAGAAAGGAAAGTTTAAAGCTTACTCTTTCTAGTACGGAAGGTGTCTGCCCACGGACCCTGACTGTTCGATGATTCCAGAGAAGAGGGATTCTGATGAGTGATGACTCTTCTTAGAAGACGCCGGCTGCTGCCTCTTTCATGTCTGTGCTGTACATGGCTGATGTTTTCATGCACGACTTCTCTCAAAGCTTACACGCTCTGGTCTCTGTGTATCACTGAGCTCTGAGGTTCATCACTCATTTATAGCCCTCAATCTTCACTGTTTGTTGTATGCACATGTATGAAGGTCTCAGACTTAATCACTGGCATATTCTTAATTTAAAATCTGTTTTAGGGCTGCTTCCTTCCTATCTTCTGACCTACATAAGTCAGAAGAGACTTAAAATCTTTGATCTCAGGATATGTTCTTTCTGTCTGAACTTAATTGGGGAAGAAGCCGTTTAAATGTCTGCTTCCTTTACTTGGATTGGATTAGAAAGAGAACTGAAATGAGAGCTGCTCTCATTGGATGATTTTAAGAGGATGTGGAATGACTTTGAGGTGGACACATCTGGCTGTAGATTCTGATGTATTTAATTGTTGTGGTCAGTTTTGAGGTATTTTCTGTTTAAATGTGTTTTTTTGTGTCTTTTTAATATTTTATAATTTTGTGTTTGTACGTCTGGTTTCTTGTTTGCTTGTTTGTCAGAAGCTCTGTTAATTGTGCTGCTATCATTTTGTTGTTTTTTGACAGCACGGCCGAGTGAAGATTAAATCTACAGCCCAGCAGGAGGAGGAGAAAAGAAAGGAGCGAGAGAAGAAACTGAAGATATATGTGGCTGCAAGAGATGCCTGTTTCTCCAAGGTTGTACTTGTATCTAAACACTTATTTTACAACCACAAAAAAAACGACCACAAATCTTCAACAATATTTTGAACCTAAAACTGCAGCTAGTGAAAGAGATACTTTCGATCATAAAACAACAGAGTTTGTATCCTTAAAACACATGGGATAGAAAAGTGTTGAACATTTTGGGACCTCATGTAGTAGTTTTGTTTCAATCTAAATCTCAATCCCCATTTTAAGACATTAAGCATTATACCATCACATGCTTAATCAGGTGTTCAGTGCATGAGTGTAGAAATTCATTAGGATCAACCATTTCAAAAAGTACAAGGAGAAATGGGATAAACCAAACCACACATCATCTGAAAGCAGCTCAACACAATAGAAAAAACTGAACCAACACCAAACCTTCAAAACATACATTTTGTGTTGCATCACTCTGATTTGTTTGCATTTTTCTAAAAGTCACAAAAGCTTCTTGACATGTAAATCCTCGGCCGACTTTTAACTGGAAGAACAAACGATTCCACAAATGTGCATAAATGACTACAGAAGAGAGGAGCCAGATGTTGTCACTCACTGATATTTGATTATTATTATTTTTGCACCGTCCAAGTTTGGCTTGCTCACATTTTGTTGGAGGGGCAGAGGAAAGTCTGGAGATAACTGGATTGGCTGAAAGGCCCTGTATTGGCTCTAGATTCTTTGTAATTTAGGATTGGATTGGGAGAGCATCCTGAGTCACACTGGGATTGTGTATCTGTAAATTATGTGAATATGGAGAATGGCATATGGTCATTTGACTCCTGCTTTGATTTCTACTCACTATAGCACCAGATGAATGTTGGTCAGATGTCATACAGGACTAAACTAATGCACTATTTCCTTTTGTTTGGGTATAATTTGCAAAAGAAATCCACAATGTCCAGCTACCTTTTTTTTTGGGAATATTTGACAGAATATCATTATTCTGTTTATGAAGAGTTGTGCCTTTGGTAGCCAAACATGGGCATTAAACATAGAGGTGTTGAGATGGTGACTTGAGAGAGTATTGGAGATATTCTAAAAATATAGAACACCAGTATTATCCTTTGTATGGAACATTTATTATACGTACTCATTAGGGTTGTCACTATACCAGAATAAGATACTAGTATAAAGTCCCAGGAACCCAGTGTTGGGGAATTTCTTGTTTTTAATCCCCAAAAAGTGCAAGCAAAGTCCTTCACATCGTTTTAACATGTCGTTACCAAGTGGTTAGACATTTTAATTCTGCCACTTCTTAATTGTAGTCCCTGCTTTGTGACATCCAGGTGTTACCTCCTTTGCCATATGTTGAGGCTGGAGCTTTGCTGTCTGGCTTTTTGTGGTTGTCTTTGGTTTTGTCTATATGTTGTTTTTTAAGTGAAGTATGTGTGTCTGTTAGTTATGTGTTGTATTTTTCGATACTATTTGATCTTGAGAATAACGTTGACTGTATTGTTTTTAAAACATGTGGTATTGAAAAGTATCAAACACCTATCTACCTGTTTGTCTGACCTTCTGTGCCCCCCCCCCCCCCCCCCTCCTCTTATTTGATCCTGTCTGACAGAGGAAGGAGGGTATTTGGGATGACGAGGCTCTCCAGCTCACCCAGCAGCTTCTCTCGTCCAACCCTGACTTTGCAACACTCTGGAACTACAGAAGAGAAATCCTGATGCACCTGGAGACTGTGAAGTATGATGAGTTCACTAATCACCTGCTCACATAGGAATAACCTCAGATATGGTATTTCTCCTGGTGAGCTCTGTGTTTACTGGTAAACTTAAGCTGGCTACACAAGAGACGATTTTGAGCCTGATTAATAATAAATGAAATAAAGAAAAAGATCCTGCTTTGTGTTAATAATAAACCCTACATTTCTGTCATATTTTTGTAGTAAGACTTAATTTTGTACCAATGTAAAGTCACTGTATTTCAATTATATTTAGTTTACACTTATTTTTTAATTGTAATGATGATCAGGATAAAAATGTATCAACTGTCAGGTAAAAGTCTTTTTAAAAATCAGCAGGAAGTGAAGTGTTATTTGTCGGCCAGCAGTAAAGTTTTGAGGACCAAAGATCTAAGAGTATCTTCATAAATGGATGATCACATACAAACACAAAATCAGGCTGAGCTCTCCTGGAACTGAAATCTGCAGGGGAAGGCAGAGATTTCATAGCAGACTAGTTTTTAGGCTGCTGTTTTACCAGCGTATGTGAAAAGTGAGAAGACAACCCCGATGAGAGCTGACAAGACAGGCGCACTACACTCTGTATGACTATGGATTTAAGACTCATGTCCAAGAGTTAATAATGTGTGTTTATAGGAAGTCACTCACATTCTACACTCATCTGCGATGTGACAGGAGTGTGATGATTTTTTCTTTTTTTTAAATTATTCTCCTCCTCAGAGAAGAGGATGAAGTTCAGAAGATTTACGAGGCCGAGCTGTCTTTTCTGGAGTCTTGCCTGAAGGTGAATCCAAAGTCCTACGGCAGCTGGCACCATCGAGGTTGGGTCTCCGCCCGGCTGCCTCGACCCGATTGGGCCAGAGAGCTGAGCCTGTGTGATCGCTGCCTGAGCCTCGACGACCGCAACTGTGAGTGACATGAGAGGGAAACACAAAAAAGGATGGACTTTACAAGACTGTAAAATTAAAAAAAATAAGGTTGTCAAAATGTTCATGATGTCGTTACCTTTTCATACCACGTGTTTCAAACTGATACCATCTGTGAGTGGTTTGAATGAGCGACGGTATTTATTTATTTTTTGCTTGAGGTTCTGGTCAGCATTAACATTTCTCCTGTAATAAATCCTGTATCAATATGGTTTGATCCCCCAGTCCCAATGTCTCAACACTTTCCATCCATTTCTCAAACCGTGTCCACCGCTCTCCACAGTCCACTGCTGGGATTACCGTCGGATGGTGGTGAAGGTCTCAGGTGTTCCGGTCGATCAGGAGTTGGGTTTTACCGACCGTCTCATTGGCTCCAACTTCTCCAACTACTCCAGCTGGCATTACCGCAGCACCCTGCTGCCTCTGCTCCACCCAGAGTCCCCCGAGCCCCCGTCACCTCGTCGAGAGCGCCCGCACTCTTCCCCTCCGCCCTCTCCACAAACGCACTCCCACCGCGTCTGTGAGGAGCAGCTCCTCAAAGGTAAAACCTCACAGTATGTGAATTGTGTTGTCAGCAATACCTAAAAAGTAACAACAGGGGGCAGTCTGAGGCTGTGTATTGCACTTTCTGATGTGCAATTCATTAAAAAAATGTAAATCCAAACATCATGATTCAATGTCACATAAAAAACAAGTCTTCACAACATTAAAATCCTGCTTGGATCTTTATCAGGTGAATGTTTTACACATGGAAATCACACACATATGTATTATATTACTTTATTTTTTTATCATATTGCTATCAGACTATCACTAAAAACAATGTTTTATTTTAAATTGAGTAGTTTTGTTGCAAAGAAGTTTGGTTTCAACTGATTGATTATTTAATGCTGTTTATTTTGCTTCCACACAATGTGATATGTATAAAATGTAACTTCCTTTTTAGATGTTTAAGTCACAATATAAACAATCTTAATCATTTTTTCATCATCAGAATATGAGCTTGTACAAAACGCTTTCTTCACCGACCCTAACGACCAGAGTGCCTGGTTCTACTATCGCTGGTTGCTAGGCAGAGGTACGTCCGTCTGAAGTTGTGTCCATATTCATAGATGCAAATGTTTATTGTGCTTTGTCATTTATCAGTAAAGACTAAACCTAAAATGTTTCTTTTCATTAGCCGAGCGTGAGGAGATGATAAGTTGTGTTTACGTCAGTCGGGAAGAGGAGAGAGTGGCCGTCGCCTTCTCCCGGCCCGTTAATGTGAGTATCTTTACGTTTCATTTCTACAATTCACTTAGTAGACGCTTTTATCCAAAGCGACGTACATCAGAGAGTAAGTACAACACAAGCAAGGATCTAGAAAAAAGGGAACAATGTCAGTAAGAGCAAACGATCAGCTTTGAGTCTGATTGGACACACAGGTGCTGACAGGAAGTGACCAGAGGCAAAGCACAACATTGAGGGCAGTTCTTGAGAGCTCTAATCAGTATAGAAACAATCTTATAAGTCATTGTTATCAAACAAAACCATCGTCATTACCATCATCATCATCATCATCAATAATATGGAGACCATCATCATTAAGTTAGTAGGTATTCATGAAAGAGCTGGGTCTTTTTCTCAATTTCACTTTTTTAAAGTTGGACGCTCACATTTCTCTTCTCAGTTCACTTTTTCTATATAAATCTTTAAACTTGAAGTGCAACCAGACCCCTCCTGCACAGCTCAGGATCCCCTCTGGTGCAGAGTGACCACAGAAACACTTTATTTACCCGTCCTAAAGTACAGCTGTCTTTATTCCCTTATTACATCGCAGGTGTGCAAGAGGTACACAGCTTAACATTCCAGCATTATGCTTCTTTTATTCTTATAAACAGAAGTCCAGAAGTCCTGTTGACACAAAACACAAAAAAGTGTGCATGTGCATAAATTCATATAATACATCTATGTATTAAACAACCGTCTTAAATCAATGAATTAAGCCATTAAACCAACCAAACAATAGACGTCGCTTAACAATCAGTAAACATGAAAATGTTAATATAATATTTCACATTCATGATGCTAGTAATTATTTAAGTTTTTAAAAAAACATAACCCTACTTTTTATATAGAAGACTAAATCAAACTGTCTGATACCACAAAGTGTAAATGTGAAAATATGTACTGCTTATTTAAACTCAGAGTTTGTTGTCAGTTGAGTTGGGTTTCCACACCCTAGTCAACATGTACTGCTGCTGCTGACTATGAAATGAATTCAGATATATTTTAAGACCTGTAATGTCACATGTGTGTGTTGACCTGTGTTCACTCTCTCTCTCTCTCTCTCTCCCCTCCTGTCTCTGTCAGGCTCAGTCCGTCGGCCTCCTGCTCGTCCTGGACGGTCAGCCTCAGAGAGTGGAGTGGAGGAGTGTACATCCTCGATTCAAACACAGCCCTGTCTGGGTATCCTTCTCTCCTTTTCCTTCTCTCCTTTTCCTTCTCTCCTCAGACATGAATACGGACTGTAGTTGTGAGTCTAAGCAGGTCTCTAGTATTTACATTCTGTTCATTCTCCACATACCTCACGCTGATAAGGACGATGTATGTGCCTCTTTAAGAAGAGGAAGGGTGTCATCACTAAACTTTGATAGAGAATGCTGTTGTTACTTCCTCCTCAGACGTGAAGAGGGACTTATGGAGGAATCTGTTTAATGGACTGAGTCTCCCACAGTGTCAGGAGAGTTGGCAGGACCCTCTGCTTCAGTTCCAAATGGATTTTAACTTTTTTTAAACTGAACGGGTTCTTTTTCTAAAACAACATGAACCCCTAGTTAATTCTAAAAGTCACATGTTTAGGTTAGTTAGCGTAGGTTATGTTACTATATTTAGATAAATAAATAGAATTGAGTTTGATTGAGTATTATTTAACAAAAATAGCCTCGGACAAAACATGAAACACAAAGTGACAACAGCGACTAAAACAGTAACCCTGTAACACTGGTAGCCTGATGGTTATGTCGCATGCCTCATGAACAGAGGCTTTAGTCCTCGTCACAGCGGCCGCAGGTCTCTTTGCTTCATGTCATCCCCTGCTCTCTTCTCCAAACATTTCCAGTCTCTCTTCAGCTGTAAAGTATTAAAAAAAAAAGGAAGGAACACAAGAAGGTAAATTAAAAACTAGATATACCATCAGTCTATCAAAACAGGGTAAATAAAAACTAATTAAAATGTACAGTGAATAAAATGTAGGATAAAGATAAAAAAAACTTTTTATCTGTAATGAAAATATTTTTTCTTCTGCACAAAGTTTGATCCATTTTCATAAATAAAAAACATGTTTCAGAAAATCTTATTAGATTAAAACAACTTTCTGCTCACTTGTGATGCTCTTTAAATGTTCTGCAGACTCTGTTCTGATATGCTCTCTGCTGATCTGTGTTGTTTTCTGCCTTATACTCTACAACCCGGAGTAAACTTTACCATCGTAAAAAAAAAAGTAGTGGTGGGATGTCATCTCACACTGAATGACTGAATCTTTTAGCTCACGATGTATGAGATCACAATGTACGGTCTGATAGTCAGGCACAACTTGAGCGCTTGCACTCAAATGGCCGTAAAGTTTCCTTTAAAAACTTCTACAGACTCTCACATGCCCACACTCAACAAATAATGATACATTTATTTCAAAAACTCAGGTTAACAAAATGCTTTGACATACAGCAAATGCATAAAAAGAACAAAGCAAAAGAACCCAGACAACAAAATAACCTAACCATCACAAGACCTACCATAACAACCACCTTAGCATCGTAAGAAACCAGACAACACAAAAACCCAACCGCACAAGCTGAGATCAAGAGGACCAGAGATTTAAGAGAATAAAAGAAACTAAAAGAGAGAGGAGCAATAAAAAGAGCTACAAGCTAATATAAACAGAAAATGATAGTAAGAGGTAAAGCAATGAAAGAGATGAGAGCGACAGAAACACCTAAATAAATAAGTAAACCAATAATAAAAAGTATATGAGAGCATGAAAATAATAAGAGCAATTAAAGGAAATCAAACATTAACGGTAGATTAACACATTTATAAAGAGATTGTACAAAAAGGAACGAGCTGTAAAAGCAACAAAAAGAAATCAAGGATAATGTTAGTCTAAGATTAATAAGAAATAAGATAACATTATTATCTTGTAAAAATTTGGATCTAAATCGGGTTGAACTAAACATCTGTCTGACTCTAGTTTGACTTCTTCACTGATAGAAACAAAAATATAAAGTGGGAGGACTTGATATTCTCTGGAGTATAATATCAATGAACAGGTCTGCAGGAGGTTTGTGCTGTCAGGATTAATTCTGCTTCTTTAAAGGTCACATATTCTCCTCCTTTTCAACAAGTTTCAATACGTCTCAGAGCTCCTCAAAACATGTGTGTGAAGTTTCTTGTTCTAAATCCACTCTGATCCTGTATTTGATCATGTCTATAAACCCCTCTATTTCAGCCCTGCTCAGAACAGGCTGTTTCTGTGTCTGTACCTTTAAATATGTAAATGAGCTGTGTCTGACCACGCCCCTTCTCTGGAAGGGCTTGGGTGTCTCTGTGCTTTCTCGCTCCATGTCCTATTGTTTACAGTGAGAAGGCAGACTCAGAGGGCAGAACAAAAACCTAGCTGTGGGAGTGTCACCCACCTGGGGGAGGAGTTACTGCCCTTTGTGATGTCATGAAGGGAAAATCTCCAAACGGCCTGTTTGAGCACACATTTTCTGAAAAGTGGAGCAGGCACAAGACGGAGAGGATAGACTTTTCTCATCATTGGGTTTGTTTTTCGATGTAAAACTTGTGATGATCGAAGTAAAACATGTTATTCTTTTTCTGTTTAGCCTACAGCACAAAAAGAAGTTTTTAAAACTAAATCTGGAACTGTCCTAATTTTCTATTTAGATCTGGATACATGAATGAAATCCTTGTTTGTCTAAATTGCTGTTTTTCTGTTCTATCATGGAGGGTCCATGTCAGTCACAGTTCTGCTTTTTCAGGCAGGGACACCATCCAGAGACTTACTATGCAGCCTCACGCTGGGATTCTTTTTGTTAATGTTGGCTCATTTATTTTGGAAAACTTCTCACTTGTGGAATCAATAATCCACAATTTTGTCCTGATTTGAACCTTAACACCGGCTCAGATCTGTGATCTCCCTCCTGGAACTATAAGCGACATCACAAATGAACACAACCTGACGGTGCACTGGACTGAAAAACACACTCACAGAGACTGTGCGCTGTACACAGGTAAGTCACACACACACACACACACACACTCTTCATGTCATGCTCTGACTCAGAGTTTTGGGTCCTCCAGCTTGCTCTTACTGTGAACTTTTCTAAAGGTCGAGCTGAGAGCTGGTGCAGAGACTCTGCCACGGATCAGGAACTCTTCAGGTATCCTCTCTTCACACCAGCAGCACATTGTGTTCTTTTTTTGATTTTGTGAGAAACAAAAGTGTGGGTGTGCTTTTTGTCTGCAGGAGTGAACTGTCTATAGAGAAGACGTCGGTGTTACAGTCCGAGCTTCAATCCTGCAACCAGCTGCAAGAATTGGAGCCGCTCAATAAGTGTGAGTGCTTTAATTCATCACATCCACTTAGAATACTGACGTCTGCTGCTGATAATCAACGTGTATCCTGTCACCTCTGCAGGGTGCTTACTGACCATCATCCTCCTGATGAGGGCGCTAGACCCTCTGGGATATGAAAAGGAGACACTCGCTCATTTTCAAACACTCAGAGTGAGTAATGAATATGTAGTCTTAAACGACGACCGAAGCTTTGTGATGACTTCATTTATTAATTCCAGGCAGATTATAACTGACCTTATGACAAATATGAGGACAAACAAATTAGCCAACAAGCAAAATTAAGTTCTACAACATCAGCGTCCCACACTCTACCTACATTTAAATCAAGTCTTAAAAGCTGTTTTTATTCCTCCCAGCAGGAGAGCTATGTGGCCCCTTGTCTTTGTGTCGATTTATTTATTAACATTGTTTTACGTATCTTATAATATTCTCATACGCTGTCCGTGTGTTTTATGTATTCAACTTTAATTTAACTTCTGCTAGTTTAATTTACCGTGCAGAGTTTTGGTTAATATTTTTTTTTAAATGTGTAATTATTGGTTGGAAAGTTAAAGTCAAACAAATCAGACAATGAAGATTTCAAATTCAATTAAATTTAGTTCTTTAATCTCTTCGATACATTTCAACTTTTTCTCAACATTTTGACTTTATTTTTAACTTTTGACCCACATCATACCAACCACGTAAAGACGACATAAAAGTTCAATTCCTGTAAATAAAAACAGATGATCTTGAAGTGTTGTGTAAGAGGTTTGAGAACATGTGAAAAAATGTATTTGACTCATTTCTCCATCAGGAAGTGGACGCCACGCGTTCTGCCTACTACAGTGACCTGTGCAGCAAGTTCATGATTGAAAACACCATCCTGAAGATGGAGTACGCTGAAGTGCGGGTCTTCAGTATTTCTGACAAGGTTGGTTCTGTTCACATGTCGTTCTCCTCTGCTTATGTTCTTTACTTTTGCATCTGTGCGGGGACACTACCTGGATGCTGTAGTATGTGTTTCCACCTGCGAGGTGAATAAAGAACCAAATAAACGTTGTGTTTATTACAGTTAACAGTTTGCAGTTTCACTTTGCTGGTAATAAAAGTATGGCTGTCAAACAACAACACAAATCAAGATTCATTACTGTGTTTCAATAGTTTGCTTGATTAATTGCATTTTTAATCACGTTTCATATTCCATTACATACAATGCATTTCTCAACAGTTTAGTTTGGCTTTTATTTAGAATTGTTGTTCACTTTCTGTTTGGATGCAAACTTGCTTGTATTTTGAAATAGAATAAGAAACTTCCAGTAGATTGAAGGCTATGACTTTAAAGGCTTTATATGTGATTTTTAGATCCAGCAGATGTCGCCCTTGAGCACCAGCATGAAACCAAAACAACTTGCGCTGCATTGTTGTGTTAGCATGCTAATGCTAGCGATCTTTATTATGCTCCATTTAAGTGTGAAAAATCACATATAAACCCTTTAACTTAACAGCCCAAAAGGAACTTGTAACAGATCTAAATTCTAAACGGCTAAAAGGAACACTTCAGGGAGATGCTGGTGGCTTACCTTAGAGGCGCCTTCAGGTGCGATTTGTGATTTGAAAAAATTAACACCTTAATCTCTGACCTGATGTGATTAAGATGTTAATGCTCACAACCCTGAATTAAAGTGTTATTAACTGTCTGCAACATCAGGGAAAAGATCTTCACCTATTCTTTGTTTTTAAAAACAGCACCTGACCACCTTGTGCCACCTGGACCAGCTGTTATTGGTCACTCACATCAACCTGTCGTCCAATCAGCTGCAGCGGCTGCCTCCTCAGTTTGCCATGTTGCAGTGCCTGGAGGTGATGAAGCTAAAATGCAAACACAACTCCTGCATGAATAGTTATTTTCTTCTTAGAGTTTAGAGAGAACTGCAGTGAAATGCAAACATTTATTTTGTCTTTTTCTGCAACGAGTTCAATCTAATCGACGTTTGTCCTCTTGCAGGTCTTGGAGGTTGACAACAACTGCATAGAGAGCCTGGAGGGAGTGTATCATCTCCCCAAACTGGAGGAACTTCTCTTGAAAAATAACAGTATCCTTGAAATAAATCCATGACTCACATTCATAGTTTTATTTTTTGCTGGAGGACTTCCTGTTCTGGATCTGTGCTCATCCTGCAGCGTCAGTGTCGGGAGGGGTCAATTATATTCTTGTACTCCTCTCAGTGACTTAAGAAATGTGTGAATCCGCTCCGAGCGTTTCAGAAACCATCGCACTAAAGAGGCGAGCAGCTGATGGTGTGTGGATAGCGATATGTAAAAGCCGTACAATACTCTGAGTTGAGAGTTGAGTTTACGGAGTTGAGATAATTGCAGTCAGGGGAGACTCTTCAGGCCGAATGCAGGAATAATTTGTTGTCTCCTGAAACGTTTTGTGCAGTGATGGAGTAAATAAAGTGAGCGCTGACAGGCTCACAGAGCAAACAGCATCATTAGAAGGAGAGGGTGACCTAACTCCCTCTCCTTCATGCCTCACTTCCTCTGATGAACTGAAGAGGGATTAATGTGGCCGTCAGGTCCTGACACTGAGGCCACCATCCCGTTATGTTTTATGTAATGACAGCAGGACAACAGTGAGGCATATTTTCACCTTACATAACGGGAGTTTGACCGCAGAAACATTTGTGTTTGTCAAACACAGCCTGCAAATATTGTTCCCTCCGGATGAGTCAGAAAACCATCATGTCTCTGTTCATATCATCACCAGGGGTCTGTACTACCAAGCAGGTTTTCGGGGTCAGCGAGGAAACTTCAAGATTAACCCTGGTTCACTTCTTTACCTGGGTATATCACCATGGTAACTTGGTAAATGGACTTGAGCTTGTATAGCACTTGTCTAGTCTTCTGACTACTCAAAGTGCTTTTACAAAGCTACACTGAAAAATAGTTTAGAATTGTTTCAGTTTTTTCTCAATGAAGACATCATCAGATGACAGGCTGAATAATGTGTTTATGAGTTTTTGGGCGTTTGCAATTTAATGCCAAGAGGAAAAAAATCACCAAAAAAAACCTGAGACACAAAATAAAGAATTCATCCTCTTCTTACAGTAACATCACATGTTGTATATCCAGACCATTTCCTTCTGCTTTAGTCAGCCTGCTTATTGTATGTTCAAAGATATTAATTGTAGTTAGGCTTCCAATTATTTATACTGAAGACTACTTCTGTTTATTGCTAATACCACTCTCCACATCCACTCGGGAACGATTTATTTTTTTCCGTTTAACTTTAAATATCAGAAATCTCCACGTTGGCAGATCTCCAGCCACTGGCGTCATGCCCAAAGCTGAAGTGCCTTGATCTCCGTGGAAACCCCGTCACTCAGACGGCCAACATCGAGTCTGCGCTGTCCGAGCTGCTGCCCTCCGTCACAGACCTGCTGCTCTGATGAGCCGCGGGGGCAGGAATGACTGCCACCCATCAGCCCTTTTGTCCTTCACATTCTCAGCCTGTTTGTTTGTGAGAGAGAGTGTGTGTATGTATGTGTCTTTCACGGGTTTTGTGTCTCTTGTTTGTTCCACCTGTTTGGAGGAGTGTCAATCACAGCAACCCCTCGGCTCTGAAAGCCTGATGCTTCAGAGCAAACCTTAAATGAAATGTCTAGACTTCTGAGTGACTAAGTGAGTGTGTGATAAATGATGCATTTCTCTGTGTGCGTGTCCAGATGTCCTCTATACAGCTAACCCATATGCATGCAGAAACACAGATAACGGAGTAAGATGTTCATGACGACTGTTTCCACAGCTGGCTTGTTGCTTCTATGATCTTTAAAAACGGTTAAATGTAAGAAAAGTTCACGATCAGAGCATCGCACACTTCTCATTCACATTTTTTTTAAAGGTTGTGTAAAGCATTTAATATATGACACTATACTGTTGCACAGTGAGTCACAGAGCCGTAATAAACAGCACACATTGTGTCACTGCCTTCACACAGCTCCTTGTGTTTGTTTTTTGTCAAAGAAAAATAATAATAATAATACATTTTATTTATAAGCGCTTTTAAAAAAACTCAAAGAACAGCACAGTAAGGACAGACTAACAGACATTGCAACATTACACACAAATCATAAAGATAACAATAAGGGTAAAACTACGGAAAACAGAAAATACATCACAATCATACATTAAAAGCTTGTTTAAAGAGGTGAGTTTTGATCAGTGATTTGAAAGTAGGAGGGTCGGTGCAGTGTTGAATGTGTGTAGGGAGTGAGTTCCAGAGGGAGGGGGCAGCTATGGAGAAGGCTCTGTCCCCCCAGGTTCGGTGCTTGGTTCTAAGAGGGGGAGATAGTAGGTTGGCTTTTGAAGAACGCCTCACCCTCACAGGAGTGTGAGGGTGAAGGAGAGCCGTGAGGTAGGAGGGGGCCTGGTGGTTAAGGGCTTTATGTGTGAGGAGAAGGATTTTGAATTGGATACGGTAAGGGACAGGGAGCCAGTGGAGATTTTGCAGGACAGGGGTGATGTGTTCGCATGTCCGCAGGTGGGTAAGGAGGCGTGCAGCAGAGTTTTGAATGTATTGAAGTTTATTAAGGACTTTGGATGGTGTGCCGAAAAGGATGCTATTGCAATAGTCGAGTCTGGATGTGATGAATGCATGGATTAGTGTTTCAGCAGCAGAAAATGAGAGTAGTGGACGGAGGCGGGCTATATTTTTGAGGTGAAAGAAGGCGGTTCTTGTGAGCTGGGTGACGTGGTGATCAAAGGAGAGCTGGCTGTCAAAGATGACTCCAAGATTGCGGATATGAGGGAAGGGGGAGAGAGTGGAGTTGTCTATTGTGAAGGAGAAGTTGTGAATGGAATTGGTGAGGGATTTAGGGCCGATGATTATTATGTCCGATTTTGCATAATTGAGAGAGAGGAAGTTGGTGTGCATCCATGTTTTTATTTCATTGAGGCAGTTTGTCAGGGTAGAGCATGTTTCAGTGGTGATTGAATTGATTGAGATGTAGAGCTGGATGTCATCGGTATAACAGTGGAAATGGAGACCATGCTGGCAGATAATGTTACCAAGGGGGAGAAAGTATATGATGAACAGGAGGGGACCAAGCACCGAACCCTGGTTGACACCTTGGGACAAAAGAGCTATGGAGGAGGAGCAGTTATTGATGTTGATAAACTGTTGTCTGTCGGTGAAGTAGGATTTTAACCAGGAAAGAGCAGTGCCAGTGATGTTGAGTGAGTGTTCTAAGCGGGATAGAAGAATACTGTGGCTGATGGTGTCAAAGGCTGCAGTGAGATCAAGGAGGATGAGGATGTTGAGGAGGCCAGAGTCTGAGGAGAGGAGGAGGTCGTTGGTGACTTTGAGGAGAGCTGTTTCTGTGCTGTGCTGGGAACGGAAGCTGGACTGGAATGGTTCAAACAGGTTATTGGAGGAGAGGTGGCATTTGATCTGGGAGGCGACAACACGTTTAAGTATTTTTGAAAGGAAGGGGAGGTTGGAGATGGGGCGGAAGTTGCACATGCTGTCTGTATTGAGTCCAAGTTTCTTGAGGATGGGGGTGACGGCTGCCAGTTTAAGAGTTTTAGGTACTGAACCAGAGCAGAGGGAGGAGTTGATGATTGAGGTTATGAGTGGTGTGATGGCTGGGAGACAGTTTTTGACGAGACTGGATGGGATGGGGTCGAGAATACTGGTGGAGGACTTCATGCTAGAGGTGATGATGGATAGCTCATTTGGGGACACAGGGGAGAACTGAGACAGAGGTTGGGTGATGAGGCGAGGGAATGCGGGAAGGGATGAAGAGAGTGTTGAAGCTGCTGTAAATAGTGTCAAAGCGTTACATTTATCAGCTGTGAAGGAGGGAGAGGTGTTGTCACTGGGTTTGAGGAGTTTGTTTATTGTAGAGAAGAGAGCCTTGGGGTTGGATGAGCCTGAGTGGATGAGGTGTGAGTAATAGGTAGACCGGGCTGCGCTGAGAGCTTCCATGTATTGTTTGAGGTAGTCAGAGTATGATTGGAAGTGAACTGTTAAACCGGTTTTCTTGTGGAGTCTTTCGAGCTGGCGTTTGCAGGTTTTCATTTTATGGAGTTCGGGAGTGTACCAGGGTGCAGAGTGTGTGAATGAGACAGTTTTAGTTTTGATGGGAGCCAGTTGATCTAAACAGAAAGAGAGTATGTTGTTATAGTAGGTGATGAGTTCAGAGGGATTATTAAATTGGGGGGGAGGGGAGGAAGAGATTTTGCTGGTAATAGAGGCTGAGAGAGCTGAGGGGTCGACTGATTTTATGTTTCTGAAGGAGATCTTTCATTTTTGTTTTGGAGTGGGAAGAGGGTTGAGAATGTCCATGTTTATAGCCAGATGGTCGGAGATGTTGAGGTTGAGACTTGACAGTTGATGGATTGTGAGACCAGTGGAGCAGACCAAGTCCAGAATGTGACCGCCCGCGGTTGTGAGTGGGGAAGTTGACGTGTTGTGTGAAGTTGAGGCAGTGAAGAAGGTCCAGGAATTCTTTAGCAGTTTTACATTGAGTGTCATCAACGTGGAAGTTAAAATCCCCAAGGAGCAGAACAGAAGTTGAGACAGAGCAGAGTTGGGTCAGAAAGTCATGAAAATCACTGAAAAAAGAAGGGTTTGGTTTGGGGGGGCGATAGATTACAGCAGTGACTATGGGAGTTGGACCAGAGAGTTTGAAAGCAATGTGTTCAAAGGAGTCAAATGCAGGGATGGGAATGGTGTTAGTTTTAATGTCCTTCCTGTAAATGGCTGCAACACCACCACCCCGTCCATCGGGGTGGGGTTTGTCCATGTATGTGTGTCCTGTGGGTGTGGTTTGGTTTAGTGAGTAATAGTTTAAGGGTTTTTGCCAGGTTTCAGTGAGACATAGGAAGTCCAGGTTGGTGTCGGTTATGAAGTCATGGAGAATGAGGCTTTTATTGTTGAGGGAGCGAGTATTCAGCAAGGCCAGTTTCAGGTGTGAAGGGTGAGGGAGTGGCTGACGGGATGGTTGACAAATTTGAAAAATTGACAGATTTAGCAGTGATTTTGTTTTTATCTGGATGCCTTCTTGTAATGAGATTTTCTATTGCAGACAATGTCAGTGAATGTGGTAACAAGGGATGAGGCCAGTGGGGGGAGCTGTTGATCACAGAGAGAGCTGGGAGGATGGAGGAGCAGACCTTTGGACGGTAGGGGGGGCTGGTGGGGGAAACAGTTGGGTGTGCTGAAACAATAGAGGAAGATTGGGAATCGGCTGTATTGATGTCGTCATTTATTGATAGTCAGTTGCATGGCGTGTACTGTACTGTAATGTGTTGGATGCTTGTAGTTAGCAGGTGTGACTCTGCTTTTTTTGGGTGAAGTCCGTCAGCTTTAAAAAGAGAGTAGCAGTTCCAGAGCAGATTAAAATTGTCAATGAAGGCCACATCGTGAGCCCTGCAGGTGGACTGCAGCCAGTGGTGGAGGCAGAGGGTTCTGCTGAAACGAGCGGCGTTGGACAGAGGCGCAGTGGGTCCGGAGATGAAAATGGATTTACCAGTTTGTATTAAGAGCTTGAAAAGTTGGTTGAAGTGCTCTTTGGTCAGTTCAGACTGTTGTCGGGAGGTGTCATTTGTGCCCACATGAACGATAAGGCAGGTGATGGTGGTGGTAAGAGAGGGCAGAATCTTCCGGAGCCTTTCTAAAATGACGGGGACAGTAGCACCAGGGAGGCAGAGAGTGGTGGCATTGAAAAAAACGTTCATTCCTTATTATGGAGTCGCCGACTATCAGTCGTAGGAGAGAAAAGTGGACGAGGGGGTGAGGCCTGAGTGGCGACAGTGCGAACTTGTGCGTGTCTGGTGACGTCAAGGCAGAGTGGACTCACCGGCTGAGGAGGCGCGGTCAGGGCAGGTGAATGCTCTGGTGAAGGGGACCGTTCCAGTTGAGTGCGGGGGAGTCCGCCGGAGCGTCTGTTTACAGCTTCCACCAGCAGCCTTCTGTGATGGGAGGAGAGCTTCCCCCGTTGTTTGTTTTGTTGTCCTACGGAGACAGCAGCAGGAGCAGCAGCAGGTGAAGATGATGCCGCAGAGGATGGAGAGGAGAGTGCCAGAACAGGTGGAGGAGAGGCAGAGGTAGCATTGTCTTTTACAGAGGATGTGGCAGGAGCCATGATGTTCGGAGAAGAGGAGGCAACGGCAGCGACAGTTGCATCAGAGGCAGGCTTAGCAGACTCAGGTGTGCAGCTGACAGGATCGGTGGGGGCTCGGACAGACAACGAAGAGGTCCCATTAACCTCACCCGGATCATCGTTCTGCAGTGCCGAGTAATGATTAGTGAGGAGAAGCAGTGGGGGAGACCCAGATAGTCTCCCACTGCGTTTTCCACTCCTCACCAAAACCTTGGCCCAGGACTCCCGAGGGTTTGGGGTTGAGCAGGAGGAGGGTCGGGGACGTAAAGGATCCCACAGCAAGGTATCTGAGATATCGGAGTGCATAGCCGTGATCCTTTTAGACTGAGAGGCTGCCACGTTGATGGAGCTGGAAAGCATCAGGTCCTTCTTCTGAAGCTCGTTGGAAAGCCTGCGGATATTCTCTTTAAGGTTGGTAACCTCTCCTCTAGTGCGTGAGAGTGTCAGGCAGCCTTCACAACAAACAGTTTCCATGTTGTCGGGAGGGGAGATGTTAGTAGCCCTGCTAGCAAGGGCTGCTAACATCAGATTGGTCAAAAGTTCAGATCTGGATCAGAGTTGTCCAGATTTAGGAAAATTCTCTAATCCATTTACTTTGATCCTGATTTTTTTCAAAGAATAACTGGATAAGATGAACCTAATCAGGTACAAACGTTTAAAGATTACTATAGAGCTCTAAATGGGACTACATACTTTATCCACAGCGGGCGCCAAAAATCCTCAAAAAATGAAAGATCCTCACATCCGCTTTAAATTGAATATTTAAATTGATATGTATGAAGCTGTTATAGGGCCATATTTAAGGAAAACAATGGACTTGGCTGTCAAGTGGTAATCATTTGAGGACAAAGTCATAGTATTGCAAGGACAGAGTCATAGTGTTAAGAAAATGAAGTCATAAGAATATATATTTCATAATATCTTAAAAGCGAAGTTGTTCAAGACAAATTAAGTATTATGAGATAAAGTTGTTATTTTAGGCCAGTGGTTGGACTACAATTAATCTGAAGGGGAATGTCAGAAGAGCAGCAGCTGCCTGTGCTTCTCGATTTGAATTTTAAAACCTAACCCAGAGGGGTCAGAGGGGCCTCTAGTCTAGGTTTTCTTCAAATAGAAATGATAATAAAATAATTTAAATGAATAATAATACAGACTATCACCAACCTAATCCACAAAGCCAGTGTTAATCCACCTGAGCTTCACTCTGGCCTATTAATAGTATCAAGAGACTGTACCTGCCCCACTTCAGGAGATATTTTTCTGTCCTGTCCTGCAGTCCTGGAAAGGAGGTTCTCCAGATTTCTTCCAGTTCCTGAGGATGATCCGTTGTCATGAGAGCAGTCGGTATATCAAGCAGAAAACACTTTACAGTCTCCTAAAATGTATAGTTTTCTTTTTTATAACATTGATAATGTAACAGTGGATCTTCATTTATTGACTAATCATTGGATCATAGCACATGTACCAGTCAGTGTCCCTTCATCCACACAACTCCTCCAGCAAAGTCCGTCCAATGAGGAACCTGTGAAGTTACATTTTCAAGTTTCACAAATAACTGAAGACATCCTCATATTATTACGTTTTCATTGTAATGTTAAGGATTTATTATTTTAATAAAATATTTTCCCCCTCATATAAATGGTTTATTTATTATTTATTTGTCTTTACTCTAGCTCTAATACTCGATCAGATCTTTGCAGCTGTGTGGTGAAATATTTTCTGAGGACAAAATCTTTCATGTTTTTCACAACCCTGATGTCTTCTTTATGTCAGCACAACTATATATATACAGTATATATATATATATATATATATATATATATATATATATATATATACACACACGTATCAACATCATGTAGAAATGGTTTGTTTGACCTTTTTAAATGTTTTCTGACATTTTCTTACAGCCCATTCTGGGATCAGAATAATCCTGATTTTTGGATCTAAGTTATTACTGGAGGTTTGATCAGAATATGAACCAAAACTGGTGAATGCATTAACCCATCTAAACCGATTTGTCATCCTTTTTTTCTTTTTTAAATAGTTAACAGGATTTGATCCAATCTGATTGGATCTTGTGTTGACTGATAAATACTGCCAGACTTCCAAGACCTGTTACTGGAGTACTCCATAAGTGTTCTTTAGGATACGTTAATGCAATGTAGAAGAAGTGCCAGGGTCATCTGAACCAGCCTCCTGTTTCTGTGTTTGTTTACGTCAGGAAATTCAACACACCAATATGCCAAACATCAAGTTTACACTCGCCAAACCTTGATTTCAGAGAATATTCTGGGAAAATAAATTTGAGAAACTTTATCTTTGCGAAGTTCCTGAGAAATAATTTTAGGATAAAGAAAACCCTGAGGGGGGACGCTTCATTTAGGAGTTTCAAATCAAAACATATTAACTGAAATGTAATTAATCACACCTCAAAAATGGGAAAAATAAATCATCTCATCTCTTTTCTGATGTGGTAAAGTGTTCAGAATCTAGGTCTGGCGTTATCTGTTTATGAAAGCAGCTGAGCTAACTGCTAACATTAGCACGCTACTATTCTAACTGCATCTTTGCTAACATGAGGATGTAGCTTGTTGGACTCAAAAGTGAAGTAAACATGAAAGTGCCTTAAAACTTGTAATCTTCCAAACGGCCTGCAGAGGGCGACTCCACTGGTTGTATAGAAGTCGATGATAAATTGTCCCAAAGACTCAGTTCATCTATTCCCTCTCCCTCAGTAACATTTTCCTAATGAGTGAATGGTCTCAATCTCTAGTTAAAGTCTTCTTCAATACGGCCGGTAATTTATCCAATCACTGCTCTATATCGGTTTTATTTATTATATCTGTTGTATTCATTCACTGTACAATAATAACTGTACAGATTCATCCGCTGCAATATAACTTATAAATTATTTGTCCTATATCTCTCTGTCCACTTACCCAGGCACTGCACATGAATACTTGGATATTCATTCAGCCACCACACTGTTAATTGTATTGTTGGTTGTAGTAAAAGACATTCTGAGGCGTTAACTCTTTCAGTCATTTTTCAGTCATTTCAATTTATTTAAAGCCTTTTTTCACACTCACTGTTTACATTTCTTACAAAACCATTAATGATCTTTTACTATTCATAGATTGGCAACCCTGCACTCCTCTCTAGGGTCAGCCTCAAATCCTTATATGGTCACTTCTGGCTTAGGCTGGCTACACACACTTGGACATTTTCAAATCTTAAGCGATTTTAAGAATGTAAGAAACCACAGATATACAGTAAGGACAGTTTTAACCAATTCTTAACATTATAAACCCCCAATCTAGAAAATTTGGCCAGACCACACACCTGTCGTTTGTAGTAATTATTTTACAGAAAGAAACTTGTGTGATCAAATGTGACTTCAGAAGTAAAACAGATATGGAGTATAATCGACGTCGTCAGCTGGCTGTGTGGTTTGTCTTCAAAAGACATTAGAAAGTCATTTGTGTTGTTGCCATAATCCTACAATCTGCTTCTCTTTTTCTTTTTTTTTCAATAACAATTTTATTGAAATTTTCAAACAATATAACAGTTAGAAGACATGTACAAAGACACAACCAAAAGGACTAAAATCAACCACTACAAAAAACAAACCAAAACAGACAATAAAACTAAAACCAGAAAAGGCAAATAAAGTAGGACATAAAATCCCCCGTTTCCTCATTATGCTCACTTCACGGTTTTATTAACCTGCCAGAGTCCATTAAATTTAAATCCAGCCTCAGCCTGAATGGGAATGTCCAGTGCCCGTATTCAGTCCAGAGGGCTTCCAATTCAGGTAAGAGAATCCTTTTGACAATAGATCTAGATTCTCCGCAGGGAGGTTGTCCATGAGTGGTTGCCAAGTGATCAAGAATAACTGTCCATTGCCCTTCAGCACTGCGCTAATCCTTTCGTGTGGAAGTACAGAAAAAATCTCTTTGTACCACATAGTAACAGTGGGAGATTTGTCCTTGATCCACCTCAACAGTATACATTTTCTGGCCAAAAGTAACAGTTTATCCAGCAATTTAAATTTAAGAGAGGGGAGAGACACAAACTTAGATGGCAGGCCAAGTAGGAAGAGGCCAGGATCCTTGGTTACTTTACTTTTGAAAATGCCACTAAGCTCTTTTGCTACACAGGACCAGAACCATGATATGTATTTACACTGCCAAAAAAGATGAATATAGTCCCCTCTCTCTCTGAGACATTTCAGACATTGTGGCGACAGGCCTGGGTCCATCTTATTCCAGATGGAAGGTGTTATGCGTAATCTATAAAGAATTTTATATTGAGTTTCCCTCAGTCTGTTGCAAGAACATATATTTTTGATACAATTCAAAGCTTCTTGCCTGTCGTCTTCTATGTACTCATTATCTAGGTCCCTTTCCCATTTACGCTGGACATTAAACAAGCTTATTGGACAAGTGTCATGTAACAGGTAGTAAAAGGAGGAAATAAAATGGGAGGAGTTCTTGCAGTTAATAAGAAAGGATTTTGGGGCACTTAATTTAGGAGTATTGTGGTAGGGGAGACTCAGCCCCTTAATAAAGTGACGAATCTGCAAGTACCCAAAAAAATGCTCCTTGGGAAGGCCATACTGAAGTTGAAGTTGGTGAAAAGACTTGAGAATACCATCTTTAAATGAATCTCCAATAATCTTAATGCCTCTGGACTTCTACAACTCAAAAATTGAGCTGCTATTAGCTGGGGGTAAAGTCAGCATTCCCACAAATAGGCGTCAGCATAGAGACCAAATCCTTCCTCCCAGAGAAACTAACTATCCCTCCAGACCCTCACAGAATTGTAAACTATCAGGTTAGCTTTGACCTCTTTCGCGACATTTTGCCTTTTGCAGTAAATTGCAATATAGTCCTCGTATAGTAGTTTGGTTGAGCCCAAACTATCCGAGCATGGCAGGTCCAGTTATAAAAAAGTATAATGGGCAGGCCAAGACCACCAGCATTGGTTGGCATTTGTAGATAGAGAATCCTGGGGAGCACATTCATTTTGATCAAACTGATCCGGCCCATAAAGGACAAAGGGAGATTTGGCCAGAATATTGTCAGCATAGAGAGCTATTTTATATATAGCACCCCCAACTGAAACACCCTTTATGTCTGCATTAAGCCTAATGGCTACGGCAAAGGGTTCCAAAGCTATTGCGAACAGTAGTGGGCTAAGGGGGCAGCCTTGTCTGATGCCAGGCCGTTTGTGATAATGCTAGCCATTGGTGAGTTATAAATGGTTTGTATCCACCTAAGGAAGTTACACCCCCAGACCACATCTCCTCAAGACATCAAACAAATAGCACCACTTCACCCTATCAAAAGCTTTTTCAGCGTCTAGGGACACAGTGAGAGCCTTGCCACCATGTTGATTTGTGTATTGAATCACATTCAAAAGTCTTCAGATGTTAAAAGATGACAGACGATTCTGTATGAATCCAGTCTGATCAGGATTGATAAGACTTGGCAAAAAACCCTCTAGCCTTCTTGCAATAACTTTTGAGAGTATTTTGCTATCGACCCCAATCAGGCTAATAGGACGGTATGAGCCACACTCCTTTGGTTTACCTTTTTTTTAAATCAAGGATATATTGGCCAAATTAAGAGATTGTGGTAATTTATGATTATCAAAAGAATGTTGATACATATCTGTCAGAGGTTTTATTAGAGTCTTGCTTAATGTTTTATAAAATTCTGGGCCAAATCCATCAGAGCCGGGGGCTTTCTCCCCCCTTTAGCGTCTTAATGGCCTCTAAGACCTCATCCTCTGTTATAGGCCTGTTTATCACTCCCTTCTGTTCATCATTAAGACTAGGGAGCTCCAGTTTACCCAAAAAGGCCCCCCGTGCCGTTGCAGAAGAATGACATTCAGAAGAATATAAATTCTGATAAAAAGCCTCATAGTTTTGTTGATGTCGAGTGAGTTGTATATGTTTTCCCCCCTACTGTTCCTGAGTGATAAAATATTGTTAGTTTCCACTCTACCTCTAGCTAGCCGAGCAAGAAGGCGACCTGATATATTGCCGGAGCACCTGATCCAATGCTGCTCGAGCTGCATCTAAAAGTTTTCCAAGTGGTTTTGTGGGATTGGACTTAAATTCTTCTTCCAAACATTTGACCTTTTCCTCAAGTTCTAATTGAGTTATTAGTAATATTTTTTTCTCTGCAGAGGTGTATGACATAATAGATTCCCTTTAGTAGCACTTAGCTGTTTCCCATAAAGTTGAAGGGTTAACATCTGGTGTTCTATTCACTGCCAGAAAAAAAGAATTTAGGCGCCAATGTCGGCAAGATGGATCGTTATATGGAGGACAAAAGGTGACACTTATGGGGCAGTGATCTGAGAGGACTTGAGTTCCAACTGAGCATTCAGTAATTCTTTCCAAAATTCCCCTTGAAACTAAGAAGTAGTCGATTCTAGAAAATGATTGATGGGGTCGAGAGCAGAATGTAAAATCTTGTCCTTTTGGGTTCAAGATCCTCCATGCATCAAATAGTTCCATGTCCTTGCAAAAATCTAACACGTTGGTACTTTTCTGAGATCTCCTATCTTTAGAAGGGGACTGATCAATGCTGGGATCGAGCACACAGTTAAAATCCTCCAAGCACTACAAGAGAGCAGGATAATGATGAAATATCTGCGAGTAAACTAGATAGGAATGATGGTTCATATACTGTGGGTGCATAAACACAACCAATCACAATGTGTTCCCCAAAAATGTAGCCTGATATTAGAACATAGCGCCCTTCCTTAGGTAGAAAATTAGTTTTTGTCTCTTGACCACATGGACCTTTAATGTTAAGGCTAACATTTTTTATGTTACTCATGGTATGTCAAAAAGAAAGTTGTAATATAGGGGCAGAATAATAGCCGCAAGACCTCTGAAGCAGGTATCCAGGCAAACACAATACGTGCTGGCAGATAACTAGGAATGGAAAATTAAAAAAATGGGGTGTAAAGGACACAGATTATTAAAGTACGTACATATAACATTGAGTTGAACATCTCAGCAACCCCCAACCGGGGGTGCTGTGCATAAAACAGGAACCACACACCCTTGCCCCCCCGCCCCCCAACCCTGCGCATCCTAAAAGGTGCAACAACAATAATGGGACCATAAAGCTGAGGAGATTTAATTTCATGAAAAAAGAGGAAAAATAAAAAACTCTCAAAAAGCATACTAGATTATGAAACTAAACAAAATCCCCTTCAATACTCCTGCCCCCTAAGGCATGATACAAAATTATTTGGCATGGTCAACAGCGGGTAAAAAAAGGAAAGAGAGCTACTTCCAGAATAACATATGAACAGAAATTGCATTGTGACGTTCAGTGGTATACTGTAAAAAAAATGCCTGCCTTATTGCACTGCCCCATTACAAGTAAGTAAAGTCTTTAAACGTGTATGAACTCCTGGAATAGAGAAAGCAGGTTACATACCATATCTCACGTTGAGATTACTGTAGTGGCATATAATTAAACCTTGTTGTGGAGAAAAGGAAAAAGGGGACAATCATCAGCCAAGTCCAGTGATGAATTTCTCCGCGTCCTGGTGTGTCTTAAATGAGTAATCCTGGCCGTTGTATTTGATGCAGAGATTAGCCGTAAAGTGCATAGTAAAACGGATCCCCTTCTGAATGAGCTGCTCACAGACTTTAATAAACTCCCGATGTGCAGCTTTAACTTTAGGTGAATAATCCGGCTTGATGGAAAAAGCACCGCTTGTAGAATCTTCTGTTTATCACTGAAGTTGTGTAGCTTTATCATCACAGGCCGGGGTCGGTTGTTGGTCAGCGCGCCGCGCTCTGTCGGCGCCATCTTTAGCCACCGCGTCAGCTAGCTGGCTAGCAGACTGTACATTTTTAGCTTCGAGTGAGAGGAACCTGAAGCACCCGCGGACATTGTTGAACTTTCTTGCGAGGAGGATAGGAAGTTAACCACAAAGTAAAACTTTATTAATGTAATTTAGTGCCTCATGGAGCGGGAGCTCAGCAAAAGACGTCTGCTCAGCTAGAAAGCATCACGTGACCCCCCTGCTCCTCTTTTTCAATATTCCACTAATCTCAAGGCACAGTTGTCTCAGGACCCTAGGTCATAGGTTCTTTATAAGATTTCTTTTTTTTTTACTTTTGTGAGAAACTGTTGTAAGATCCAAATAAAATGCTGCAGAGACCCCGCAAGAAACGTTCTGGAGATTCTGAGAAACTTCTGCAAGAAGTTGAGAAACTTTATCCAAAATCCTGAGAAACTTTGCCAAGTTCCTGAGAAATAATTTTAGGATAAAGCCTGAGAACATTTTGAATAAAAATAATAAAAATGAAACCTGTGCAATTAAAAATAGACTTATACAAAGACATTTACCCGTGCAGGAATAAAAATATATGTGCAATTTAAATGAAACCTATAAACATTTTTTTCTTAAAATAATTATTAATAATAAAAATAAACTTTAGTGAGCTCCTGAGAAATCTTTGCTGGATCAAGGGAAACTATTGTAAGAGAAACCTTTGGAAGGTCCAAGGAATTTTTAAGGAGATCCTGAGAAACTTATTTTGGAAACCCAGAGAAACTCTTGCCATATCCTGAGAAAATCTTGTATATCACAAATGTTTTTCATTCAGGTTCATTCTTACTGTAGGTCAGAGGCACTGCAGAATTTGCAGTTCTTTAGCCCCTATGTCCTTTTGTTTGCCCTAGGTTTGAGAAATAAAAATGCAACAATTTGTCACTTTATCTTATAGGATTTGCAAACAGGCACACAGTTCAGCATTAGGACAGCATTCAAGCCTCGCCCTGAGAAAAAACATTTCAATGACATTCCTGAGGCTCTTTATCTTGCATCACAACGATTTATGAGTAATTCTCCTTCAGGGACTTGACAGCAGTTTAAATGTTGCAAGAGAATACGTCTGCTTTCTAACATCACACAGTTGTGAAACTCAGCAAAAAAACCCAACTCAACCAGTCAGTGTGATGAACTCCAACTAATCAGGAAACTCTGGTTTCTATCTTGCAGATTTTTCCATGGCAGTATGTCAACTCCCACCTGCACACACAGTCAGAGCTCTACTTGAGAAAGGTGTAGACCCTCCCACGTGGCGTGGGCACGACCTGACAATATGATTCCATTCAGCTGATTCAGCTTCAGGGGCTGGAAATTGACTGATTGATTTGACTTGGTGTACTGGTGCTAAACAATTAACAGGGAAATAAAGCAGAACTAGCAATGAGAAGCTATTACAATATATATAATATAATTTTAAAATGTAAAATATATGACAAAAATATATATATATATTAATGTTTGAGAACTCACTTTTCTATTCATGTAGAAATAAGACAAAAGTGTGTTGATGTTTAAAATAGTGATGGTGACATCACCACAAGCTCTTTTACTTACTCTATAAGCAGCTGACATGCTCATGTTTTACAGTGAAGTCTGTTTGATTGGCTCACTGCCTAAATGATTTGCCTTGTTACTTTAGGGCGTATTTCAGACCTGAGTGGTGTCTGTGCAGCAGGGGGAGGGTGTGTCCTCACTGTCTTCAAGTATTTAAAAGAGGTCTGAACTTGTAGTGTGTCAAACACAAAGACACAACGAAGCAAAGATTTCCTCCTCAAGTCTTGAATTTCTTCTGCCTCTGAACTGAGTGAGTTTGCATTTGCTAATTTAAGATGATTAGGCCTTTGATTTATGACTTCATGTTGAGTCACAGTCGTTTACATATATTTGTCCTCTACAGAATGCTCCTGGATCAGTCATTTATTGGATTTATAAGTAAAGGAGAAACTTACTATTAACATACTGTAGTTCTGCATTCCTTTGAGAAAGGGATCATGCAAATAATAGCCTAAACGTTTACAGATTGTCATTTCTTGAATTATTTATTTTGTAAGTTTATCTTCTTCCTGAATGGTGTTTTTTTTTGCATCACATGAGACACTACATGAGACAGCTTTAAAATACATGATTTATTTGGTTGACTACATAAGACTTCAGGGGATCTTCTGCAAAAATATGTTATGACTCCCAGCTTAGTGAGGTTAACCAACACAAAGACTCAAGATATTAAAAAATTGGCTCAGGGTCAAATATATAAGTATGTGTTTGTGTGATGACTCAAATCCTCTGAAAGCTTTTATTTGGACGTCATCAGTGAGTGCCTCTTTGATGATCTGCCTGAGGCATCGGGTCATGAGTGAGGCGAAGGGGAGCTCATGGATCAGCACCCTCCTGGAGGACACTCTGATAAATGGCACATGTTAAATCGGCTGTTAGTGTCATGGGAGTGAACTTAGACCTACTTAATGAGACCAAATGTTCCCGATCTGTATGTGCGATTCAGTGATACAGTCTGCTTGGTGCAAACATGAGGAAGCGCTAATCTAACAGATTGAGATTTAATATATGGAGGATGAAAGCTGCCCAAAAATACAGTTCATAACCTGCTTAACCTGCCTAACTACAATTAATATTCCATTAAATTGACCAAAAAAACAATGTAAAAAAAGATGTGGGCATTTATGTTTTGATATGAAGTTAATGATTAGCATTATTGACAATCATTTCTCAATGAAGTGAGGCATCATACTTAGTAGTTACTCACACAAAAGTAATGTTTATATAATGCTTCAATACTGAGTAACTAGTATGATGCCTCACTTCATTCTCGTAACCAAAAGCTACTCTATAGAATTGGATGAGAAGTTTGTCACTATCTACCCATTAACTAATGGTTAACTAGTTAATTCCCCATTAACTATGCAACAATTTGTGTGGTTTATCCAGCATTCATTATCTGTGAGATAATGATGAGCTACTCTAGAACATGTGATGAAATAGCACGCACTATCTACCCATTTCTTAGTTGTTACTTAGTGGTTATCTAGTGGTTACCTAATGGTTATCTAGTGGTTACTTAGTGGTTACCTTGTGGTTACCTAGTGGTTACCCAGTGGTTACTTAGTGGTTAACTAGTGGTTACTTAGTAGTTACCTAATGGTTAACTAGTGGTTACCTAGTGGTTACCTAGTGGTTACTTAGTGGTTACCTAGTGGTTACCTAGTGGTTACCTAGTGGTTACTTAGTGGTTACCTAGTGGTTACTTAGTGGTTACCTAGTGGTTACCTAGTGGTTACTTAGTGGTTACCTAGTGGTTACCTAGTGGTTACTTAGTGGTTACCTAGTGGTTACTTAGTGGTTACCTAGTGGTTACCTAGTGGTTAATTAATGGTTACTTAATAGTTACCTTGTGGTTACTGAGTAGCTAATTTCCCATTCGTTTTCCACTAACTATCCAAGATATGTGTACCTTATGGTAAAGTGTTACCAAAAATAATAATGTAAAGTAAAAAATAAGAGAGCTAGTTAAAAGGTAATTAAAGAGCGAGAAGAAACTCAAACAGAATCATGTAAATGTACAGATCAATTTGTTTTGTTATTTATCCCTGCATCTGATTTCAAGTTTCTTTTTTGGACACATTTTGTTTAATTTGTACAATTTTGTAATTTTGTTTATCAATTTGATTATTAAGGTTTTTATTAACTTTTTTCTTTTGGCCGTTTTAGTCCTCCATACAATTGTATCAGATAATGAAGTGATGAGAACCAGAGCCAAAACAGGTTCGTCTGTATTTTCTTCTTCTTCATCATCATCATCATCATCATCATCATCATCATCCTCAGGTCACACTGTGTCACTCTCTGTGCAGCTCGATGCAGCTCGTGTCTCCTTGTCTCTCTCTGTGTGTGTGTTGACGCTGCAGTGCAAACAGTTTGTGTTTAATTTAACAGATTATTGTTTGCAGCAGAGAAGAGATTTATTGATCTGTGTGGGTCTCAGACATTTTCAACCAGACTTACATCTGAACACATGGTTACACAACAGATAAAATGCTTCTCATAGTTTTGGTTCTGTGATGGAGTTACTTTTCACTTTCTGACACTCAGTGAAGACCCACCCTGCAGTAAACAAGCACAATGTTCTGAAGCTTCAGTTATCTGTGCTGTGATGATTTACAGATTTAAATTTATTCGACTGAAGATTAACTTCAGTTGAACAGATCTTTGCATAGCAAAATTCTATTTCACTATTAATCTAGCAGCTGTTTTTTTACTGACTTATGGATATTTAAGTCCTCCAGTTTTTATGTTGATATATGTTAAAAATGAAGTCCTACTAAGGCCTTTACAATTTTGTTTATTTTATATCCAATTTATTATTTCATTATTCATTTCATTTTGGTTCCTTTAGTCCTCCATATTATTGTATCATAAAATTAAGTGATGAGTATCTGAGCTAAAACAGGTTCTGCAGAACTGAGCATGTTAGCATGCTAATACTAGCATTTACACACAGAGCTGTTAGCATAGCTTCTGCCTTTCTAACTTATCTTACGTCCACCCACCCCAAAAAACAACAACAACAGACATTCACTGTTTTATCGGCTCCTTTTAATGCAATTTGGAAAACTTTTCACTTTAATTCATGAGTTTTACCCTCATATTAAACTAGTGTATGTATGAGCATGTTCAAACTATATCAGATTTTAAATTAGTTTGTTTTGTTATTCTGCTCGAAGTCTCTTGTGTCAGGAGTTAATGTGACTCAAAATCCTGAGCTGGGCGGAGGCGTTCAATGACCTACTAAAATCTCTGACTGTGATGAACTATTTCAGTCTTTGGCACATGAATAAGGAGTGATCTCATCGTCATGATCAGAGCTGCTTTAGTCATTCACTGTATCAGAGGAAGGTAAAGGTGTTAGCAAATGTAAAGTTAGCAGAGAACAGCTGATCAGGATGGATTCAAAACATTCGCTGAGGTTTGACTGAAGTCATGAAATATTCGAGCTGACAGTTCACCTGAAGAATCTGACTTTAATCTCTGCTGCAGAGACGTTACAAAGCACACTGTTTTCCCACAGAAGGTATTTTGTTTCAAGGCAAACATATGAATCAGAGCATGTCCTCACCTCCGCAATGCTTTAGCTGACTCACAAGTCCGATCGTAATTCAGATCCACATGAATCCTGATGGAATCACAGAGTCAGCGGAAGTACTACTTGATGCCATTAAAGGAAAATAAGTGAAATTAACAATATCAAAATCACGCTTATTCTGTTTTGCAGCATTATGAATGGATTCATATTGTTGATTAATAACAGTGTCTTATTCTTTGAACAGAAAAGAAGGAATCACTTATTCTCTGAAAGAATTATTTTGAGTCATTTATTTCCAATTCTTTTTTTTAACAAGGTTTTTCTGCAACACTTCATACTAATCACTGACTCAAAATCTGAACCATTGTACATACATGTAGCCTCTATAGAAATATTGCAAAGCTTCAGAATGTATTAACTATGTGATAAAACTCAGATTTTGATCTGATTGAAAAAATATATATTAATTTATGTAGCCACCTGTTACTGGTTGATCTGAACACTATGCATTGCATGACTACTAAAGCAATATGGTATAAATAATCAGCTAAATGAAAGGGTCAAACTCTTTAAGCAAATAAACAGTAAGTGTTGTTGTGGACCTAGTGATTTGATTGGATTAGAGGTGTTACCCGAGTGCTGAGAGCACAATATGATTGGGACTTTACACTATATGTATCGCTCCACAAATAAAGACGAAATGCCAATGGGATGGCGGAGGAGTGATAAAAAACAAATTAAATTATCAAAGATGAGGTGCTCTTTGGATATAAGAAAAGATCATACAGCCAAAATAAACAGGAGAGGTTAGACTCCCACATGAACAGAACAGCAGTTGGTAATTGTTTCAGGTGTGGCTGAACAGATAGGCGTGTAAATCTACAGGTGAATTATATCAAGCAATCAGCATTGTCATGGTAACCAATTAATCAAAGACAGCATTTTTACATCAAAATTATCAAAACTTTGTTAATTAAAAGGCCCTAATGTTGATTTGTAGTTTTCTGACAGACAAAACTAGTAGCACAGCTCACATGGCCCAACATGCAATGCAGCATGACATAATGTCATATCATCATTTGGCAACGACTTCATGATTCAATATGATGCGATACATCGGGATTCTTTGCAAACTCTACATGATTTTCTAAAAAATTCAAAGTGGAGCCGAGAACAGAGCTTGCTTTGTTATTGATTCTGAACTATTTATTTCAGAATTCTCTTTCCAATCGATTGGAACATAAGGTTTGCACAACAACAACATTTTAAACTTCAGTATGAATCTAGTAAAGCAATATCAATACCTGTTTTGATAACACAGCAACAAAAATAGAAGCCCTGGACACACAAGAGTGTGAATAGTTGTTATTAACCAACCTCTACACAGTGCTCTCGATGTGTTAGTGATTACAGGAATTTAAGGGGAATAAAATGACAATCCATTGAATGTATCGATGTTGGGGGAGGTAAAATCCATACAGTATAAAAAATATATATTGCGATGCTTTACTGTATTATTTTTTTGCACAGCACTATTACTTGTGATAAAAATAGATGAATTACATCGTAAGAAGACAACAAAAACGTATCTTTTTATGTCGTCACTCAGAACAGTTGGGTTTCAATGTAAAGGGAACGTTATAGTTCCGTTTGAGATGTGGAGGAAAACAAAACATTCGTATGTTAGGATTTACGATTAATAATCAGCCAAGGTGTCTATGTAAGCTTGAGCCTGGCGCACAGGGACATCTTATTTAGGCAGGCTTTCATTTTAAGATGCTGTGCTCGCTTTGTGATATTCATTCTAACTGACAGAGCAGAACATTACATTTGCACAAAACACTCAAATTTAAAATATCCCCCTCTCAATGACTCTGAGTTTAAACACGTTGTGTTGAAGAAAAACAGAGCGGGAGTGAGTCCGCTGTTACATGTACAGACAGGCTTTTAATTCCACTTTCAGGGTCATTTGACAAAAGGTCACCTTTAAAATTTGGAGCAGGAGTTTGATTATGTGACGTTTTTTGGGGTGAAGTTTGTTGAACAGAGGAAAGGAGGAAAGACATGTGTTTCCTAAAGAACCAAATGAGTGTTGGTGCTGCATATATGTAAAATATTGTATTGTCCTTTAGAAAACATATAATGAATAGAATCACAGAGCTTTACATCTCCTCGTTTGTGTTTGTCGTTTTTTGCTCAGGATGCCTGTAGAGACACGATCAATCAGAAACAGGTCTGCCGTGGGTCGCTTTCCGTCCGTCACTCTCGACTTTAGGGATGACGCAGACGAAGAGTTAGAAAAAGAAGAGCCAGAAGAAGAAGACAATAGAAAAAAAGAAAACGGGTGTCGACACTGGCTGGGTAAAATCTTCCCGTGCTGCTGTCCAAAAAGGACTGACGATGATGGCACAGGAACCGTGGATACGGTCTCCGGTGAGACGGAGGAAGAGGAAGGGGCGAAGCCTGTGATTGAAGATCAGGAGCTTAACAGTAACTAGCTTTATTACAACTCATTATTTGAACTAATGTAATCCAGCCACATGACAGACTCCACTCATATATTTGTGTTTTTTTTTTTTTTTTTTTTTGCAGAACTCTGCCTGGAGGTGCAATCGATCAACCTGATGAAAAGTAAATCAAGCGTGAACCGGAAGGAGCACCACACAGACTTGTACCAGAGTGAAAACTTTATTATTCGCAGAGGACAGACGTTCCAGATGTGGATCACCCTCTCTCGACCCTTTGACCCCAGCAGAGACAAACTTCACCTGGACCTAAAAACAGGTCAGTGAAATAATGCTCAATAATGTCATGATGCTTGGCGGTAACTTTAGTCTGCCGGTTCTCTAGAAAGGAATTGCATGCATTGTTTTTTTCAGAATCAGAATCGGGGTTTATTGCCAAGTACATTTATACATTTCTGACTTGGTGTATTGGTGCTAAACAACAAGGAAATAAAGCAGAACTAGCAACTACTTAAATAATACAGTATAAGAAGCTATTACAATATATAAAATAGAATTTAAAAATTTTAAATATAAAATGTTTTGCGTACAGTGGATTACAAAAAAATCAACTGAATGTAAAAAATCCTTGCTGGAAGTAAGAGATGTACATTTGCAAAAAAACAGTGATGACGTGATTTTCTATGAATTTTCCACATGGATGGCTTCTCATTTAAGGATAAGAAGTGTAAAAATGAATGGATGCAGTTCAGCCTATATGCATTGAAAACACACCAACATGCTTATCTGACCCTGTTTGTGTGTAGATCTCTTCAGGATCATTAGGGTTTCCCTCCCTTTGAGCTGTGACAGGAGAAGAAGGTGATGTCCAAAGAAACAGGAGGAAGTTTAGCGTCTTAGCTCAAGTCTTGTGGTGTTAATTGGGCCTTAAGTGTGTAAAAGGTGTGCATTGTGATATATTTAAAGAAAGAAGGAGAGGGGGAGTAGGTTGGAGGAAAGGATTTTTTTTTGGTTTCTATCCCTATGGTAACACTCATGGTTGCTAAGCTCCAGGGAGAGCCCTCGGTCCTGCTCATACAGAGAAAAAAGTCAGCAATTCTGCCACTATGCCAACTGTCAGAGCCTCAGCGGCCACCTGTTTACCCACAATTCATCTGTGCTCCTCTGTCACTGTAAGGAGGAGAAGACACAGACAAATATAGATCCTATAATTACAGCTGTGTGTGATAACCAGTCGAGCTTGAAGACAATAATTACTACGTCTCTTTCACAGAAAGGCTGCGTGGCTGTATCAGAGATGAGCGTTTGACCCGGAGATCAGTGTTTATTAAAGAGGAGACGTGCACAGGCTTATTAATCGTTGCTTTTATGCAAATTGAGCAACTGAAATAATGATTTATTTTTTTGTGTGTGTATGTATTCTAGTTTTACTCCGAGAGAAAGGAAATTACAGTGAAAAACAACGGAACACATTTAAGGTGCTGCAGAGGCTGAAATAAAGGTGTACACTGACACCAGTAGAAGATACATAAGGAAAGAAAAGCTGCTCTATAGGTTTCACAGACTGACAATATAAAAAGAAATGAACATGAGGGTAGTATGGAATCTAAAGTTGCTTTAACATTTTCACATTCAGCATGCCAGCCTCACTGACATTAAACAATATATTTAAGATGAGCAGCTGCACATTTAAACAGTTACAGACAAAATACAAACATGTCAAAACAAAACCTGAAAGTCATCTACAACCTGATTCACTGTTCTTCAACACCTTCAGATTACTTTGAAAATGATTTCAAGAGACCAGCTCCTAAAGTCCTAAATCCTCCTGCACCAGAGTCCAACCTGCACGAGCAGCGTCACTCCTGATACATGTACTGATACAATAAGCACTATTATTTTAATCGATATAAAACAATGTGGGAATAAGATAAAAGAACAACTGTTATCATTGATGGACTCTCTCATTGCAATAAAGTAATAAAAGCAGAAAAAGGGGATATGTATACCTCCATTTTGCTCGGTGCAAAATGTAACCCAACAAAAACACTGATCATGCATTATCAGTCACAGCAGAGATAAGCAGCTGCACATCAAGCCATTTCAGTCTTCTGGAAATCATGACACCACATCCCAAATGATGGATATTACATCCCAAAGCAAATACAAGAAAAAAATAAAGCCATTTCTCTGCTCCTATCGTTGAAGCGCATCACAGCCATGCATGCAGAGTCCAAACACTGTACTCTGAGTCTGCTGCACCAACCCCCCACCCCACCCTCACCCCCCACCAACAGCTCGGAGCCCAATCTCAAACAATCTCAAACAATCTCAAACACATCTGTTGTTAAAAGTCAGTGTGACAGCTGAGTGCTCTGACTTTGTGGTTTTTCAAACTCTGAAGCCACACTAACAACTCAAGAAAAAGGCTGCAATTTTCATAACACCTCGCAGATTGAAAGTGTGTGGAAGATTGAACCGCTCACAATTTTGTTGTGCTGAGAGTCTCACCTGCTCATGTTTTTTGTTTTTGTGAGAAGGGGAGAGGATGAAAGCCAACAGATGTCCGTAGAATCATTGGGATTTATCCCCTCAATTGGTCAGGCATGTTTTCAGAACATGTCATGACAATCTGTCTCTTCAAATTACACATTTTCTAAATTGATATTTTGGCTTTGTGTGAGAGTTAAGCTCAGTCAATGTTGGGAAGGAAATGTTTTGACATTTTGGGATTTCACTTAATAATTTTCTGGCCAGAATGGATGAGGAGGACAAAAATAAAGCCTCAATCTATTCATTAGTTGACAGACAGCAGCGATTTCCCGTAGCGTTACATGAAGGGTGAAAACAAATGGAATGCTCTTATATGGTTTCTTTTAAAGGTGCTTGTTCACTACATGTTTCATTTCTTCACATGGAATGATGTCCTGCAAGGCGACTGCTCAGCTCATCAGACTCGTCCAAATAAACCTCTCCTTGTCATATCACAGCATGGTGACTCGAAATTCTTAAGGCTTTTGTAAACACACCAAACAAAGAGTGTGTCACACCCGCAGAGGATTGAGGATCAAAAAGCAGGGAGGGGTGAAGATTTCCACATTCAGCTGAAGGACTCACCATCCCCTCCCAACATTCAGAGGAGAAATCTGGTTTGGCAGAGGTTGTCTGTTTTGTCATGTTAAAGAGTGGATTCAACAGGGGGAGGGACCCAAATGCAGACGAATACATCATATCGCAATTCTTTATTTTACATTAGGAATTCTTCAGACAAGTTCTGGCAGGCAGGAAGAGCGATGGCAGGTAAAAAACCGGAATTCAGTGCACAATGAAAGTAGCATGAATCAGCTGTAGAAAAAGAAAAAGGTCTTTAGTATGGAGTTAGGCCGACGAGTGACGTGGAGATAGGTGAGCAGGGAAGGTTTGGAAACTGCAGGATTGATTCAGAGGGAAAGTATGAGTTTGAAAAGGGAGGATGGAGAACGGAAAAGAAGAAAATGGACGGTGACTCTGATAAAATTTGGGTTTAACAGATCTAGTGTTTACCTCAATATTGATCCTAGATGGTGAATCAATCAATCTTCCTTTAGCAAACCTTTTCCCCATTGAAATATTCATGTCTCCCCGTTCCAAAACTTCTCATTCTTCTCTTTTCTACCAGCTCTGTTTGGTTTTCTATAAGTGAAATCAATATGTTGAGAGAGAAAGAAACATGCAAACAAACAAACAAACAAACACACATTGATTTACTTGATTCTATGTTTGCTATGTTTCTGTGGAAACCCAGAGCATTCACTTACAGTGACTCATCTCTTACTTATGTGTTGTGTTTGCAGTTGTATAAGGGTAATTGTAATCATAACTAATCTTTATAAACTGATTCTGAACATAAAAACGAATACTGTAGCTGTGTCATAACAGTTTTGATGTTGGAAGTGTTCTGGTTTTCCGTTATTAGACCAATCCCTCCACTATTGTATCAGGAGGCGGTTGGTTGTATACAGAAAAAACATTCTGTGTGCAAAGCTTAAAAACCATAGTTAAAACCTGTAAGCCATTATTTAATGCCTGTCCAAGATCTACCCGATTATTTATGTAGAAAAAAAAAACTGCATATGAGGGCAGCTTCAAACTTTGTCACAGATGTCATCTCTCCTCTTAAATCATTTTAGCTTATGATCGCTGATGGGTTTTGAAATTATTTGGGCTGCGAATGCAATAAAGCCTGAGAGTGCTTTCTGAAACGGTGAGTTTCTGGAATAAACTGAGAAATCACTGTTTGGTTGGTTCAGAGAGGTCAGTCTCAGTACACATCCAACTATAAAACTGCTGCCAAATATTTATTTTGTGCAACAGCTACACTGAGATCTGCGCTGTCATGACGTGTGTGTGTGTGTGTGTGTGTGTGTGTGTGTGTGTGTGTGTGTGTGTGTGTGTGTGTGTGTGTGTGTGTGTGTGTGTGTGTGTGTGTGTGTGCTGCCAGTAAGGTCCCTGTATTCTCTTGGTTTGGTTTCTGTTTATACAAACATTCCCCAGGTGTCAGGTGCTGGTGTTTTGCTTCAGTTTGGGCTCGGTCTGAACAATGTGCGTGTGAGTGTGTGATGAGTTTTTCTTCTCACATTCTCAGGCTCTCTGCCATCCGTGGCGAAGGGAACCCACGTCATCGTCACGCTGGTGGAGGACCTGGAGGACGGCCGCTGGGAGGCTGCGGTTGTGAAGCAAGAATACAACAAGATTAAACTGTCAGTGAATTCTCCGTCCACCGCCGTCATCGGCCGATATCAACTCACCGTGGAGACGCACTGTCCCAGTGGTCACGCGGTCTCCGAGCACAACCCCGATAACGACATCTACATGCTGTTCAACCCCTGGTGTGATGGTAAACCAAAAAAAACACATGGATATTTATCGATTTTTTTTTCAACTTTGTGTTTATTGGGCAATCCAGACATAGTTCATTTATCCAAACATAGTTCATTTATCCAGACATAGTTCATTTCTTAAATCATTATTCTTTTTTTTATAATGTTATACAAAACAATAATAGTATGCAGAAGAAGAAAACAAAATGGTTATAATAAAATAGTAGTATAATATATATATATATATATATAAAATAAAATAATAGTTCGCCCAATTTTTTTTGTAATAGAGAAAAATAAAACAACAAAAAACAAGCAACCCACATAAAAAAAAACAGAACACAACAAAAAAGTGACACAAACATCACCAATGACATAACCATGATTTAATTTCAGTTTTTGCAACCAAAATAGTGTTCCCATACATCCCCTATTCAGTATATATTTTAATAAATTCACATTTTCCCTTGCCAACCTGTATCTAAACATCCTCCATCACGTGTTGCCATGGAAACCGCCTGTCTAGGAATTTTGCATTTTGCAGTCTTATTTTAAAAGTTGTCTTTTCCATTATGTAAATTCCTTTGACAACTAATAACTAATATAGATAGTTTCAGACCATACAGGAAATGTTAACATGGAGGAGGCGGAGCTTATGACCCCACACTGCAGCTAGTCAGGAGGGGGAGCTCTAAACATCTCGGCTTCACTCTCTTGCAGCTGTCATCTTGTCCATCTTTTTATGCAGTCTGAGGCGGTGGCTCTTTATTCAGAACTCAAAGACATCAGAGTTATACATCTCACTCTCGAACTGTTCATTTCAGAGAGAGTCATAAAGGAAACAAAGATTGTATTCACAACATGCCCTTCAGACGACTCCTGGAGCATCACTCATGAGGCCTTCATCAATCCTTAAGCTTTTTATCTCAACAAGACGGCAACAGTGTTCAAAACCATTTTATAAATCATGTCCATGTGGGACATAGGTGATGGAATAATAAGGGTTTATATTTTTCTCTCTGCATGTTTTTTACGTTGAATAAAAGACAAATTGCATATATTTGAATAAATAATTAAATATAAAATTGAAAAACTATATCAGAGGAATTAAATACTATATACCACTCCAACCTTGGTCCTTATGTGTCCTCTCTTCAGATGACTCAGTGTTCATGGACTCTGAGGACGAGCGGCAGGAATACGTCCTGAACGACATTGGACGGATGTACTATGGCACGGAGCATCAGATCGGAGTGAGGACGTGGGACTATGGACAGGTGAGAGGGAGGATTTCTGTTTGGTTTAATTTTTTTTTAAAGCTACTGTGAGGAACCTTAATTTAGTTTTGCTCTTGTGGATGAAGTTGTACATCTTGTCTCTTTGCTGACTCTGTCCTGTATTAGTATTTTCTTCATAAACACCAACTGTCTGAGGCCCGAAATGTGAAAGAAAAAAAAAAAAGAGATAGAGATGCATAGTGCGTCACCTCTGATCACAGTAATGGTGAAGTTAATCAACCCATCAATGGAGAAATAAAGATTAAGATTAAGATTTACTTTATTGATCCCACATGGTAAAATTCTGTTTTTACACTCTGTAAGTCATGCAACACACACATAGGTTGAAAAATACACACATGCACAAACAGGAACCTATGGACATGCACTAATGGAGAGATGTCAGAGTGACGGAGCGGCCCACAGCAGGCGCTCCTGAGCTGATGGTGGGGAGGGGGTTTGGTGCCTTGCTCAAGGGCACCTCAGCAGTGCTCAGGAAGCAATCTGGCACCTCTCCAGCTACCAGACCAACTTCCATATTTGGTCCGCACTGGGACTTGAATCAGTGACCCAAGTCCCTACAGACTGAGATACTGCCGCCCAATTCAATAGAGTGAGCAGCACAAACAGAACTCGGGAGTCGGCCATAGTTGTTGTAGTCCACCTTGTGCATATTGGCTCTTAAAGGCTTTATATATATATATATATATAATTTTTTTTGATCCAGCAGATGTCGCCCTTGAGCACCGTCATAAAACCAGAACAACTTGCGCTGCATTGTTGTGTTAGCATGCTAATTCTAGCGATCTTTATTATGCGTGTATCTTCACACTGCATGTAAATTTACCTGAAATGAGCGTGATCTAGAAACATAGTTAAGCAGTGAGTACAGTATGTTATTCTTCTTTTCTCTAGTCCCTCAATTAAACAACTTTTATACGCGAGGTGATGAGCCGGCTGGCCGGCCAGCCATCCCGGCGATGTAAACAAAGTGAAGATAGGACTCTGAAAACTCTGAAAACATCACAGACAGTGGGACTCGGGTGTTACACCCATTGTAGACAGTCATGACTCACAGAGTTATTTTCAGAGGATATGCTTGATTTATATTACATATTAAGCCTTTAACTGTTACTTTCAGAGGAGCTGCATGTTGCTAGTTTACACGGTGCAGAAGAAGGTGCTGTTCTCATAAGTTTACACTCCGTTATCCGTTATGAAAACTTTGCGTTCTCAGTCACTCAAAATGCTGTTGTTGTGTAAACGAACAGCCAAGAATACCACAAAAGGTTACAGTTTTTGACTGAAATCATTGCAGCATTCACCGTATCACTTACTGTGATACGTGTCACAGTAAGTGTAAACAAAGTCTGTTTCTGCAGCTTCCTGTTCACCTCCTCACTGACGTGTTGGCAGCTGTGTCAGACATTTAAACTGACAGACAGCCGACTCTAAAACTTCTTGCTGACTTTTTTTATTTTGTAGCTTATAAAGACACATCAGTATTAAACTCCTGTTTAGCCTCCTAAAACGTCCTCACAGGAGTTTAGAAATACATTTTGTCAGGTTTTCAGCAAAAAAAAAAAAGGAATTGGTTTTGTAGATGTCTGTGTAATCACTCATTGTTCTGCGTATTGGTGATATAATGTGTTTCCTCTGTTTGGTGTCAGTTTAATGATGGGATTCTCGCTGCATGTCTTTTCATCATGGAACAAAGTGGAACTCCTCCGTCTGGCTGGGGAGACCCGGTTAACGTGGTGCGAGTCATCGCAGCCATGGTGAGATTTCACATTTCCTACTTACTAAATACAGACTGAGCTGTCAAACTGACTGCTTAGTATAAAGATGATTTAACATTAAGTCTTTTACCTTGACAGATTATTCTGTACGTTTATTGCTTTTTTTAAATGTTGTGATGAATTTAAGCCATGTCATTGTGCTGCCAGTATTGACCGGGACACTTTAAAAGAAATGTATTTTAATCTCAATGGCATTTTACTGCAGATGACATTAAGATTAGAAAGAGAAATATGAAGAAAACCAATAAACAACTCTGATTAATGTTGGTCCTGATAACAGTTTCCACACATCCCTGCTGTAATTGAACAAATTCTTGCAGCATTCAGAGATCTAACCGGATGGATTTTCCTCTCGAGAATAAATGTTTCATAGTACATTTACACCATTACAATGCTTAAAGCTCTCTTAGTCTTGTAATTAGGGCCCAACCGATAAAGGATTTTTTAGGGATATCTATATTAGGGAGAGAAAAAAATCTGATACCGATATATCGGATGATATCTTAGATCTATCTTCGATCTGTAGATATAGATATATAGATATATTTAAACATTTATTGAGGTGTTCCTTTTAATGGAGTTTTCAAACACTTGTGGAAAAGATATATGAAGAAGACAAGATGGCCGCTCAACTGCAAAGAAACTGTGCATGTCTGTGTATCACGGCTTGACACTCTGGAGTGTGATAATGCTTGTTGTAAGCCATATAGCGCCCTCTGCTGGTGAAAAACTACGACTGCAATACAAACTCAAATGAAATGCTTTTTGACCGGTGAATAAGTCTAGTAGCAGCCGATACCGATAGCCACTGGAAATGCTAATATCGACCGATATTATCCGCTGGTCGATTAATCGGTCGGGACTCAAAGATGTTTCACTGAAAAGAAAAGAAAAAAAAATCTTTTTGTTTATTCAGGTAAACTCACGTGATGACCAAGGCGTCCTGGAGGGAAACTGGTCTGGTGATTATTCAAAGGGAACCAGTCCAACAGTGTGGAGTGGGAGCGTGGAAATCCTTAATGAATACCATAAAAGCAAGGGAACAGCCGTTAAGTACGGACAGTGCTGGATCTTTGCTGGTGTTGTCACTACAGGTGAGCATGTGTTGACCGGCTGGTACAGGAATGACAGGACGACTGTACACAGATGTTGATCACTGATTCTTAACTGCTCTCTTTCTCTCTCTTTTCAGTTTTACGCTGTTTGGGCATCCCTAGTCGAAGTGTGACCAACTATAGCTCAGCTCACGACACAGACGTCTCCCTGACGACAGATGTTTACCTGGATGAGAACCTGGACCCGTTAGAACACTTAAACACCGACTCCATCTGGTGCGTCATGTCATTATGGTTAAAAGCTTTATATGCGATTTTCCAATCCAGTAAATGTCGCTCTTGAGCACCAGCATAAAACCAAAACAACTCGCGCTGCATTGTTGTGTTAGCATGCTAATGCTAGCAATCTTTATTATGCTCGTATCTTCACACTGCATGTAAATTTACCTGAAATGACCGCGATATAGAAATGCTTACATGACATTCAATCAATCAATCAATCAATTTTTATTTGTATAGCGTCAACTAATAACAAGTGTTATCTCGAGACACTTTACAAAAAGCAGGTAAAAGACCTTACTTATCGCTATATTACAAAGACCCGGCCTATCTATCACGAGCACTTTAGCAAAGCAGCAAAAGTTAAAGTAGTAAGAAAAAACAGGAGGTAAGAAATCTTGGACTGGATCCCCGGCTCATGACGAAACAGTCTTCACAGGCCTAGACTGCGCCAGGCTTGGAAAGTGATAGGGAGAGAGATGGGATAAAATGCAGGAAGAGGGATAGGGAGCAAGGGGGTGGGTAAGCAGTGAGTACAGTATGTTATTCTTCTTTTATCTAGTCCCTCAATTAAACAACTTTTATACGCGAGGGGAGGAGTCAGCCGGCCGTCCCGGTGATGTAAACAAACTGAAGATAGGACTCGGAAAACAACACAGACAGTGGGACTCAGGTGTTACACCCATTGTAGACAGTCATGACCTTTAAGCTGTTTTAAAAAATTACCCTGATTAATCTCTTAGTTTATGAAATCTGACCTTCCCGTGTCTCCCCTGCAGGAACTTCCATGTTTGGAACGACTGCTGGATGGCTCGTCCGGACTTACCTGTAGGAAACGGAGGCTGGCAGGCTGTAGACTCCACGCCTCAGGAGACCAGCGAGGGAACCTACCGCTGTGGACCGGCGTCGCTCGCGGCCGTCCGTTACGGACAAGTGTTCCTCAAACACGACGCTCCATTTGTGTTCGCTGAGGTTTGCGGAATATATATTTCATTGTTTACCTGACATCCTCGACCTCCAGAGGGAACACCTGAGCCTCACTAATTGTTGTCTGCTGACAGATGATGTGTGTATGTTGTGATAATAATTAGCCATATGGCGTACCTCAGACGCAGCGTGAAGTTTCCCGTCTGTTCAAAGCTTTACCTTCATTCTCCCGCTCTCTCACTCTCCTCCTCTCCGTGCAGGTGAACAGTGATAAAATCTACTGGCAGAGGAACACAGACGGGACCTTCTCTATGATCTACAGCGAGAAGAAGACGGTCGGCCACTTCATCAGCACCAAGGCTGTCGGCTCTGACGAGCGCATGGATATCACACACCTCTACAAACACCCTGAAGGTAAGAAAATGTGAAAACCTAAATAAGAGGAATCACAATATCTTTCTGAAGCCATGGCCCTATTTGTTTTTGAGGTCTTAGTAACAAATAAGCACAAAAAGAAAAGACTTAATTGCACCAGCCTGCAGCAACAGGGTGTCTGTAATGGGTGGCTCACAATAATTCAGGGTGAAATCCCAATCAAAGTCTGTCTGTTAAAGGTTGTTGGTTTTTTTGTCACTGAAAGGCTAAGATTGTCATTCTAAGTCTCTGACAACAATGCACAAAGGATCCCTACAGAGAGAGAGCTTTTTGTCAAAGAAGAGGATATTTCATCCACAAACAGACGTTACATCTTCTTAAAAGCCACCACTATTGATAAAAACAGTTATTTAAGGATGCAACACACAGGAGTTGCAGGTCTACTGCTGCCTTGAACGTAAAATTGATTCCGTGCTGTTTTCCCAGGCTCAGAGGAGGAACGTATTGCTGTGGAAACAGCCTGCAGCTATGGCTCCAAAGCAGCGGCTTACTCCTCCCCCACAGCACAGGATGTCTCTGTGGAGGTGACCATGGACGGAGAAGGTCCCAGAATGGGACAAGATGCAGAGCTGACCATCATTATGAGAAACAGCAGCTCAGAGGAACGTAAGGTGATTCTGCACAGCCAGGTGGCCGTCATGTACTACACTGGAGTCCACAAGGCCACCGTCAGGAGGGACAAGACGGACGTGGACCTGTTGCCCAACGAAAGTGAGTCGAGAATTCTAGACCAGTGACAGTTTTTGAAATCCAGAGCCCATTAGATTTTTTTTAACTTCAGTTGTTTACAAAGGAAGTTTATTCCTTTGGCAGCGTGATTATTCTCACAATCAACAGTGTTGGGCAAGTTACTTTAAAAAAGTAATTAGTTACAGTCACTAGTTACTTCTCCCAAAAAGTAACTAAAGTAGTTACTGAGTAACAAATTATAAAAGTAATTAGTTACTTTGGAAAGTAACTATTTCGTTACTTTCAAGTAAATTTTTAAATGCTCAAATGTGTCAAAGAATTTGGACCCCACCTCCACCCCTCTTTAACAGAACTTAAAATACATGTGCATGTTCAATTATTTATGATAAATCTGAATATTATAATGAAATGGACACTTAATACAATCAATAATTAACAGAAACAGTGTACACAAATCTAAACTATTTTAATGTTGCTGTGGGACAAAGTGAGACTAGCCTCCAATCAAATGTCATGTATTATTGTAGATATTATAATTACTATGTTTATATAGTGGATCCGTAAAAATGACATAATAGATATTTTGTCTGCTGTGGTAGACAAATATTCTAATTTCTCAAATGTCTGTTTGAGCTCGACATTCATTTGAGCATGTTGGGCATCTATATAGTTCGCGAACGTCTTTCTACATGGCAGGCCGACCCCTGCTCTGACCGGTATTTTGGCAACTAGTGCGCTGAATGACTCCGACTCAACCATCGATAATGGCAGCATATCCTCCACAACATACCTGGCTACCAGTTTGTTTAGCTCGGCCTGAGATAAAATGTGTGGTGGTGGTGGGGCCGTAAAATCAAGCTTCGGTTGCTTAGGTTTTGTGGCACTGTCTCCTTCTCCTTCGGGGGTCTTCTTGGCCACTAATTTCGTGGAAGCATGTAGCGTTGAAAGATGTTTCAATTAGTTTGAATTGCTCGACACCGACGTGGAGAGGCTTTTGACTCCAGGGCATAATGTGCATTTCACGATTACACTCGTTCCTTTAATTTCTTGGAAGGAAAAGTAATGGCTATACTTCCACTTAAAGAAGGCTACTGTTGGATTATTTGGGCTCACCATTCCTGTTTCTCGTTGACTTATTTGTGTTGTTGTGTGTCTGACTATGCATGCTTTCGAATTTGTGTAAACAACACCCGCCCAACTCTACCTCTGATTGGCTCACCATGAAATTTTTACTCTACCTCAGCCAATCGTCATCATTTATGCGGTTGTCTCGTGTCCGCACTCACCAAAGAGGAAGAACAGTAAGAAATATCTTTGCCACTCGGCTTAGAGATCTAATCGGTCTGATGAAAAACAGCTTCAGTCATAGTAGCGCACCGCATTTTTTGGCAGTAACGGTAACGGCGTTATAATGATGGGAAGAGTAATCAATTAGATTACTCGTTACTGAAAAAAGTAACGCCGTTAGTAACGTCGTTATTCCCATCACTGACAATCAACAAACTGTATAATAAATAAACAAGCTACAGAAGCTGTTCTTTGTCTAGATGAGATTGAGCACCAGTTAAAGGGATACTTCACCTGTTGAAACATGAATCTGTATTGACATTGGGTCATATATGTAGAAATGTGAAATACATTTTGAAGTTGGTGCCTTCTTGACCGAGAAAAGGCAGAAAGTGTCTTTTTGGCTCATGTTGATGAAAGACACCAAATCCCAGAATGCACAGCACCGCAGGCCACGCCCACTAAGGTCCTCTAGTTCAGAATCAGAAATACTTTATTAATCCCAGAGGGAAATTCGATCGTTACAGTTTCTCCAAAATATACAGTATAGCAGTAGAAATATAGTAATAACAACATTTACAGACATATTTACTTCAACACATAAGACCATTTCCTAAACTTCAGTGGTCGAAAATATGAGGAACTAGCGTTGTAGTTTCACCCCGCTAACCGCAACAGCTTCCAGTGACGCAAAAATCGTCATTTTGCGTCACTGGAAGCTCCTTTTCAGACTTAGAAATACAAAGATTTCACATCTCAGGGGAAAATGAGAGCGGGATGCACGACTATTCAAAAATACTACCAGGTTTCTAATGATACAAAGATTAATGCAAATGGGTGAAGTATCCCTTTAAAGACTGATCTATGTCCGTAACAACTAGCTTAAAATGCAGATAAAACATCCTGTCCTGACTCATAAGACCCAGTCACAAAGCAAACGTCTGCATTTAATTCTTTATTTCAGGAGCGTGTCCAGAGGAGTGGTCAGGGAACGGGCCCCCTTTGACATATGGTTGGCCCCCCTTAAATAGGTGGCTATTTGAGATGTCAGAGCTGTGACTTAAGATAACTATTTAGGGTCATGGGATGGCACTTTGGTAACCAAGCAGGCCACATTAATATAATTCTCAAAACCAGAGGGTCACATTGTTACAAATTCTATGACACGCTTATTAAGACAATTATAATAACTTGTAATTTAACAAAACAAAGTAAATCAGAATTTACTATACCAGCGTTTTATATTTCTAAAAACAAATACTTCATTTAATGAGATGAACTCAGAATTTAAGCCAATCAAAGCTATTCTTTCAATGCAATAAACAGATGATTTTATTGATGAAAGCATATTTGACTCCCACTTCTAGTTTGTTTTCAAATACATTTCATAATGCATATAAAATGATTTCACAGAAACAATTATACCTACTTATCTCTTACAAAGAACAAAATATACACCAGTTATCAAAGATTATTATATCATTATTTACATGTTGTGATGCATTTGGACTTTGTGTCTGGTGTTGAACTGACAGCTCAGGTTTAAATCCTTCAATGCAGACAATTTATTGATATCTGAAGTTTTTGCTGGCCACAATGAGTGAGGAGGGGGGCCACATGTGCCCCCAAGCAGCCGACTGCCCCACCCCAGATTTAGGTTGTGTTGCAACAGGCGGCTTGTAGCTTTAGTGTCATTTCAATGCAGCACATGTCCCTTTGTTGGTACTTTGTGTAAACTTTTGACATAAGAAGTGTTTTTGAGTCCTCAAAGAATCAAGCTAAGAAGATTTGTATCTAGTTTAAGTTTCTGCACAGGAATCTGTATAATCTGTGTGATACTTTAAATTCAAGATTCAATATTTATTTATTTGTCACTTCAATGATACACTCAGCATACATGGGAGGGAAATGTTGTTCTCCTCAGATCACGCAGATCAGAAACACTTAAATCAACTTGAATAGAGAAAAACATCTGTTTATTTGATGGATAGCCCCTCGAGATGAACCATCTCGTTTTCGAGGGGGCCCAACACAAAAACACAACAGTACAGTGTGATACAGACACAGTCACACAAAACATACACGCATAGAGGCTCTCACACACACACACCCATCCGCCCACAGCACCCACATAAAAACCATCAGAGATAGGCTAATGACATACTATGCAATCAAGAAAACTAAAAGATATCATGTGGTACCATCATGTGGTAGCGGCGGGGGAATAAGAGGGGGCAGCGCTGGGAGGGTATTGAAAATGATGACATGAGGAAAAAACTATTGCTTAATTCATAGTTAAAGTAGATATGATTGTTGGAGGCAATAAGGTTAAATAAATGCTATACTGTATATTTATGTGCACACGCCACCTCTGCATAAGTCAGAGCCACAGTTTGCCCCCCCAGCCAAAAAAAACAGTTTCTGTTTTAGAGGCTCTAAAACTGTGGATATATAAAAAAAAAACATTATTTTGGTTGATATCAGGGTATTTTCTCCTCCTATATGAACTCGTGCTAAGCTAGCTGGCTGCTTTGTGAAAGATTGGGGAGAGGCTGGAAAAGAAGTGAAAAGACTTCTAACATTTTGTCCCTACATACATTCATTGTGTCTACAGAAAAGATCTTAGAGTGGACCCTGGACTACAAAGACTACAAAGACCAGCTGATCGACCAGGCTGCTCTGATGCTTACTCTGTCAGGCCGCGTCCAAGAGACCCAGCAGGCCCTCGCCACGCAGTTCAGCTTCCGGCTCAGGACCCCAGACCTCACCATAAAGGTAGAGCAAACAGTTCATCAGGAGTTTATTACTTTTAAGGAGATTAAAAAATATGAATCCTGATTTAATATTCTTCTTTTAAAACAGCCACTGGGGAAGGCCATGATCGGAGAAAAGATGGCAGCAGAGATTTCATTCACTAATCCGCTGCCTCAGGTGCTGAAAAACGTTGTTTTCCACATGGAGGGACTCGGCCTTCTCACCGCTCAGAAGATTCATTACGGGTAAGAAGAAAACTTTATATTCTACTCAGACTTATTATGCACCTGTTCTTTATTCCTCTCTGTGTGACGTCCGCTGTCATTTCCTGTCGTGCCCTCAGAAATATCGGCAGTCGGGCGTCCATCATTCTGACAGAGCACTTTGTCCCCTCGCTGCCCGGGGCGAGGAAATTACTGGCATCTCTGGACTGTAAGCAGCTCACACAAGTTCACGGTGTGAGCGACATCACGGTGGAGGAGAAGAGTTAACGACACCAAATACTGACTCTCATTTCCTCCAGATGGGCTCTAAATTTATTTTTTTAAGACTCATAAATATGAGTGTTTAAATGTACTACAGTGCTGAAGGAGAATTCTAAAGCCGCACATGGAAGGGAAATGGAGAAGAAAAATTTACTTATTTCTCTTTAGAGTAAGCAGTATGACATCAAACTCCTTTACATTTGAATGCTGAAGACGTCTTAGAAGAATGAAAATGATGCAGCTTAAATACAATCTTTTTTAAATCTTTTTGTAAATACTGTTTTTTAAATGCTTTTGTATGATTAAAAAACAGAAATAATGAAAGCATATCCTGGAGTCTGTTTGTTTCTGGTCCTTGTTTTGAACAAGAACAAAAAAAATGAGAAGGTGCTGTGAAGATAAGACGCTCTCAGTGTGAAACCATAATCCTACAGAGCACACAGGTTTACGTGTTGTCATGTCTCACTGGCGTTTTGTTCTCTGACTGAATTTTGTGTGGTTTTTCAATCAAATTATTCCTAATTACTACATGTTAATGTTCCTGTTTCTATTTTTAAAAGAATGTTTTTTTAGTCCCTTTTCTAGTCAAAAGCACCAACTCTGGCCAATTTAAATTCGAACAGATTTTTTATGTAGTTCATGTTCACCATATGTTCTAATTTAAAGCAACATTATGGAGGAATTTAGTTTTGTACCCTTTGGCATCCACCAAAGATCCCTGAGTGCTGTCGTAAAACATACATAGTGTATTGACAGGCTTGCAGCGTACTGTTTCTTGAAGATCACACCAACGACTAAAAGTGTTATAAAGAACGGAAGAAGAGGAGGCAGGGGGCAGGAAAACCTGGACAATAAAGAAAGGCAATGATTAGAATGCCAAAAACTGAAGTTTTGAAGGATTCTTACAAAATGTACCTGTGCTGAATACCACAGGAGGTAAATGGACAATAAGTGGAAGAGGGGCCAGCTTTTATACTGTGGAGTGTGTCAGTGGCCTGATTGCAGATGAGCATCAAGCTTGCTTGGCGGCAAGGTGTGTGGATCCACACCCAGCTTCAAGTGAACATGCTCAACATGCGTAGAAAAAAAAAAACACATAAAAAACGCCTACTACAGACTACTATCAAACGCATACAGTGTCACATTCAATTACATTTTGAACAAAAATAACTGACAGGTAATTCATTTTGATTTTAACAATTTTTGAGAAACAAAAACAATATTTGGTATCTTTGTGTGGTTTGGTCTGATTGTGATAATTTCCCCTCTTATGTTACCTGTTGCTGTGACCTGATGCTTTACATTGTGAGAAACTGAAAAGACTGATCTGATGCCTACTGTGAATTTTTCCTGAATCAGTACAAATGTTTGTAGAGACGCCATTCTCCCTGTTGAAAGTTATTGTTCAATCCGATAGATTTTTTTTTTTAAAACTACTATTTTAGGTGAAAAGTTACATATTTTAGAATAAGAGGACATTTTACATAAGCCTTTTTCAATCATTAGGGACAAATGAACGACTGTTCCTTGAAGCGTTTGAGTAGAAATACATTTACCTTCCATGATGATTGTTTCTAACTGTGACTTATTCTTATAGACATCAGCCTGTAGTCCAATTATAATTTTGGCATTATGAGGGTTATAATGCTGGTTATAAAATAAAAGAGAACCATCAAGGTTCAGGAAACACGTCATCTGACAACAAAACAAAGAGCCTGCTGGTGACTCATGGGCAATGTGCAGTATTCCTTCAAAGAATCTCAAGCTGCATTCATGAAGGTGAATCCATCAGAGCTCATCTCAGATGTTTTTTTTCTACTCTGCAGTTTATGAACACAGGAACAGAGAAATCTATTTAGAGATTAATCAGCAGTTTCAGCATATCAAAGGTGCAAAAACAACATTACAGAAATATAATAATAATAATAATAATAATAATAATAATAATAACTTTATTTATATAGCACCTTTTAAAAACACAGGTTTACAAAGTGCTTTGACAAACAAGAACAAAGCAAAATAAACCAAACACAGAAGAACATTAACAACAGCAAGAACATAACAAATGCAAAATACTAAAAATAATGAAATACAATTCAACAGAAAAGAACCCATAGTGCACGATACCAACAGCCATATATAACCCGACCATCACAAGAACCATCACTAGAACCCAACAACACGAGCTGAGACCAGAAGATTTAAAAATATGTAAGAAACTAAAAGAGCTGAAAAAAATCAAAAGATAACAGCAATAAGAAGGTAAGAGCAGTAAAAGAAATAGAAACAAGTGGTTAAAGGATCAAAAACCCCAAAACTATAATATTAATAAAAATAAAAAGTAAATATAAATATGAAACATAAATAGACAAAGTAAGTAAGATAAGAAATTACCAAGTTAAAACATAAGATGAGTTAAGATATGAGCATAAATACGAGATAAGGGCATAAATAAAGAGCATAAATAAAAGAACAGTAAAAAGTAAAAGAAGATAAAAATAGTAAAACCATTAAGAAAAGACATTAAGAAGATGACATCACATAAAAGTAAGTCTGTAAAAGTATGTTTTAAGAAGAGAACATGTTCGTACTAACAAGGAGAAAAAACACTCACAAACCAGTCTACACCAGCAAAAACCTTATTAACAAATTAGTCGGATGCGTTTCGCCTTGTGGCCTTCATCAGGAACATCGATGCGTGTTATGCCCCATACAGTGTCATGTTTAAGGACATCTGTCTTGTGTGTGTTACAGTACACAGTAAAATAGTAGACCTAGTCCATGAGCCAGTGAGTTGGCTGCAGCACTTTCGATAGCTCAGTAGTTTCACATGTTTCTTCTAATCCTGCACGCTAATGCAACGTCTGTAAGTATAAACGTTGATACTATGCGTATTCATTTTAGAAAGGATGTTTTTTGTATCTATGAAGATGCTAACTGCTAAGCTAGTGTTAACTTTACCATTCATTTGTTTAAGATGCTATATGCTAGTGCTGTGTTGCTACATTAGCTTGTTTAGCATGTGAAGACATGCACAGTCAACTGCCTTATTGTGTTTATTAACAAATACCTTTTTGTATTGTTTTCATTTAAAAAAAAAGAAACCTCAGTAAACTTCATGAGAGTCAGCAACATGTTGTGGAGTTTTATTGGGGACTGTTTAGCTGGTTGGACAGTTAGCTTCAGCAGCTAGCGAGGCCTACACAATGACCCTGATAAAATGCCAAAAGCCGAAACGGTCTAATTTGTTAATAAAGATGATCCTCATACTACAAAGTGTTGCTGCAGCTTTTTGACCTCTTCATGCATTTTACTCTTCATGCACCTTGGTAGCTGGTGAGGTTGTGCCAGAAAAACCCCCTCTGTTTCTTTAGAGTTTCCAACTAAGGAACTGAATGATTGTGAATGATTACATCTGCTCTGTTTCAGATTCACATTTAAGTTGCTGTATTGTTGTTGGTGTGATGTTATCTGTATTGTTGTAATGTCATTTTGGAAATCATGTTGACCCCAGGAAGAATAGCTGCTGCTATGCAAAAGCTAACAGGGATTTTAATAAAAAACAAACTTACAAACAAAGTTATACTGTGGAATGTGTCGGTGGCTTAAACAATAACTGCATGTTTAAATACATAGAGACACAAATTCTGATAAAAACAGTTGAAGGACTTGTTCTCACAACCACTAACAGATGATTGACAGCTCATAATACTTCCCTGTATACTTTCATACTGTACTGTCCTTCTGTTAATGTGGTATATGTTCACCTCCTCTCCTCCAACTTATGACCCACAGGCTGCAGAAATCCATCCTGCAGAAATGGCAAAGAGCCAAGGTTAGATATGTCATGTTAATTCATCCTGACACTGTTAAAATTATGTTTAAATGTTTGTTTTTCCTGCGCTGTATTTGGAATTGTTCCAGATTCATATTTTCACAAACACGCTCCAATGTCAAACAGAGATACTGAAGATAATTGAATCACCAACTCTGAATAATAAGAGCATTTTACAGACTCTTCAGTTTGTTTTGTTTGCTAGAAGATGTTTTTTTTAAATTATAGTTCAATTCAATTTTCTTTTATCTCCAAAGATTGTTGTGCTTAGATAAATCAGCATGTATACACCTGCTCAGTTTGGATGCTCAGCTGGTTGAAAAAGCAAATGTGACTTTGATAAATTTTATGAAGACTGTGATGCATTCAGGTGTCCCCTGTAAATTGGGCTGTTAGGGGCCCCGTACTGAAGAATTGAAATGAAGCAGAGCTGTTAATGTAGTTGTCACTTGCACCTGTGTTTCATACATTTAATGAAACAGGTGTGCATTTGGCATTAATGATGAGGTCATATCACACATTATAACCATGATTATCGCCCGTTAGAGCAGGCGTAGGGTATCGGGACCCGTCGGCCCTGAAAATCGACCGTTTTCTCCAGTGTAGAGTCATAGAGAACGACAATCAAAGACCTATCTGAGACGCCTCACGACCTCCCAACAGAAAGTCAGAGTTTTTTTTTTTCTGCGTTCTATGATGAGTTTGTCAGTTGCATCAGTAACGTTGAACAATGACAAAGAAACATTTTGATGAACAGTCTTTTTTTCAGGTGTTGTCTGACCCCGCCCCTCTTACTTCAAAAGTCTTCACGTCGGTTGTGATGATTGGTTGGGTACCATCGTTTAGTCTGTCATGTCTTTCGGTCAAACCATGAAACGTCACAGCAAATTAATGCCTCTGGGATCACCCATTCTGACACAGTAACCATAGTAACAGACAAACTATCAAACTATTTGACCTCAGCAGTCCTGTAGGTCTGCATGGTGGTGAAGTGGTTAGTGTTGTCGTCTCAGAAAGAGAAGGTTTCTGGATGTAATCCCGATTGGACAGAGTCTCTTCATACCTGGACAAACAACAACACATGTCCTGCTTTGAGAAGGAAATGATAAGAGATTCATTTGTACGACACATTGCTTTCTGACCAATCAATTCCTTGATCATGAAGGTCTGTGAGATAATCAAGAGACGGGGGAGGGAGAGAGTTTTCATCCATCCTTCCGTCCACCATTTGAGTCATCTGGTGGTCTTTGGGGGGGGGGGGGGGGGGGGGGGTAGTATTGTTTCATATAAGTAAGACTGTCTGCCATAAAAGTTAGCAATGCAACATTTATATCATTACAGGAGGGAACAGGAAGCTAGTACATGGAGGGCAGCATAGGTTTTCATGTGATCTCAATTTCTTTTAACCATTTTTAGCATGCAGCAGCATTTTAGACCATTACAGGCTTAAGAGTGAAGCCAGTTTAGAGGACATTGCAGAAATCCAAATGGAGAAAACAAAAGCAGGCACATCCTCTGCAAAATAAAAAAATACTAATCATTCAGGAAATTAACTTTAAGTGAACATCAAACAAAGAGAGGAATTAAAAAACAACCTCTACATTTTTACAGGTGTTGTGTTAGAGGGATGTTAGATTGCAGAAGTATTTCTTTTATCAATCCATTATTGGTGTTGTTTTTTAGAGCACATCTTGTGTGATATGGATAATGTGCAGTGTTTTATTCTATTGTTGTTTTTATTTAATGACGCTACTGTCAAGGCAGCTAAATGTGTGCATCACTGAGTCCATCTTTAATTTCCCATTGTGTGGTATTATATGGTAACATATCGTGTCATGGCGTATCATGTATATATATATATTACATTGGGTCTAGTGTTATATTGTATTGCATCATGTCATATCCCATCATTTTGTGTAGTGTCATATCATGCTGTATTGTATCCTATCAGATCATGTCGTATCGTATTGTGTCATATAGTATCCTATCCAATTGCATCTTATCGTATCCAATCAGATCGTGTCCTATTGTTACGTCGTATTGAATTGTATTGCATTGTGTTGTACTATGACGTATCATGTCATGTTATGCACTTTAAGATTTTTTTATAGTTGATATTGACAAGGCAGGCAGAAAGTTAGGCGACACTGTTGTGATTGTTGGATTGTAACGAGACGTACAACTGGCTGACGTCGGCGTTACTCGACATAGAATCATAGAAATCAAAAACAGCAACTTGTTTGCTTGTGTCTTTGTTTTGTTAATGTTTGATATTCTTCAGATACTGCTGAATGTTAATGGGGGTCAACAAATATATTTGAAAACTGGCAGGATGAGAGCAGCACGAGAGAAAAGAAAAAAAACAGAAGCGTCAGAGGTTAGAGTAAAATGATGTTTCATTAAACTAAAAGCACTGAGAGGATAAATCCTCTCAACAAGACAGCACAGTGCCCTGACTTTATTTAAATTAAGGTTATGTAATGTTGTATCAAATATAAATGAAGAAAGAAATCACATCAGATCTTACCTCTGATACCTCCAATAACCCTTATATGAACATTTATCATTCTCAAAAATCAAATCTTTCTTTCTACCTAACTGAAGCGCCTGCCTTTGATGGAACATGATTACTTTTTCTTTTTTAAAAAGCAGCTCTGTAGGATGATAGGTCATGCCCACATTCTGCTGCTGCAGAAAAAAAATGAATTAACGGAGCAACAAAAAGAATGCTAGATCATCCCACTACTTACTTACTTACTTACTGCCCTTTATGCCTACTGGCATGTAGGGCAGCAACAAAGGATCTCCACTCCTGTCTGTTTTGGGCGAGCTTTTGGATAGAACTCCAGGTCTGCTTCATGTCTTTCAGTTCTTTCTCCACTGTTCGACGCCAGGTTTCTTTGGGTCGTCCTCTCTTTCGTTTGCCTTCAGGTGTCCAGTGTAGGGCGGTTCTAGTAATGTAATCCTGTTCTTTTCGCATGATGTGTCCAATCCATCTCTACCGCCTTCTTTTTATGATGGTCTCTATACTTTCTTGGTTGGTCCGAGCAAGTAATTGCTGGTTGGAGATGGTGTTAGGCCAGAAGATACGTAGGACTTTTCTGAGGTTTCTTGTGTGGAATGCCGAGAGCTTGGAAGGTCTTTCTCTGTCATCCTCCAGCATTCAGAGCTGTATAGTAAGGTGGAGAGAACACAGCTCTGGTACAACTTGAGTTTGGTGTTGATGCTGTACTTCGTGGACTTCCACACATTGTTCATCATTCTGAATGTGTTTCTTGCCTTGTTGAGTCGGCTTTTGATGTCATTGCCTGTTCCTCCATCATATCTAACAGTGCTTCCTAGATATGAAAACTCCTCTGTTGTGGGTATATTTACTCCATTTATTTGTATAGGTGGGGGATGTTGTGTGTTTAAGGTCATCACCTCTGTTTTCTTCAGGCTTATGTTCATTTCTATTTCTTGTGCAAATCTGTTGACACGGGATGTTTTTTCTTGCATATGTTGGTGGGTATGGGAAACCAGTGCCAAGTCGTCTGCAAAGTCTAGGTCTTCAAGTGTTGTAAATAGTGTCCATCTGATGCCTCTAGGTTGATCTTTGGTTGTTCTTCGCATCACCCAGTCTAAGACAGTATTGAAGAGTAATGCTGACATCACGCATCCTTGCCTCACTCCAGTCTTGACTTCAAAATGTGGTTGCTGTTTCCTACTTGGCACGTGAAGTTGGTGTAAAAACCCTTTATGATGAGGATGATTTCTTGTGGAATCCCATATAAACGTAGAATGCGCCATAAACTGTCCCTGTGGATGCTGTCAAATGCTTTCTCGAAGTCTACAAAGTTGATATATAGCTGTCTTTGCCATTCTGTGCACTGCTCTATGATGTTGCGCAGAGTAAAAATCTGGTCGGCACACCCTCTTCCTTTCCGAAATCCTGCTTGCTCTCTTCTGAGCTGCTTGTCTATTGCATCTGAAATTCTTTGTATGATGATTTTTGCAAGTATTTTGCTTGGAATTGACAAAAGGGTAATTCCACGCCAGTTGTCACAGTTTTTTAGGGAACCTTTCTTGGGGATCTTTACGATTACACCCTTTGACCAATCGTTTGGTATCGTCTTCCCCTCCCATATGGATGTGAAGAGTGGTTTGAGCAGTTTTGCTGAAAGTTCTGGATGTACTTTGAACAGTTCTGCATTCAGGTTGTCTTGCCCGAGGGCTTTTCCATTTTTGAGTGATTTTATGACTGAAACAATTTCTTTTTCTCCTGGTGGTGTAGTGTTAACATCAAGGGTAGTCTCAGGTTCCTGTATCTCTGCTTCTGCTGTTGGTGGGGGTCTGTTTAGGACCTTGTTGAAGTGTTCTGCCCACCTTGCCTCTACTTCTGCCTCTGATGTAAGAGTTCGCCCTTGTTTGTCAGTGATCGGCATATCTATAGCTCTATGATACCTACCGCAGACCATTTTGGTAATTTTATAGACCTTACCTTGCTCTCCCTTGTTTGCTGCTTCTTCTGCCTGGTCTGCAAGACTGTTTATATAATTTCTCTTGTTTTCTCTTGCCATCCTCTTAACTGTTCTGTCGGTTTCCCTATATTGTTGCTTGTATTTGTCTTTAATCCTTTTTGACTTTGCTTCCATTAATTTCTTCTTAAGGGCTCTCCTATCTGCTATGACTTTCCAGATGTCTGCTGTAATCTACTCTTTTCTGTTCCTTTGCTTTAATCCAAGGCAGACTTCTCTGCTATTGGAGTAAGCGGTTTTGATCTGTTCCCATTTCATGTTGGCATCATCAGGTCCTTTTTGTGTGTTGTCATTCGTGTCTGCCAGAGCTTGGAATCTGTTTTTCAGCTGTAGTATAAAAGCAGCCTTCACTTTGGGGTCATGGAATTTCTCCACATCAAAATGTTGCTGTCCTATTGTCTTCTGCCCGGCTCTCCTTAATTTTAACTTCAGCACTGCTGTGACTAAGTGATGTTCACTGCCGACATCAGCTCCTCTCCTGACTCTGACGTCCAAGAGTGATCGTCTCCAGGTGCCATTGATCATTAGATGGTCTATCTGGTTCCTGTCTCTTCCATTGGGGGAACACCAGGTGAGTTTGTGGATGTCGCAATGTGGGAATAGGGTACCTACGATGACAAGGTCGTAAGTGGTACATAACTCTAACAGCCTCTCCGTTTTCATTCATGATGCCCCAGCCCTCCCTCCCCATGGCCCTGTCATAATTATTCATTATTATTTATTCATTATTATTTTTATATCATGTTGTGGAGTTTCTTCTAATTCGGCTTGAAGCTGGTCATGTCCTTGGTTATTTCATCACTGTCATTTGTTGGTGCATGGATGATTGTGATGTTAATGTGTTTCCCCCACAATCTGACTTTCATGAGTCTGCTGTTTACAGGTTTCCATTCCATCAGACACTTCTCCATTCCTTTTCTAAAGACGATGGCTACCCTTTCATGATGTTGGTTGTCATCTCTTCCGGAGTACAGGACGGTCTCTCCTGTGTTGGTTTTGTGTCTGCCTGTTCCTGTCCACCTACTCTCACTTATTCCGAGAATATGCAGGTTGTAATTTTTCATTTCTGCTGTGACTTGAGCGAGTTTACTTGTTTGGTACAAGGTTCGCACATTCCAGAATCCAATTCTGGTCTTGCATTTTGTGTTGAGGGCACCCACCTTCCTGTCAGTAGCTTCCTTAAGGCTTTCACTACTGACATTCATTCTAATTTCTTTCGATAACTCTGGAGGCCCATTGTACATAGTAGTGTTTTTTTCCTTTGTTGCCGTTTCCGTAACAATATTTTTTTTCTACGGGACTGGGTTGTTAGCCCTGTGCCCAACCCCCAACCTAGAGGACCAGTGGATTGCACTTTGTCAGACCTCTAGCCCTCGACCTGACCGACTTGGGTGACCCTACCAGGAGCCTAAGCTCCTGTCGGTATAGCTCTTGGGGTCATTGAGGCACGCAAGCCCCCGGACCACAACAAGGTGGCAATCCTTCCAGGGGATTCCCACTACATAATGCATTAAATACTGTTCTGAGTTCAGAGATTCTAACAGTTCTAACAGACCTCAGTTGTTATAAACTGTTGGACATCAGACACACAGGGCAAGCTTTTTACACACACACACACACACGCACGCACACACACACACACACACACACACACACACACACACACACACACACACACACACACACACACACACACACGCACACCCAGCTAGAGTCCCCTTGTTTAAGTGGGTAAGACATTGAAAAACTAATGTCTCCCTGTGTCTTAGACAGCAATGTATGAATGTGTATGAATATGATTTGTTAACAAAGGTGGTGATTTAAATAGCTTCCTCTGCCGTCTGTGTGTGAGTGAATGTTTGAATGTGATGGCTGAAGGCAGTATACAGAGACACTGTATCCCTCTGTTACCTCTATTACAATCTGTGATGTCTGATCAGCAGTGACGATTTTGCCCCACCGCTTTGACAAGGTGTAACTGGCATAACACTGCCCCCTTGAACAGGAAATGTAAAAGGGACTAAAGATTTGAGGCAATTCTTCTTGCTTTGGGAAAATAAAAATGATTTAGTTTTCGGTTATAAAACATTGCCTTTTTACACAATGGTTAGTTCAGTTCATCTATCAAGCACATGGAAGGGGCTTCTGTTTTTCTAGTAACACTCTTATGTAGAGTCATGTGTCATCTGCATAATCATTAAACAGAAAGTAACAATATACTGTAACTTGGTGAATAAGATGCACTTTTACCTATTTTGCATCTTAAAAGTTGGCAGTGTCCTATATATATATATATATATATATATATATGCCATGTGTGACCAATATTGGCAAAAGGAAAACTGAGTCCGCACCAGAAGCTGCTCCGTTTCACATTTCATAAAATATATAACCACATGGGACGTTCTGAGCCCTAGCCCTTCAAATGTGATATATTTCATTAAATGTAAATTGGAACAGCTTCTGGTGTGCACACTCAGTCTTTCCATATATGGAGCTCGAGAGAGCAATTAAACTCTTTCTCTCTCCTAGCTCGATGTGACGCTCTGTTCGCCTAAGGTGAAATTGTGTGACCAAGGCTGGCCCTGCCCTTCTTATGCCTTGTCACTGTCAACACCATCACACCCCCACATAACCGGACTCATTCAACCTTGATTGACAGCTTTGGTTACATTTCAGCTGCTTAGTTAGCCTAGTTAGCCTCACATTATTCGATCAGTTTGTAGACCCAATCAACAACATCCCGGTGTCCAGAGCCCTCAGTATCTTTCATTGGAAATAATTATCAAACTAACTTAGCAGAGTGCCAGATACTTCCATTAACTGTTTTAGCCCGTCAAGTTTTACAATTACAGTATGTTCGACCATAATCAAGAGATCCAGTGATGTATGCTCCATATGGCCATAATCTCTGCTCTCTGTGCTGGGTTTGAAGCACCTGCTCGCGCTGCCTGTGAATTCAAAATCTGAGCATGAGTCCACAGAGTTCTTCTGCAACAAAGTGTAATTAATATTTTGGCTCAAAGCTCGATATCTGAGGAGATTTCTCTGAAATGTTTGGAGCAGTTTTTGAGGCAGAGGTAATTACACTCTCAGTCTGCTGTGTTGTTCTGAGTGTCAAAGTCGTGATGATTAAAGTTCCCCTGCAGAGACAAGAGTTTGATGTTTTACATAATGAATTTAAATTTTTGATTTGTTGTTTGTGAAGGTTAAACTAGCAAAGTTTTATATTTGTTACACGAGACAAAGAGCTGATGCTAATTTGCTCCATTTAACTCTCAACTTGGTGAGAGTTTTGATGTGAAGAGCTTTGTTTCTGAATAATCTGCACGACTGATTCATCTGATTCTCTGATCTTTTTTTTTTCTTTGTCCTTTTCTTTTGTGTGTTTGACATGTACGGAACAAATAAATAAATAAATAAATCTCTGGCAAAACTCACTTTTTACTACTTTTTTGTGTTCTGAGCTTAAAACATTTTTTATAAAAAAAATACATTAAAAAAACATGTATGCCTGCAACTGATTGATTTTCCTTTTATTCAGTTTTTAAGCTTTTAATCTGTCATCCTCTGATAATGATTTAACAATTTGTAGAAAATTTCAGAGGATGGAAAATTGTTCCTCAGAGCCTCAAAAAAAAAATTATTGGCATGTACTTAAAAATGAAGCTGAAAACCTCTTGAATAGATTAATCTCAATCTATAAAATTGTCAGTAAATGTGGTCGTTCCTTTTGTAAACACCTTGGAATCACTTTAAGGTTAGGAAATTTCCAGGTGCAAATCTTTTGAAGAGCTCAGCTGTCAATCCACCTTCATATGATAACGTTATCTTTAAAACATCTCTTCATACCCACCAGAAAGCCTGAGAAAAATAAAGCTCAATTATTTACAATGAATCCAAAGTAAGACATTGTTCTGAGCTAAGTGATTCTGGCCTGATTATGCACAGACTGAATAACAATTACTGTGACTGACAGAATTTGATACGGTGCACTTTGGTGCCTAATTTGTGTGAGTTGTTTCTCTACTACTACTGCTGCCGCTGCTGTTACCCTCGCCCTGACCAGGTGTGCCCAATTCAGCAGCCCCTCACAAACAATTTGTTACCCCGGACCCCATCATTACTGGTAGTTGTAGTTTTCTCCCAGGCATCACCCAGCTTTAAAACAGACAACAGGATGTGGCTTAGTGGATAGAGTTGGTCGTTTCTCAACCATAAGGTTGGTTGACATGTTACTGCAGCTCCTGCAGTTACATGTCAAATGTGTCCTTGGGCGAGACACTTAACCTCACTGCCCCCTCTGCTTCCTATGAACGTGTATGAATGGAATTAGTTTCTTTTGATGGTCACTTTACAGAGCATAATCTGCCATCAGTGTGAATTGGTGTGAATGGGAAGGTGTGACCACGAAGTTTACTGCATTTTTTTCCAAGGATGATAGATAGATAGAGAGATAGATAGATAGATAGATACTTTATTGATCCCGAGGGAAATTCAAAGCATCCAGGAGCAGGTTACAAGACGTACATGACATGAAACATTTGTTATAAATTAACCACAACACCGACGCCCCTCCCTCCCATACATATATATTAACCTGAAATTAAGATTTAAAGAATACCCCTAGATGAAACAAACTTAAACTGTGCAATTAAAAATAGACTTATACAAGAAATGTCCATAACCCGTGCAGGGATAAAAAATATATGTGTAATTTAAACAAGAACCTAAAAACAGTTGAGGAAAAAATCTGTAATTAGACCTGAATAGAAAAAATTAAAAAAGTGTTGACCTTCTGAAGTTATGTTGTTTATATATGTACAGCAATGTTTAAAAAGAAAATTATCAAAAAACAGACATTAAATAACAAGCAGTACAAACATTGAAGGTGCGATTTAAATAATTGGGAGGTTAGCATTAAAAGGGATGAAGGAGGACCCTGTATAGTCTGTCTCTGATTGACTAGTACTAACTGAATGTGCATGAGTAGTCTCACCTGTCGCTGTTTATAACAAAGGCCATTTTTCCTCTGCTACTTTTTCAGCCACCACTGCATCACTGAGTGTGACAGGCTTTGTAAAGACCTAGAAAAGTGCTATAAAAGCTGAAATCAATTCACCATATGGAAGACTGAAAGAAAAGAAAAACCTAAACATTGTAACATTGGGTTTAGATGACTTTCTGCAAGCAGTCAAGCTGCTATACAGGAGACAACGATACCACAGATAATGATCTGGTCTCAATAAAATCTTCAGGGATGCACACTCTGCTGTCCAGTTGTTGCTTTCCCATTGGTCGTGAGACCAAAGGTGCTGCTAGTCAACAGGCAAGGCAGGCAACTGCTTGGGGCCCCAGGACATTAGTGCCCCCCCCCCCCAGGTCTGACAGAGTTTAAACCAAAGTTTTCAATGACAGTATGGAACTCCACCTAAGGTGACCTGATCTCACAGTTTAAGTTGACGGGGGAAAATGAAGGGTTTACTGTCCTTTATGAACATGGTTTGAAAATAATGCTAATGGATAAAATGTAGCTAAAATCTGTAAAAACTTCTCATTTGACTAATTTTTTTTGGTGTCCGATCATTGATGACAAAATGGTGATGAACGCTGGTTGAAGGGGCCCCTTGTGAATTTTTTGCCTACCCCCAACAGGCTCTAGAATCACCCCTGCGCGAGACAGATCATATCACCTACTCCCTGGGCAATAGAGGAACCAGTTTGAAACATCCAACAGCAACATATCCAGCTCGGCGTACAGCCGACTGTTTCTTGAAGCCCTCTCCAATGAGTAAAAGTCTGTCCAATATTTCCTCTGCTCCGGCTTCTTGATCGTTCACTCTCTCTCTTTTTATCTTCTTATAATCCTCCAATAAAGAACCTCTGCACGCTGCCCTGGCTCTCTGTGATAAAAATATATCAGTAATAAGAGGAATCCTCCTTACTTTAACTATTTGATCCAGGTTTACACTCCCTTCCGCCCACTACGCTCTGCCAATGAAAGGTGTCTGATCCAACCTTCATAACAGGGTCCTAAGTCTCTGACTAGACTCTTCTCCTCTGTCGCCCCCCGGTGGTGGAATGAACTTCCAAACTCCATTCGATCTGCAGAGTCGATCTTTCATGAATACCTACTAACTTAATGATGATGGTCTCCATATTATAGATGATGATGATGGTAATGACGATGGTTTTTGTTTGATAACGAAGACTTATAAGATGGTTTCTATACTGATTAGAGCTCTCAAGAACTGCCCTCAATGTTGTGCTTTGCCTCTGGTCACTTCCTGTCAGCACCTGTGTGTCCAATCAGACTCAAAGCTGATCGTTTGCTCTTACTGACATTGTTCCTTTTTTCTAGATCCTTGCTTGTGTTGTACTTGCTCTCAGATGTAGGTCACTTTGGATAAAAGCGTCTGCTAAGTGAATTGTAGAATCCAACTCTGCTTCACAGTGATAACAGGCTGATTATCTTCATACCTGGAGACTACAAAATAATGAACTTAATAATTAACACACCACTGCTCACCAGTTCATGTATACTTTAACTGGGTTGTGTGTTATCCCTCTCTGTTGTTCTGGATATGTTCTCCTGCTCCTACTGACACGCACAGACACACAGTGTGCTGTAATATTAATGAGGATGCCTTCAGGCTAAAAAAAAGTCGCGTGGAAGGAGGACTGACATATAGAGCTGTAAAAACCTGGAGGTAAAAAAAATCAGCAAAATCTGCTTCTCAGTGAGCTGATGGAGACATTATCTGAGCGTGAGGGGAGAAAAGGTCAAGCCGATACTGAAACAGCTTCCACATGAAGACAAATTCAGTTCAACATTAGTCCTGGAAAACAAGAGAGTTTTCTGTTCTCAACTGTGCACGATGAACAGAAATTGATAACCCAACATGCACTTTCCTGAAAAACACTAACATTTCTGCCACATCTGTCCACTCTGAATCAATATGCTCCCTTGTGGGACGCTGCTTCCTTTTTCACGCTGCTCTTAACAGCTTGTTTTTTGTGACATTTTCCCATTTTTTTAAGACAACCTGCTCTGGGACTCCCACTTTTTTCAGCATGTGGCAGATGTTAAATCAGCACGCAGCATCTGCTCACTCAGCCAGTTCGTTTCAATTATAATGTACAACTCAGAGCGGGCATGTTCTGTTTCTGTGTCTGTGTCTGTGTGTGTGTGTGTGTCTGTGTGTGTGTGTGTCTGTGTGTGTGTGCGTGTGTGTGTGCGTGTGTGTGTGTGTGTGTGTGTGTGTGTGTGTGTGTGTGTGCGTGTGTGTGTGTGTGTGTGTGTGTGTGTGTGTGTGTGCGTGTGTGTGTGTGTGTGTGTGTGTGACACCTCATGCTGAGACACAAGAGAGGGAAAGCTGAAATTACAGTGGCCCTCACTTATCAAATGTACGTACGGCAGAAAAATGGGTGTACGGTCATTTCCACGCAAAGTTTGGCACTTATCAATTTGGACGTGAGCGGAGGGTACGCTCAAATCTCACGCCAGGCCTCGGCTTTTGTACGCACATTTTCAACTCAGTGTGGACTTGCCCTGCAGCGAATCTGTCTGTATTGGAGAATAATCGGATGAGAAGTGCACATTACACAGCGTTTGATCAAACACTTTATTCATGTGATGCAGGACGTTTCAGGTTTCTCTTCTCTTTTAAAGTCTCATAAATGGAGAGCTGCCAGTGCAGCCGACGTTATCCGACACAGATGCAGGTTCACCTGTACCACTTGTGCCTGATATTGTGGCTGAACCGATGAAGGAAGCCACTCGCTCCACGATCTGGGATAATTTAAGGTGGGGTCCGGCTGGCGTCCTCCAGTCTGGGAGCTGCTTCTTTTAAGACCCGCAACACTAGGCTACATTGTAGCGATCGTACGGTCTGACCAGGTTTTTTAAAACTAAAAGTATTTTTTTTTAAATTATATTATAGCCTATATTATGTACGTTACATATCACGGATGTTAAATATTTCTTATATTTAAAACAACGCTGTTGAGATTTTATGCAGGCACATTTCTTCTGAAGCTCTTTAATCCTACATTTCAGGCTGCCAGACAACACAATGTTATTCCTCTTTACTTTTCTCTGTTATGGTGTCACTCAGGTCATATCTCGTTTCTCTTCTTTGCCGTATTAAGTATCTCCATGCCGTAAACTCTGGGGGCGAGGACAGCTAAACCGTGAATAAATAGGGGCACGGTATTTAAATGACGATCGTTTCCAGCCGCCACACTTACCAACACCCGGTCTTGCGTACGCTGTGATCAGCCAGATACACACGTTTCATAGCTCCCACGTGGACTCTGTTGTACGATGATTTCTACACCCAAATCTGCGCTGGTTTCTACACCAGATTGATAAGTGAGGGCCAGTGAGTGTGGAGGAGCAGGGAAACTTTGAGTGTTTTTCATTTATTTTGTGTTGTACTCTCTCAGGTGCAGAACATTGGAGTCTTTTTTTTAATCTTAATCGTTATATCTTGCACAGAATCGAGCAGGATTTTCTGTTTCATGGGCCGAGTCTGCAGGAAGTCAGACTGAACACAATGTGCTGTTGTTTCTGATACATTATTAAATCTCACCTGATATGAAGTCCCTGCAGGAGATGTGTCTGCTCAGAGAGCACAATTCAAAAGTGCAGGTTAGCTGTGTCTGCAGGCTGAGGCAATGCTGAGCAACATACTGTACATGTCATAAATAAAACCACAGTGGATAGGCCAGGAGAAAAGGTTGAAACTGTGTCTGAAATATACATCTCTCTGTAGAAGTAAAACTTTGTTAGGAAGGATCAAAGTGTTTCAGATGGATGGACAGTAAATAAATAGTGTGCAGCCTCCTCATGCACCGAGCAGAGTCTGTCTGTAGAGTCTGACCCTCCTCGCTTTGTAATGATTCAGAACGAGCAGGAGATCGGATCATCGGGAGCGTGCTTATGTCCCCATAGACCTATGTTCCCACATTTCCTTTTTCATAAATTTGTATCAGATTTTATCCCCCTTTTTCCCAATTTGGTAGTCAATTACACCCAACCTATTATCCAGTAGCAATGGACTACAGATGGAATGTAGCTTTTAGCTTAATCTGGTGCACCCATCCCTTTGTTTATTGCAACATTTAATGTAAGTGCACATTGTCCTTTTTGATAAACAAAATAAACTAAGTAGCACAGAGGCCTCGCATTGACTAGATCAGATCAGTCGAATGAAGCGCAGCAACTGGACGCAAACCATAGTTTGCAGTGCATAAATACCTCTGGAAAGCCGGGTTGGCATGTGGGAACATAGGGCTGACCCCCAAATATGTAGCCCTGTTCATTCATGCCCTGGGCTAAATGATGCTGTGTAAGATCCACTCTGAGAGCCTGTTACTCTGCATAGGTGAAATGTTTTCTTCTGTTCCATGCTTTTTAAACATAATAAGACACTGGAAATATATGGTTATAAAAAACATTTCATCATATCACTCTCCTGGATCATGTGTGTTGGTACTTTGTCAAAGAGTATTAATACTACCAATAATACCAGTACTATACCTGATCTGATTTAATGAAAGAGTTCTTCTTTTTTAACGCTAGTCTTGTCTTATGCGATTGCTGGAAATTGAACCAGATATTTTTGAATAAATTAAACCAGATAATTCAGAGCTTTGAAGTGAGTTGCAGCGTTTTGTTTAACTGCCTGACTCTCATATCGTTCTGGTTCACTTTAGGAGTGTGGTTTTAGAGGAAAAAGCTGTAAAATTCTCAGAACACTTAGCAGACAGACACAGTCAGAGATGAACCGGTGAACACGATGAGTCATTTAGTTGCTCTGTGTCTGCACGATGTGAAAAGAAGAAATTGTTTTTCTTTAAGTTAGCTCGTAAAGTTCACTGGTTCAGACAGAGAAGTGACACAACGATGAAAGAGACACAGCTGCAGTGATTTAGAGTTTATAACAGAAGGACAGGCAGGAATCCAACAACAGACAAGCAGGGTTAGCCTGCCACCTTTACACCAAAATGTTCCGCTGAAAACTGAGTCGTTTTTCAATTTCATTTTCAACAAAATTCTGCGTTCATACGTCGTTGGCAGAGTGACTGTGCTGTAAAACATCACACACATACACTCTTCCTTTATACAGAGTGGTGAGGTTTAAACATACAAAAATGACTAACGAATGAGATGGGGTTGTGACTCCAAGTCACCCTAAACTACAAAGAGAGTACATCTCAAGAAAATGTTGATTGTGAAAGAGCAGCACAAACCACCTACTGGCTCACAGCTAGTAACTGGAACCTTACATGCACAAGTGCATAAAGTCTTCGTTTTCAGAGGAAAGGCGTATTTCCACTCTACACGACGATGGATACGGTGCTGTTTCTAAACTCTGAAACCTGTTATCAAAAGTTTGGGTTTTCAGGCCCCAAACTTTGGTTGGAGGTCCTTATGGAAACTGTGGAAACAAAACGTTTTAATGATTCTCTGAGATAAACCTTTCAACGTTTTTCTATGCAAAGTTTGTCACAAGATAAGATAGATAGATCTGGAGCAATCCAGCTGCAGCATATAAAAAATATAAAATATGTTCTCATTCACCAGCACACACACTCAAACACAATCCAAGCACATCTCACCCATATCCACATACACATTCATAGCTGTAAAAAAATTGCAAAAGAATGTCATAAATACTCTATAAATAAAATATAAAGAGCGATGAGGATACAAATAAACACAACAGTTATTGCACATTTCATTGTTGCACTGAATCCGGGAGTGAGTTCTATCTCTGTGTGTGTGTGTGTGTGTGTGTGTGTGTGTGTGTGTGTGTGTGTGTGTGTGTGTGTGTGTGTGTGTGTGTGTGTGTGTGTGTGTGTGTGTGTGTCCACAGCTCTGGGGAAAAAGCTGTCCCACAGCCTGTTTGTGTGTGTGCTGGGGGTTCTCAGTCTACTTGAGGGGAGGGTGGTGAAGAGGGGGGTTAGCAGGGTGTGAGGGGTCCTGCAGGATGTTTGTGGCCTGTGTGAGGAGACGGCTCGAGTAGATCTCGTTCAGGTTTTGGAGAGGGGGGACCCAACAATCCTCTCAGCCGTCTTCACAACCCGCTGCAGATCTTCTTTTTGTCTGCAGCAGTGCAGCTGGAGAACCACACCAATAAGTTCAAATGCTCTCTATTGTGCAGCAGTATAGATGCTTATCAACTATTTCTGGGGAAGCCTGTTGTGCCTCAGAGTCCTCAGGAAGAACAGTCTCTGCTGGGCTCTCTTGATGATGTGGGAGGTGTTCAGGCTCCAGGTCAGTACCTCAGCGATGTGCACACCCAGGATATTTAAACTGGAGAACCACTCCACCGTTTCCCCGTTGATGCCCAGGCCATCATGGTGTGTTTTTTTGTTTTTCCTAAAGTCAATTATGATTTCTTTTGTTTTCTTTGTGTTCAATAGGAGGTCGTTGTCCTTGCACCAGGAGGTCAGTGTCTGGACCTCCTCCCTACAGGCAGTTTCATTTGTCTGCAAATTTTAATGAGGGTGTTGGAGTTGTGGGAGGAAGTGCAGTCGTGTGTGAAGAGAGAGTGGACTGAGGACGCAGCCTTGGGGGACACCGGTGTTGAGAGTGATGGTGGAGGAGGAGTGATGGCTGATCCTGACATGCTGGGGTCTGTTGGTGAAGAAGTCTTTAATCCAGTGGCAGAAAGTGGCAGAGCGTTTGCAGTTTGTTGACCAGTTTTATTGGGTTGATTGAGTTGAATGCAGAGCTGTAATCCTCTAACAGCATCCTGACGTAGCTGCTGGGGTTTTCCAGGTGTGTGAGGGCTGTGTGCAGTGCAATGCAGGTTGCGTCGTCTGTGGATCTGTTGGTCCTGTATGCAAACTGGTGTTGGTCGAGGTCAGAGGGGATGCAGTACCAGTCTCTCAAAGCATTTCATAATTACCGGGGTGAGAGCAACCAGACGGTAATCATTCATGCTGGTGATGGCTGAGGTTTTTGGGTACGGGGATTATGGTGGCGGTTTTCAGACAGGTGGGGACAGGGGCTTGCTGTAGGGACAGGTTGAAGATGTGTGTGAATACTGTAGTGAGCTGGTCATGCACACGCCGTCAGTGCTCGTCCTGAGACGCCATCAGGCCCGGTTGCTTTATTGCAGTTGATGTTGAGTAGTGCTCTCTTGACCTGGCATGTCTGGAGAGCGAGTGGCTGGTCGCTCTCTGGAAAGCTGGTTCCGGCATCTGGATCTGGTCCCCTGCTGGAGCTGGAGCTGTCCTCGAAGCGGGAAAAATAATGTGTTCATCTGATCAGGGAGCAAGGGATCAGTGGAGGCGGGGTGACTGTTGTTCTGCTTGTAGTTGGTGATGTTCCTTACACCTTGCCACATGGCCAAAGGTCAAAGGTCAAAGGTATCTTCATTGTCCCCACAGGGAAATTTGTTTGCAGCTGGAGACATAAAAATTCATAAACAACACTAATAAATCATCCAAACATCAAGTTCATAAGTACATACAACATGAAACATGAAGCCCAGCAGAGATGCTCCAGCGTCACGATAAAAATGATAAAAGTGCAGCGTGCAATGAGCAAGGAATTAGAATTCAACTGCTATTCAACAGACAAATAGCAGCAGGTACAAATGAGACCCGATGCCTTTTAGTCTTCACCACAGGCATTCTGTACCGTCTGCCTGAGGGGAGAAGACCCAACTCTGCATAGAGAGAGTGATCTGGGCTCTGCAGGAGAGAAGTCTCCTTTCTGACCACCTGTCTGCTGTAGAGGTCGCTCAGCTGGATTTGACTCCTCCCTGCAATCTTGCTCGTCACTTTAACCAGGCTACCAAGTCAGTTTATATTGGCCAGAGCCAGATTACCATATCAGGCAATAATACAAAACATTAAAACCGATTCAATAAAACTTTTATAAAAGAGGGTCATCATCTCAGAGGATACATTAAAAGAACACGTTTTTCTTAGGAAATACAACCTCTGTTGGACCTTCTTTGTGGTAGCAACAACATGTTGCTCAAAGGACAGTTTGTTGTCCAGCACAGTGCCCAGATATTTGTAGCTGTTCACTATCTCTATACCAGCACCCTTTAATATGGTTGGCACAGGACTAGATTGACTAGATTGGCGCGGGGGTTGTTTTCATTGAAGTTGTCCTCAATGCGTTGTTTGTACTCACGCTTTGCAGATGTGACGCCTCTGTGGAAGTTGGCCCTGGTCTGATCTCAGCACTGTGTCATCCCGGTCTCTGAGCAGCTCCCGCACTCTGCTGTTGAACCAGGGCTTCTGGTTGGGGAATACTTTGATTTGTTTTATTGACATTGCAATGTCTGTGCAGAAGTTGATGTAAGACAGGACTGTGGTGGTGTGGTGTTCAATGTCTGATTGTTCAAAGAGCTCCCACTCGGTGTGGAAGCCTCCTCAGTCCAGATCTGCACCGTCTGGATGTGTGGTTTTGTTCTGGTGATGAGTGGTGTGTAACAGGGACAGGTTGTCCGACTTGTCCTAGATGAGATGAGGAGTGGGTTTTATAAGCTCCGGAAACATTTGTGTAGACCTGGTCCAGTGTTTTACTTTTCCTTGTATTTATGTCCACAGTACAGTCTTTAGGTTGACATGATTCATGAAGAGATGTTTTCAGAGGAGGATGTCCGTGCACTTCTCTTCTATCGAGTTTTTTTAAGAAGTGTGACATACTGAAAACAGAGCAGGACCATGTCTTACTCATTGTTATATTATCTACAAAGACCCAACATTAATCCATCATAAGCACAGCACTAAGCAGCATTTAGCAACATAACACTCTAAATAGAGCGCCACAGGAATGAGTCCTGAAACCGGGAAGTAAGTTAGCATTTGAGCGCCATGGGGTCTAACGTCTAAAAGTCAATGTGGATTTTGATCGGGTTTGTTGTTAGACACCTGAAATAAGGTCTGTGGTTAACACAAGCTGAAGAGATGTTGGTGTTTTGTCAGACCACATAAACTACGTTAGGTAATACCCCCACTTGTAAATTTTGTAGTTTTTACACGTCTTTAAAAAGGCTAAATGTGACTACAGTGGTTGTCGGGGACATTAAACGTCATCATGCCGGACACAGAGGTCAGGAACTCTCTCAGTAGTCAGAGATGTCTCCTGTAGGTTTAATCTTTAGGTTAAGGTGAATATTATGTTAGTAAAATATTTATTAAACTACGTGGATTAGTTTATCAGAGATCGTCTGAAGCATAACGCTAGTGACATCACAATCATCCGACCGTGGTGTAGTTAGCTTTAGCATAACGTTAGCTTTTTACTTCTGTCGGCCGCATTAACGCTTCAAACATCTTAAAAATGGTGTTCATCTGTGAAGATTATCCTGCTGAACAAAACGCCTACGCTTCAGAAACGTGCGTTTGCCACAGAGATTATTTTCTGCAATGATCCAAAATCCAATGCAAAAATCCCATTGGCAAATTCTTGTTAGACCCCACAATGATACTACTTCATGGTTGGCCTACAAAAATACGTCATATGGTTTGTTCTCTATACGAGAAAGTTAATCTGGAGTTATGAAAGTTTACAAGGCCTGACAAACACAAGTTCACAGTCGTCCTTTCTGTCCCCCTCTAACTTCCTGTTTGACACCTCAGTACTGATAACAGGTGTGGGAGGGGCTAGTGCGTCATTGCCCTACATGGCGTTTGTGTATTCATGCCGGGTAAATGACTTTCCTCTGTGCTCATCTGTTTGTTTGCTCCTCTGTGAGATGAATTAACATAGAAAATGAGGTCAGAAGTAATCAGGCTGCGGGTGGAAAAAAAGGTCTCACGATGACAGCATGAGCGAGTGACAGGAGAGTGACAGGTGGATGTAGAACACACCGACAGGGTGGTTTCAAGTGTCCTGGATGATACACTCATACGTTCATATCTGTACAGGACCAATCTGGAAATACAATCTGTTTTCAGTGAGGTGACCTTTTCTTCATTAGTTTGATTTCACTTTAGTTTTAAAAGTGATGATTTCGTCCCTGAGTGGCTCTCTTATCACGTCTGACTGAAATCTTGGTCAGCATAATGTTAATGAGCTGCAGCTGCAGATTTAAAGGTTTTAGTTTAAAAGTTGTTTTTAATTAAAACACAACTCAATGAACATGAAGGTAACACAAGATAGACTGGAATATTTTCTTATTATGTTTATATATATATTAACTATCAATTTCTTACTTTTTTACGGCAACTATTTCAGTAGAATTTCTGAAAATTCTTCCTAACAAAATGACATTTATTTATTGGTATATATGAAGGCCATCTCATATTTATCTACTTGTTCATAGTTTGTTGATATAGGGACAAAATGCAGCAGGTGAACTGATGCCTCACATTTAGTCTCATTTAATTCATATGACCGTCTCTAAAATGGGAAATGTAAAAACACATCAAAATTAACAAAAAATGCAGAAGAGATTAAACAAACCCAATAAAATAAAACAGAGAGAGTCACACAGGAGACACAGTAATGTAGGGGGGTGCTTTCTGACTTTTTCTTGAGAAGAGCTGCGACTAACAAAACAAAGTATTGTGTGTGTCAGCACCGGCTCTGTGGGCAGCAGCAGACATTTGGCTCAGACCGAACAAAAGGGCGTCCATTAACACTCAATGTGCAGCGTTAGGAAAATAACAGGCTGTCAAATCACCATTTCAAACCTCTGTGGTGTTTGTTTGAATACGAGTCTGACGTACAGAAAATCATTATCACAAAAGTCTCTTCAATTTTCCTCTGTGCTGTGTGCAAACTGGTAGAAAAATGTGATTTCAATGCAGCACATTGGAGCAGCAGTATCACAGATCATCAGGATTTATTTCATCTGATCATATCATTTCTTTTATTTTTCATGTTTCTGCAGCTGAGTTTGTTCATCGGAGAATGAGATCTGTCAGAGATAGAGGACAGAAGGCTTTAGAATCATTTCATCAGAGGATCAGCTTGTTTCCAATTTCAAGGAGGTTTTGTTTTGATCGATTAAATTTCTGTTTAATGACTAGGAATTCAGTCTCTCTGCCTTTTAACCCTTTCTGATGAATCAGTTTCTGTTTAGTGAGGAAAAACACTTCAAACTCCTGCAGGTGTGAACGTGTGAAGATGTTTCATCTTGTGCTGCTGAGAGGGAACGTGACATTTCGAAAGGATGATAAAGTTTTTCTATTTTTTTTTTTTTTTAGGGCACTCCAGGTGTTTCTGCTTGTTTGTTTTAATTTCTGCCTTTCATTTCTTTGTCATGCTAATGTTTGTGCCAACAGCATTTGGCAGGAAAAACAAATCGCACTGATTCACTAAAAGGATTTAGTGCCAGGAACATTTAGTCCTCCTCTCTGATTTCAAAGGTTGAGGGCTGACAGCAGCAGATTCAAGAAGTTTTACAGCTGCGGTCAGACTTTTCTACATAGACAGATGGTTATTTATCAGTTCTCCAGATATAGGCTCGCCAGGGAAAGGTCGTCTAACTTGAAATATTCCCGTCATATCTCATGTTGTTTAAAGGGCTTCAGTTAATCTGCTTTGATATGTGAAGGTCAGAAGACACCTCAGGCTCACAGATATTACACCTGCAGCTCTAACAGCTGGACCATTATGGTGCCCAGAGGTTGAAACATCCCAGTTGTTCAATCTGGATAAGAATGATCCAGATTTGTAAAAAATCCTAATTTTTGCTCTCCAGGATCAGTTAATCATTCTGACTTTTTCCAGAATTTAGAGGGAAATCTGGATTTGACCAACCTGATCCAGGTACAGACTTTTAAAGATCCTTATTGTTTTACTCTCTGTTTGATGTTGACACTCTTTTTATATTAAAATGGAAAAAATACGTTATACATTAAACCCTAATTTCTTCTTCATCCGTACAGCAATTCAAGATCCAAACTCTTGTCCAAAGTGAAAACATCAGGCCGACATCTCAGCTCAGTCTGTAAAGTGCCCTTACTGCATGTAAAGAGGATACAGTCCTCATTGAACTGGTCGCAGGTTTGACACGGCCCAGACTGTTGGTGCATGTCATCCACTTTCCCCCTCCATTTCCTGTTTATCTTTAGCTACCCTGTCAAAATAAAGGCAATAGTCCAAAAGCTCCACTGTATGCTTCAGATTTGTTTATAGACTCAATTATGGACATGTAAAGTCAAACTTGAGAACTCATTTGGAGACCCGTATTTGTACATTTTATGGAGTAATCCCATTCATGTAACAAAAACCATTATTTATCAAATACTCTTTTTTTTGTTCAATTATTTTGTCTAGTATGTCTGATTATTTATGCGACTGTCTGAGCCTTTCATCATGATGTTTTGTCTGATTGATAGCACACTTGATTGTTTGCACATTTTCATGAAAACTCAATATAAATATTCACCGGAAAAAAAAAATGTGTATATTAATAGTAGACATTTTTAAAGGGACATCACCCCCCTCATGTGATGAGCAGAGAGTGGAGCAGCAGGCTCACATTGATGTTTGGAAGTCTTTTGGAAAAAGTCAACTGAACAAATGTTTTGAAACTCTTTGTTTTTTTTAAATTATTTTACATGCAGAACATCATCATTTTAAGTACTTAACATTTAATTGATGGTTTTTATCGTGCACCTTCATGTGTATCGCTTTTGTTGTGTAACTTTCGTTCTCCCTCTTTAAGTTGGAGGTTGTATATTTTAATGTCAAAGATGTCTTGCATGTAGCATTATTGAAAACATAAAAATGATTCACAAGTTATAAGTGGTTGTCAGAGCTCATAAAAAGAGGTTGATGAAACTTGAACTGAAATAACACTATTACAAATCTTCACATGTCCTGACCTCTTATTTCACTTTAATAGGATCATTGTGAGAGGAAAGGGGTTTGGCAGCAATTAACAAGTTAAAGCAAAACACTGGAAGCTGTAATTAATGAAAAAAAACAAGTCATGTTTGACCTCTTGTGGTGAGAGTATTCATCTTTCCGTCTGCATGTTTAGGGCTCTGAGGTTAATGAACAACTCACTCTGATGTTTTATTTTTACTTTGACCCCGGGGAAGGTGAGCTGCAGGAGGATTTCCCTGCATTCCTCAGGTCCTAACACCTCTATGAAAGACTTACATAGCTGCTTCATCAGGATTTGTCTTTGTTCACATCTCCTGCAGGCTCTGCTGCAGCTCAGTGTGTACTGTGGAGATTTCTTCTTTCTTGGATTGTTAACCGTCTAACTTAGTTAAACACTGCCTGTTCGTCAAGTTAGATAGAATACACAGTCTGATTCTAAAGTGTACTAATGTTAAAATATGTGATTCATGGGGCGCTGTGGGCTAGTGGTTGTGTGGTGCGCCCCCCATGTGCAGAGGTTATGGTGCTTCCTGTCTCCCTGCAGCTGTCAGATCTAATGAAGAAAAAAATGGCCCAAAAAATTCTTTAAAAAAATATGTGATTCAATCTGATGCAATCCAATAAAACATCTCTTTTTCTAAGATTTATTAAAGGGGCTTTTTCTGTCTTTATTTTAGAAGCAGGACAGACAGATTCTGTCTGTGGCTGCTTCAAAGACACTTAACAATTTCAAACTGGACTTACAACTATACACGGATTGATGATTGCTCTTCTCATCCTTTTTTGAATTGTTTGCATTTTTCAATGTAGCAAACGATGCAGTTAGAAAATTAGGCGCAACTAGCGACGCGAAAAACATCTGTTGATGTTCTGGAGTCGCTGAAGTCTCTTATCAAGACGGCTCAGGAAAGAAGGTGCATGTTCATTCTCCTGAAACATGACCTGCTCATCCACCCAAGAAGACGCCTGTGGTCTTTAACACATGTTCAGCAATGATGGAGAGAGAGTGCCTTATAGGTTTTTTGTTTTTTTTACAATGCATTGCTGTTGACATTTCTTGTCTGGATTACCTGGAGTATAACATTTGTGAGTTTTGAGACACTTCCATTGGAACTTTGTGGATTCAACAGGATGGTTTTCCATGATCACGATCTGAACCGCAACTAAAGGAGGACACTATTTCATTTATTTTTTTGTGTTCATTGTATCATCATCACAGAATGCTGCAGCTACACTCACGCTTGCTGTGCGTGTGTTTCTCTCCATCAGCTGCTCATGAAGAGCCAGAGGTGTGTGTATTCATTCTGCTCTCCTCCAGGAGCTCATTTGCTTTCCGTTCACCTCATATTTGCTTCAATAACAATTAGATCACTGCCAACATATTTGTGTTTGAGAGCAATCCCGACGTGAAGCATTTGAACCACTTCCAGTTTTCTTTCTGAAAGGCTGAGTATCGGTCCTTCGGTCTCCCACAGCGCTCAGAAACAACGCCAATACTCCGCTGAGCAATTTGTTTTCTATTTACAAGTCCACCTGCGTCTCAGCACAGGTCACCTGTGCCGCTGTCTATTCATCACATCCTCGTCTGACCTTTGAATAAATGCCTCCAAATTGACTTTGCCGTTGGTTTCACAGTGGAGAGTGGGAAGCAGCCATTTGTGCTCCTCGACTCTGAGTCTATTTCTGCTCTGACAAATGGATCAGGAGAAGTGTGTGACAGTCGGGTCTCATCGGTTTAACTTTTTTTTGGATCTGTTTAGGGAGAGCGTTTTCACCTGTCAGCTGCGTTTTTACAGTCGTGAAAATGTATTTTCACACCCACGGCTGCTGTGCCATTTAAAACCACTATTATTACTCAGAGGTCAGAGGTCAGGACAAAGCTGAGGCAGAGAGATAGGTTTTCTTGTACTTGAGAACAGACAACAAGTAAAACAGTTTTATCTGGAGACTTTCTACAAGTCTCTTAATGTGGTGTGTTGCATCAGAGGCATCATAAGAATCTGAGGGTTGCAGATGTTCAACAGATGTTGCAAAATCTCCAAATGCTTTTGAAAACTGGATCATCTGCATCTATTCCTTTTTTCCACTTTTATTCTTTATATAACGGGACAATGCTTTACTTTGTCCCTTACATAAATCATTTACTTGAGGCCTTCTTATAATCCTTGTTTCATCCATGATGTTTTATTTGTTTATTTGCTAACAGCTATGCTAACAGGCTCTATGGAGAAAGTTGATAATGGCGAAAAAATATGAATATAGCGGCGAGACGGCTGCTGCAGACAGGCCGCGCTTGTATCTTGGCTGCCGCTGACTGCCTTTTTCCGCTGGCCGCCGCGACATAAGACCGGCCTGTCAGCAGCAACCGTCTCGCGGCTATATTCCTATATTGCCGCCGCCGGCCGCTGCCAGCTCAGCAGCTGAGACATAAGGCCTGCCTGCCGGCGGCGGTGAGGACGAGGAGCCGGGGCCGGCTTGAGCTGGGGCGGACTGGTAGTGTCGGTGCTCTCACTGTTTGCCTGTGAACACAGACATAGAGTCTGTTTTCTGACAGGAATTTCCAAGATCAATTCTGGAAGAAATCTCTGAATCAGTTGAGGAAATGGTCTCATGTGTTGAAGTAAATATGTCTGTAAATGTTGTTATTACTATATTTCTACTGCCATACTGTATATTTTGGAGAAACTGTAATGATCGAATTTCCCTCTGGGATTAATAAAATATTTCTGATTCTGAACTAGAGGACCTTAGTGGGAGTGGCCTGCGGGGCTGTGCATTCTGGGATTTGGTGTCTTTCATCCACATGAGCCAAAAATACACTTTCTGCCTTTTCTCGGCCAAGAAGGCACCAACTTCAAAATGTATTTCACATTTCTACTACATAAATCACCCAATGTCAATACAGATTCATGTTTCAATGGGTGAAGTATCCCTTTAAGAATGAGGTACTGTAATAAAAAAATAAAAAAAGAACAAGATGTCAAAAAAAGAAGTAAACTAAACTTGAGGAGGGGCCCCCCTGAGTGCTGACTAACTTTAAACCAGAGCAGTGACTCAAAATGTGCACATTTTGCAATGACAGTAGGAAACCTCCCTAAGAGAGCCCCATCTGACAGCGTTCTCTCTTGTTTCTCTGCTAATCCTGGCATGCAATATTGCTGTGAAAACCAATGTTTGACAATGAATCTATCTGTCCGAGAGTGAAAAAAGGAAGAGGGAGAGGAGTAAGCATTGGGACGCTGGCAGACACGACGGTGATGAACACAGGTTTGAGGGGCCCCCAATACATTTTTGCCTTGGGAACCCTCCTTCCAGACTCTAGTATCCCCACTGGCTCATATATACTCCACATCTGAAACAGATACGGACTGAGCCATCTGTTTGTACTCTGAAAGCTTACAGATGAGGACCAAATGTTTGCAACACCCCCGGAAATGGTGGAGGCAGCGTCCAGCAGTGTAGCCAACATTTCCAGCTAGATCAGCAAAACACAACTAAGACAATACTTTTAAAGGGTGTACCATTAAGGGAAGACTGTGTGAGTTGGTTTCGGAGTGATGTGTATATGTTAACATGGGGCTCTATTGACTCACTTTTGGAGACAGTCTCAGCTGGACGCTCAAGGAAACTGCAGTTTGTTGATGCATCAGTGAGTTCCTCACTGTGCAGGCAAGTATCTGCTTGTTTTGGTCCGACAAACATAGACTGCAGCGATCATTTCCCCTAAAATGGTAAACTACTACCTTGAAGTATTTTATGACAGGTGAAAGGTTTGTAATTGCTGCTTCTCTGTGATAAGATAAATGGGAGATGAGCTGCTTTATAGAGTGGGTGGAGAGGAATGTTGTTATGCTGTGTGTTAAAGGTTTCTGAGCTAATCCAAAACTCAAAAGGTTGTCCTGTATGGCCCTGTGTACACTTAAGATTGAACATGAGGACTTCCAGTTTTGAAGAAAGCTGTCGAGATTTTATTATCTGATAACAAGGCTGTAAGGCGTGACGCATCTGCAGGGCTCTGACCTTTGTTATGGATTTCAGAAATAAATTCAGGAAAGTATCCTTAGGGATTTAGGACCTCCAGCAAACAGCGGCATCGCTCGGCCTCTTGGGATTCATGATTTAAAAGACAGAGATGCTCAGAGGCTGTTAAACTATGAGTGACACATTCAGGAGTACGATGTCGTTTGGTAGAAAATACTTGTTAACTGGGTGATCTTTAAAGTCAAGTTTAGGCTACATACTGTGATCAGAGTAATGCAAGGCTATAGAAAGGTTTTCCTAAATGAAATTTGGGAAATGTATTGAAAAACTATCCTGGTGAATTGTAGGCACACCTGTTTACAGCTGCCTTTAAAGGGATACTTCGCCCATTTGTATTAAGCTTTGTATCATTAGAAACCTGGTAGTATTTTTGAAGTCGTGCATCCTGCCCTCATTTTCCCCTGAGATGGGAAATCTTTGTATTTCTGGAGACGCCACATGGCTCGTTGTTCAAAAAGTTCTCTGAAGTACAGGCAGAGCTATGTTCTTGCGCATGTGGTGTGGATGTTAACGTAATTTAATTTACCACAAGTTAAAGTTTTTTTTCAAACGAGCATCTTAAAAATGAATAAAATCATTAAAGGCGACAGTTATCAATAACGTGCGTCCAGCTCTGAGTATGAACCAGCCAGGTCTTTAAACAAAAACTGCTTCAAAAGAACACAAGCATGTAGCTGGACACAAAGATTTTTTTATACAAAACCTTTAATACTGCTCCCACATCATAGTGCCTTACATGTATTCATCATCAACAAAGACATCTTTTTTAAGTTTAAGTGCAGATTCAGTGTTGCCCTTTGCCCATTTTTCAGTTCGAATGAAATAAAACATCACTGTGATTATAGTTCACTAAGTAGTCGCTTCACAAACACAGGTTATTCTTCTTTTCATCGTCCTATTGCTGCATGATGAGAGGCATGGAGGATGTTTTTGAAGACGTTTGAAAAAGGCTCTCTTCTTCTTCAGCCATGGATCTTAAACTGTGAAGTGAAAAGGTTTTTAATGTGCAGGCACAAACATTATGAAACCATAAAAGACCCTAGAATCCTTAATTTCCATTTAAGCTGAGTAAGAGTGGAAAGGTGTTCTCTGGAGAAAAAAAATGTGTTTCTCTCCACTGTGCTTTCTTACAGACAGATTGTAATTTGACAAATGGGCGTGCTGCCGTTCTTGTGTAATATCTCTGACTAAATTATGGTCATCAAAGTCTTTCCGGCTGCACAAGTCACCATTTCCCCGACTTCAGCACGTAAAGAAACGAGTGGTTAGAAAACAGGAAACCGCGTCACATTCTGCTGTCCTACTTTCAGAGGAGGTGGTAACACATTCTGATATAAAGACGTGGTCTGATTTCTGCTTTCATCAAGGTGCAATTATATCTGCGTTTAAAAGTGCTATGAGCCTCCTCTCTCCACCCGGTCATTAAAGTTTAATCATTGTGATTATAAGAAAAGTTTAGGGACGTTTTTCTTTCCCCTCACGTTCTCATATTGAACTGTCGTATTGCTGTCAAATATAACTCACTCAACTCACTTCAAACAAGAATATCAGCAGAGCCGAATCATTCTGTTAATAATCCACTGAAGTTTACACTAACGTTAACCGGTGTTATGCTTTAAAGAGCGCCTGTGTTAACTAGTGGCTTTCAGCCGATTGTGTCCATGGTTGTAGTTAAAGACGTACATGATTGATATTTTTGACATTACAATATAAAACTAAGTAACAAATCAAAATTTGTAAGAACACTTTCCATGTTCTGCATCTAACTATGACAACCATGGTCACTTTTTAAACCACAACACCGGTGTTTTCGAAAAAAAAAAAAAAAAATTTACAATGTCAATAGATTAAAGGCCATTCTGACTTAGAAAACTGTAAAGTACACATGTTTCTGTGTAGAAAATCTACAAATAACAGAAACCTTTTTCATGTACCTTAATGTAGGTCAGACAGCATTTCACAATAAAAGCGCCCGGGGCAGAGATGAGCATTGGGGCTCTTTATTGAAGAAGCTCTCCAAAGTACAGGTTGTCCTCGATCTATCTTACCATGTAAGAGTTAAAGTTAAAGGATTTGTTAATTGTTTATCAAATTAACCTCAAATTACTTTGAAAGATTAACGATTAACAGACATTTAATATATATAAAAAACAGTATATTCAAAGGGCTCTATTTTAATTATGTTATAATTAAAAAAAATATTGAAGTTGCTGCAGAAGATTAACACACAGATGTAGTTGCTGCAACACAATCCTTGGTGGGAAATGCTTCTAATTAAAGGCTGACAATTACAAGTTGTTTTAGTCACTGACAGGTTCAGATTGTTATTCCAAGTGTCTGACAAGAAAGGATCCCTACAGAGAGAGACCTTTTTATTAAAGAATAAGATCTTTTGTTAAACCAGAATTAGCTGTTACATCACTCTCTTTGAAGCTGACAGACACCTTTAACAGCCTGTCCTAACAGTACGCGAGCAAGTGTCAGCGACAAAATCAGCCTGATTCTATTTATTCCTATTTGAGTGTCCTAACTGCCCGCTAGCAGCGTGCTGTTTTTACTCCGACGCCCCATTTCTATATTCCTCTCTGACGCTCGCGTCAACGGACAGGCAACGAGGAAGGAGGGGGCTCTACAAGGCACTGAAGCTCGCTTTTCTCACTCAACAGAGCCTGGTAGCTCATCTTACAAAGGAGAGATGACGGTGCTTTGATAATATGTACAACCATGATTGAAATGTTGAGCTTTGACTAGTGTCAATACAAAGCACCAAACATCTGTTTGTCAACTTTCAGTCCAAAGCACTAGATGTTATTCTCTTTGCAAGGGGGGACACTGAAATTTACAGAGCATATAATTAAATATTTAACGCATGCAATGTGGACAGCGAGCGTCCGTTGCTGCGCGACAGAACGTGATATGTGACGGTCGCATGTTGTTAGGACACGATGTAGGGCTTATTTTGATTCTGATGTTCGCTCGCCTCGAATGCCTTTAGGACACGGTGTGGGGCTTATTTTGATTCTGATGTTCGCTCGCCTCGAATGCCTTTAGGACACGATGTAGGGCTTATTTTGATTCTGATGTTCGCTCGCCTCGCGTGCTGTTAGGACACGATGTGGGGCTTATTTTGATACTGACGTTCACTCGCCTCACGTGCTTTTAGGACACGGTGTGGGGCTTATTTTGATTCTGATGTTCGCTCGCCTCGCGTGCTTTTAGGACACAGTGTAGGGCTTATTTTGATACTGACACTCGCTCGCCTCACGTGCTGTTAGGACACAGTGTTAACAACAAAATCAGCTTGATTACATTGGTTCCTGGAGTGTCCTAACAGTTCATGAGCGATGCATCACGACAAGTGTTGGAGTTTGAGAGATTGAAACTTAACAGAGACACACCGTTCAGGCAGCAACAGGCCATGGACCAGTTGTTGTCTGACCTTTGGATTCAGCCAAGTCACAAGAGCCTGTTGAATTGTACCCTGATACCCTGTTTCTATATCCCTGCCTGTCCCTCAAGTAGACAAGGAACAAGACGCTGGGAGTGTCTGAAACAAAAATTTACTTGATGCTTTCCTCCTTCAACAGAGCTTGTTAGCTTGTTTTAAAAGTTAGAAAAGCGATGCATTGATAATATTCATATATAAATGTTGTGCTTTGACTTCTTTTACACAGGGGAAAACCTTTTTCAGCTTACCGATGTTAAATGCCTGTGAATACAAAGCACCACACTTCTGTTTCTTCATCTTCAAAATAAATGCACTAGATGCTAAACTGTTTGCAAATGGAAACTGAAAAAACACTGAGCAGAGAAGTCCATTTTTAACAAATGCAGTGTGGACAGTGAACACCCGATGCTGCACGGCATCTAATGCTCATGGCTGTAAGGACCAGCTCTTAGACCACATACTTCTGTGTTCTTCAAAATGAGTATCATTTTCTTATCAAGAAACACAATGATGTAAGGGCTTTTCTGGTGTCAGCAACGACATCTTCCTCTTTAACAAAAAGGTCTATCTCTGTAGGAATCCCTTTTTGTCGTCAGCCACTTAGAATACAAATCTGAGCCTGTCAGGGACAAAAACAACATTCAGGAGAATTACTTTGATTTTGAAATATGAAAAACATCTCCCAGTTTCAAAGATTCTGGAGTTCCCCTTAAAAGCAAACGTTCCTCCTATTTTCCTCCTCCTTTTGAAAACTGGATTTTTTGATCGATGGAAGAACAGTAGATGGGTTTTTACAGTGTTTGACTTACAGCGGTTACTGCATTCATAAAGCGTGGAAGTGCATCATGGTTGGTCTAACAGGACTGAGGCTCCATTTGAGGCTGGACTGATTGTCTTTTAGGACACAGTATTTTGGAGAAAGCCCTTCGGAAGCTGCTGTGGCACAGCGGGTACAGGAAAGGGTTAATGGCCGAGTTGAGCCACAGGAGCCAGAATGTCATCTCGTACCAGTAGTTTTGCACACACTTACCGCTGCAGGCGGCACGGATAATCATCAGCAGAGTGTAAGGAGCCCAGCAAATCCCAAAAATACAGACAATGATGGCCAAAGATTTGGCGATTTTTTTGTCCCGTGTGAGGCGAGATCCCTGCGCCCTGCGTCCGGGCACCGTGCAGGAGGGTGAGTGCTCAAACAGTCTGGAGTCCTTTCTGTTGGGAGACAACTTCTCCCTCTGCATGAGAACCTGACTGTTAGTCGGGTCCGCGCTGTAAGATATCACATCCTCGTCCTCGATAACTGGAGATATGGCAGCTGGCTCACTGCACGAAACCTTCCGAGTCTTCACAAAAAACACAGACCAGCCGGCTCCGTCTTTGTGCTTCTTAGTGATCCTCTGCACCTTTAACTCGTCCCCGAGGCCGGCTCCTAAGTTTTTGTTCCTGCGATGGATGTTCAGGTAAATGCTGAGGTTGAAGAACGCCACCGACACAAACGGCGTGAAGAACTCAAAGGTAGAGGCGCAGAGCAGGAAGTACCAGGTAAAATAAAACTCGGCGTAGCACTCGTGAGCGGGGACGACGCTGTGGCCCCGGATCACTTCCCAGAAGATGATGGCGGGGCCGTAGAGAAGGAAGGCCAGCGCCCAGACGGCCACCATCTTGAACACAGCCTGGCGCGTCATGTTTCTCTGCGCTCTGTATTTAACCTGTTTTGAAAGAGGGACAGGAGAGTAGGGTTGAAATCTGAATGGTAAGCTCTGACAAACCAGTTAAAGTCAAACAATAGGAGCTCCAGAGATTCTAGCGGTTACGTTGCACGCCCAATGCATGGAGGCTATAGTCCTTGTCAAAGCCACCATAGGTGCCAACCTGACCTTGGCCCTTTGCTGCCTCTGATGTCTTCCATCATTTTCCCCTCCCAACATTTCCTGTCTGTCTTCGGCTGTCCAATCTAATAAAGCCAAAAAGACACAAACAAGTCCAACTACCTGTTTTGATACCATGGCAACAAAAGCACAAGTCCTAGGCGCCAGATTGCAGGCAAACCCCTGCACACAGTCTCAATAAGTTAGCAATGTTTCTGTAAAAATCTGTTTTTGGGCAATGATGGCCAAGGGGTTGAGTCAGTCCACATCAGAGGTTGCGCTAGACTTTCTTGTTGTCTGTCATTTTGACGTACAGGATCGTAAAATTTCCGTCAAAATCTATGATGCTCCGTCATTTTAATTTCTTATATTTTTATGATAATGAGACATAGACTATTTATTTATCAACTATTTATTTAAGCAATTTATAAACAAGTCGATCACCGGTTACCTTTTAATTTGCGCAACAATTTTAGGGCGCACTCACACTAGCAAAGTTGTCCCATACTGTGCTTAAACACGATTATTTATTTTAATTATTTAATGCTTTATGATTCTCTCCATCATAATCCATTTGTCCCCAAACGGGTGAACAAGTTGTTCAGACGCATCTGAAATACTGACACACATCAGGATAACAACGTCTTCATTGAGCCTTTTACATCGTGCAATATCTAAACTATTCAACACAGCACTTTTATATATTCATATTTGTAAATATTTTTCATATATTCAATTCTCTGTGCCTGTGCATATATTATATAGAGCGCCACAGGAATGAGTCCTAAAACCCTGAAGTAAGTTAGCATTTGAGCACCATGGGGTCTAACGTCTAAAAGTCAACGTGGATTTTGAATGTGTTTGTGGTTAGACACCTGAAATAAGGTCTGTGGTTAACACAAGCTGAAGAGATGTTGGTGTTTTGTCAGACCACATAAACTACGTTAGGTAATACCCCCACTTGTAAATTTTGTAGTTTTTACACGTCTTTAAAAAGGCGGTTGCTAACAAGTGGCTAAATGTGACTACAGTGTTTGTCGGGGACATTAAACGTCATCACGCCAGACACAGAGGTCAGAAACTCTCTCACTAGTCAGAGATGTCTCCTGTAGGTTTAATCTTTAGGTTAAGGTGAATATTATGTTAGTAAAATATTTATTAAACTACGTGGATTAGTTTATCGGAGATCGTCTGAAGCATAACGCTAGTGACATCACAATCATCCGACCGTGGTGTAGTTAGCTTTAGCATAACGTTAGCTTTTTACTTTACTGTCGGCTGCATTAACGCTTCAAACATCATAAAAATGGAGTTCATCTGTGAAGATTATCCTGCTGAACAAAACGCCTACGCTTCAGAAACGTGCGTTTGCCACAGAGCTTATTTTATTTTTAAAATCCAATGAAAACATCCCATAGGCGAATTCTGGTTAGACCCCATGGTGATGCTTCTTCAGGGTTGGCCTACAAAAATACGTCATATGGTTTGTTCTCTATTCTTCCGATACTATACTTGGACCTTATTGCTTGTACTAATATTTCTATTTTATTTTATATTCTGTATATATTTCTATATTTCCTATACTGCTATATTGTGTTTATGAGAAACTGTAACCACTGAATTTCCCACTGGGATTAAAACATTATTTCTGATTCTGAATACTTTATTGTCTCCCAGGGGGACATTTTTTCATCACAGCTTGTACAGTTGGTACAGTTGGTGCAAACACTTGAAAAAATCTTGAAGTAAAAAAATCTTCCAGCCTCACACGAGAGTGACCGCACCGGGGAACAGAATGTTGAGATTTTAAACTGCAGCAGCTGCTCACGTACCAACATTTCTGCTCTTTGTTCTAATGAAGCCTGTCTGTATAGTGCAGCCTGAGCAGCACAGAGATGCTGTTAATAAAACCCACTCATGAGGCCCTTATTTCTGTGTGCCACCAAAGCCAAAGAGAGAGAGAGAAAGAGAGAAAGAGAGAGAGAGACAGGGTAATATCAGGATGAGAGCCACATTCAGTGATGCAACACAAGAGTGTGAAAGAGACATCTGGTTTTCTCCCGATCCTTTTCCTCCCTCGTCCTCGCCCGGCGCTCATTCTTTTTTCTCTGGCTCCATTTTCACTTCAGTTCCTCTCAGTCTAAATTCATCTATCAAGGAAACACTGACACGCTTACCGTTTTTGTGATTTTTCATCTTTTTTTGCCTGAAACCATCAGATTATTTCTGCAGCAGCAGGAAGTCAAAAATGCTCCTAATGCGACTGCAGCTAAAGAGCAACTCCTCTGAGTCAATAAGTAATCAAATCGAGCCTCTTCATGATGCTAATAACTGATTTTGGCACAGCCTTGAGTGTTGTCGTGGGTAAAGCAAAAAGACTCAAACCCATTTCACTTTTAAATTAGACAAGTCCTGCTCCTCTGCGGAATGAAAATGTATAAATAAAATAATTTAATCTTCCGCAAAGCCTCTGAGATCAAGCTACCAGCCAAAAGCAAAGAGATGGTATCATGTGGCGTCTGAAAAATCTGGCACAATCAAAACAACACATGCAGCAACACTATAAAACTGATCCACATTGAAACATGTCAGCCAATCACACGGAGAGGAGAAGGTTGTCTGGGAGATCATTTAACCTCGGTTTAATCTAAGGGGGAAAGGTGGTTGAATTGATGAGTAATACATGGCCTTACAGACAGTCATTCAAAATAACTCACTGAAGGCTATATCACACTGATAGGAGTATGCAAAGGCAACAAATACACATGTTTTTGTCCGGCTCTTTTAAAGAGGACACCCAGCTCTTTTGTATTTCATTTTCATTTTCATAAAGTCTTTTATGTTGGCAAGAATGCACAAAAAATGTAAATCAGTGTGCATCTTTTTTCTCAGGTCTCCAGCTTGGACAATATGTTCCAAAAAACCTAGTACAAAAAAAAGGCTTTGTGTTCTCCGATTGGTGGGTGTGTCTGAGCTTTACCCAATCAGCAGCGACATGAAAAAAAAACCAGTGTACCAAAAAGGCAGTGCACTTGCAGGGTGTGAAACACACAGACTTTAAGAAGATGGACGACATCTCAACATCTCGGCTCCCCATGAAAAAGTCTAATAAACATCCTGTTGGCTGGCTGCAGTATAGGTCATAAGCCCCGCCTCCTCCATGTTAACAAATTGGACATGGGTCAAACTATATTTTCTTAATCATGGTTTCTGTCATTATAGTTATTTCTCATCATACTGATTTATGTCCAAGTGTTAATTTTTCTGAGAAGCTTAGTTTTGATAATTTATCTGATGCTATAAAAAAGGGGTGTAACATGATGATTGACAGCTCTGATTTCAAACGAGGCTCCTGCGACGCAGTACGACCCCAATGATCAGAGTAGAGGAGGAACAGTGTGAGGAAACGTAAGGAACACAAGAGTCATTGAATTTTTCATAACTGTGAGTGTCTGCTTTAAACCAACACAAGAATCTGTTCTGCTGTGGACGGTGCCCACCTGAGCGACCTTTGACCTTTCATCAGGAAATGTCATTTGTGTTTGTGAATGAGGCCCATTGTACTTATTCATACTGTAAACATGTAATCTAATATTTCCTGTGAATAACTCTAAGTGCAGGGGGATTTCTTAGTTTCTGATGATTGGTTGGTTAATTATCGCACTGAGACGATGTCAGACTGAAGAAAAGCAAAGTGAAACTACTTTGCATTTAGCTGACTACACAACAGACGATCTTAGCCCCACCAAATAATCCTCAAGTGTTTGGTGTCAATACGACTATTTAATTTCTCCGGAACAAGTCGGAATAAGTCGGAGCTTCCCCGAGGCGGTGAACATAAACACAACTGTGCCCCGAGCCAAGTGGAATATTGAAAAAGAGCAGCACAACAACGAGTTACTTGATAATGTCTCATGAAGACAGAGCCAGCTGACGACGTTCATCATCCTCTAGGTTTGTTTTTTTCTTCTAAAGTCACATTTGATCACGCAAAGTTTCTGTGAGACTGTGAGAATCTGAACTGTGAAATGCAAACGTCTAGTCTGTGTGTGTTAGGGGGATTATAATGTCAGAGACCAGATGAAACTGCCCTTATGTCTGTCATGTTTTTAAAATGTGTAGCCAGCCTGACGTTAGGAAATCCAAAGAGCAAAATGACAAAGCTGTTTGTGCCCCACGTGAAAGCAGAAATGAACAATGGTGAATTATTTTATAGCCTTTACTGTGATTTTTAAAAACCTAACCCAATACTTTGAGTTAACCAAAATAACTTGAATATGATTATCAAAATGTTTGAATCTTTTAGATGCCACATTTTTTTAACCGATACAATCTGTTTTGATTGATGGAGAGTTTAGAAAAGATTCTTAGTCATATTTTTAACACTACAAAGAGCGAGCACTGTCTAAATTAAACAAATACGATGGCAACTTTGTGATATGCAAGATATTCACCTGGATTTTTTTGGTAATGAAAGACAAGCACTTGCCCTGCCGAGGACTCCTCCCCTTTTTCCCGAGGAAAAACAGATATTGGCTTAGGTAGAAAATCAGTCCATCAAGTGAACTTCAAAAGGAGGGAGTAAAGTCAAGCTCTAACCTCCATCAGTTAAAGTCATTAAACTTTGACTTCTGGTCTCACATGGCTCTTGGACTCATTTTCCTTTGTTTAAATCCTGTGGATTTTGACCCATCCTAACCTTTAAGCCCCTCAACAGCTGACTGCTTGGCTGTGTGTTTCTATGTGACCTGACTTCTTAAAGGCTTTAGTGTTGAGGGTCAGAATCTGATTGATGCACATTAGTTCAAAATGTACAGTTGGACTCTAGATTACATCGATAATCTTCACAAAAACCTGTTGTGAGACTTTGTTGCGTTTTCAGGGATTTTGTCAGAAAACAGAAGATATTGCAAAAAATGAGTGAAATTATTGGGGATCCCCTTTAACTTTAGATTCTTTACAGTGTGTACAGACAGCACCTGATGTCGGTATTGAAAATCTTTATTGAGCAAATGAAGCAGACACTTGATGCTGTGTGTTCAGACTGACTTTATAGATCTAAACTGAATGTTTGTTAAATCAACACAAAGCTTTAAAAGTCAAATATCAGTACCTGTTTAGATAAAATAAGAATAAATATAGGAGTCCCCCAGCACCCACTATTTGGTTATCTTTTGTTTTAATGATCAAAGACAGAAGGAAACAGATAATACAACACAGCAATGATAATACGTAGGATTCATTAAAATCAGAAAAAGACTTGAGAAAAGTCAAAGTAAAGAAAGGTACATTTGCAAAGATAAAACATCACATGGTGCTAAAATGGTCATTTCCACAAAACGTGTCCGCAGAGGCCTGACTTATTGAGACCCAAACAAAAAGTGATCCTTCCCATAACATAAGCATTATTAACTATATCGATTTGTATCGAGGGGGGTTAAGGAAGAAACCAGCGCCAAGTAATGGCTTTTTTTTACAGGCAGAGATCAATATGCCAAACATGTATTAATCAGTGCCTCATCCTGAAAGTCTACATTTCTTAGAGATAATGTGATCACGTCAGGGGGCAGGTCCATGTAAAAAATGTTTCCAACATTAAGTATCTCCTCATGGTAAAAGGTGCTTTCTGCATGTGTTTCTTTATAAAGTTTTACACTTCTAAACAGCTTTCTCTTGATATTTAAAGATGACTCTCTTACTCCCATTTCTCTTTCATATATTCTGTTGTGTGTCATTTATTTTTCATGAGAACCTTTAGTGGTTGGGAGATAAGGAATGCCCTTTTGAATCACTAAGGTAGGCACCTATAGAGAGTCTCAGAAGTAGATCCTCAAGCTCTCTTTTATTTCTTATATCAAGGTCAAAATAATTGCGCAGTGAAAATATCTGTAAAAATATCTGATTTCTCAAAAAAGCATATTTTCTCTTCAAGTTCTCAATCTTTAAGTCAACCTTTTTACTGTCAAAAAGATGACTGTTGTTATTCCTTGTGAGACATGATTTAAGATTGAATCGTTTTAAAAACATGTGGGACAGAAAAAGTATCAAGATGTAAAGAGGCTCTGCAGTGTGTGTACTCACTGCTCTGGTGACTGACAGGAAGCGGTCATAGCTGATGAGGACGATGTTGAAGACTGAGGCGGTGCAGAGCAGGTAGTCCATGACCAGCCACACCTTGCAGAGACCCTTACCCAGCATCCAGCGGCCCGTCAGGTTGTACGGGATGTACACTGGGATGCAGAAAGCACCTGCAGAAACACACACACACACACACACACACACATACACACACACACACACGCACACATATACACACACACACACACACACACACACACACACACACACACACACACACACACACACACACACACACACACACACACACACACACATATATACACACACACACACACACACACACACACACACACACACACACACACACACACACACACACACACACGCACACGCACAAATAGACACTTATCAACCCCCCAATCAAATCAAATCCACACCTCTCTGAAGCATGAGTCAGAAAAGAACTGCATGTTTCCAACACAAAGAGATCTTAGGAGCAACCTGGACTCAGCTTTTGGAGAAGGTGTGTTTTGATTGATGAGAGCAGCACAATAGGAGGGCGATGTTCAATCATGTGAATGAATGAAGCAGCAGGAGGCTGAGGTCACAATAAACCCTCTCATGAACACAGCTGACTCACTGCAATTACATTAAAGGGATATTCTGCTGTGTTTGGGGCGTGGACAAAAAAAAAACCTTCAGTGGGTTTTCAGTCACAGGAGGGAACAAAAGACTTTGAATTCGGGGAGGGGGGAAAGGGGGGTATGAAGAAGCTCCAACTCACCCACGAGAAAATCAGATATGGCCAGGTTCAGGAAGAAGTAGTTACTCTGAGTCCTCAGCGTTTTATCCACAATAAAAGCCATGATGACCAGCGCGTTCCCAGCAACCACCACGACAACCAGAGTCACCATGAGGACCGACAGGATCACCAGCAGGTAGCCCGGGAGCACGGCCCCAGCCTCGGACACCGCGGGAGTCAGGTGACCACTGGAGTTGGACTCGGGGATATTCGCGCCCATCGTTAATTAAAATCCAGGATCATCGTAGAGCATCTCACGCGCACTGACAGCCAACATGTCCAGTTACGCGCCCGCGCGCTGCGCTCCACTTTACGCACGAGCCAGACATGACTGACAACCTGTGATGGAATAAGACTTTCCCAAAACCTTCCATTTTTCCCCGGATAGTTCTGTGATCAGGAAAGGCACGAATAGAAATGATTGATTTTGAATAAATGTCAGAGCTCGCGCTTCTCTCCGGTCAGCAGGTCCGTCATCAGCGCGTGCAGCGGGATGTGCGGGAGCAGAGGAGCGCACTGTTGCCTTTTGTGACTGTCAATAATGCCATAGTAAAAATTATGTACCACTTCCGTACCACTTCCGTTATGTTTTCACAATAAACACCTCATTCCAACGATTGAAAAAAAAAAAAAGACAATGCAAATAGGGATCTTAAAATCTGCATTTGTAAGACATTTTACTTGTCAAAATTCAGTGTTTTTTCCAAAGTTTCCGATGATAGAACATAAAATTCAAGGCAATTAAGTAGCCTGGAGGAAAAACGAAATATTCATTTTTTAAGAGCATTTAGTATTTGCCAATTTTAACAACGAAAACGATCTGAATAAAAACACAAAACACAGTAAAATAATTTCACTTCTACAGAAATGTGTGTCCAAATATTAAAAATGAGTGCAGGGAGATTTTAAATAAGTATTGTTTCTTCCTTTGAGCATCAAGAAGAAACATAGGCATGGAGTTGTTCATTATATTTCTTTCTAGATGTATAAGTCTTAAAAATTAAATATGAATACATTTTTTTTACCTTGGTCTCAGAATAAAAAAAAAAATCAACCCTCCCTTTTCTGTCTGTCTTCCTTTCCTTTACATGGCACTTACACTGAAGTACAAACAATATTTTAACTAGTCATCTTTGATCCCGAATCCCGTTGTTCATAAATCCTCCACCTGCCTTTTTCCCCCTTTGCCTGGTCTTACTGGGGCTGACACAAAGAGGTAAAAACGCTTTTATTTTGGGAACTATTCATGTTCCGGTGTCACTGTAGGTGATCTCTGCGCACTTGACGTTTTCCTTCTTTGTCCGCCCAGTAACTGATCAAAGGCTGAAGTCTGCAATCAGGAGCTGAAGTGGAGCAGAGGCGGGAAGCGGACAGAGAGAAAGTGATCGGAGATGCAGACTGCAGGAGGTCTGAACACTTCAAATGTACACCAAACAACAAAAAGAATCAGGGTTAGAGTCCTGATGAGTCCACCTTAAGGCTGACCTCTCCTTTTACCCAATTGACACATTTTAATTTCACTTTTTATCAAGTAACCTCACAGAGTGCTCCCTGCGATCTCATCATTGAAATTAGGGTGAAATCACGTTGGTCTGTCTAAAGCCTTTTTAACACTAACTACAGAGGGGGCAGACATTTTCCCGCCAGAAACGCAATTTAATTCTATGATTCTAAATTGATCCAGAACGTCCATATACTTGCTAAAAGCATGAGTACATTTTGACGTCATACTAAAGGCCGGTTACTGTACTGTCTTCGGGAACAGCAAGACATTCACCCAAATGAGTTTTCATTGACTTCAGTGTTAGAGCGCACAGTGGATTCTACAATCCCCCAGGTTAGAGGAAGCTTGACCCAACCCAGAAGTGGTCTGAAGGTTTACTTTTCAAACATTTCAGATATAAAAGCTGCATCATCTTGAACACATTTTTATTAAGCTTTGCGTTTTGGGTGCCTGAGAACAAAAAGTTCTGAAAACATATAGTGGAAACTTTTGCATACTTTCATACTTATTTTGTTCACCTTTTCTAACCATTGCTACTCATTCAAATGTGTTAAATAAATGATAGGTTATTTTAACAAGTTCTGCTCTCTGTGATGTTTATATATATATGTTTAGGGTCACTTGGAGTAACATTGTCCATCCACAGGAACGTCTCCTCACCGCTCTGGAGAAGGACGAGTGTGCACATGGGTTGTTGTTTCAATAGAAAGTTTCACCGCCAACTACTGGCCTGGTACGTGTACTACAGAGTATTTAGTCGTTTTTGCAGATCTGTGTTTACGACTATTATCAAAATGTTTTTGAAAACAAAAACTATTCCGTTTTCAAAGGATCGTTCTCATGTTAACATGGCCATGGACGTGCACTCAACGTCTTCAAATAACTAAGTTCATAAGGGAAGAACCTTCCCTTATGAACCAGATTAAAAGTGTTTGCAACTGAAGATTGTGTCAAAGACTGACACTTATTAAAACTCAATTCTTACAATAAGAGAGATGTGAAAACATCAACATGGTCAGTCACAAACTGTGAAAAGTCAGTTTAATTATTGGATAAATTAAAGCTTGCGTTCTCTAAAGATCAGAGTTTGACCTCCTGATGCTGTACATTTGAAAAAGCCTGACCTTAGAGATTCCCATCATTTCAGAGGTTAGAGGCTCCATAATGCTGAATATAATATTTAACATTTAGCAGAAGACATGTTCCAACAATCCGACGTGATAGGACAAAAAGCTTCTCATTAAAACTTTAATAAGAAATGACAGAAAGCAGCTTCCTAAAAACAAACAACCCCTCAGGATCTATTTCAGCATGCCGAGCAGCAGCGTGGATCATGACACACATTATCACTAAAAAAAGGGAGATCTGCTCGGTTCTGTAACCTTTTGTTCCCGCTTTTCGGAGCCTGCAGCCCTCTCTTCAAAAAGGGCAGCGGCCCCCCTAGACCCTCACTCCCTGCTCCAAAAAAAACCACCTGCACAATCAGATGTGGCTGCTGCAGTGATTGCAACAGCATAGACCGAGACAACATATTTATTCAAGGCTGTCTAGACCTAAACATCTTCTACAAACAAAGACTTTTAAACTAAAATCCCTCCCCCCTATCTGGATCAAATATGGCCAGAAGTGTCACATGTGTTCCAATATGTAAGACTGAATCAGAATGAGAAATACTTTATCAATCTCGGGGAGGAAATTTGGCCATTACAGTAGCTCTCAAGCACAATATAAAAACAGGAAATATAGAAATATAAATATAGAATGTAGAATAAAAATAAATGCTTTCTGTCCATCTTAAAACGTCATTTCTGTCGTCTTGTTACACTCACTTAGTTGTTCAAGAACATTGTAATGAATGTTATCCTGCATTATTTGACTTTTACTTTACAAATCACACTTCTGCCTCTCAGGAAACAAAGGCAGAGCACTCTCTCTGAACCCAAATGTTCTTTGTTCTCAGAGTACCTATCTATGTTTTTGAGAAATGTAGTTATAGCAAATAAAAATCTGATTTTAACAAATATGATGCTGAGCTTTTCTAAAGATGATCATCTATACCGCTTTTCCTGTGCTGTGTTGAGGGGGTACTCCACTGGAGCTGATCCCAGCTGTCATTGGGCGAGAGCTGTGGTACACCCTGGAATAAGACAAGACAACCAGCCACACATATATATTCACACCTACAGACACGTGAGGGTCACCGATTGACCTAACAATGTGTCTGTGGACTGTGGGAAGAAGCTGGAGTTCCCCGGATGCACGGGGAGAAAATGCAAACTCTACACAAAGAGTTTATTCAAACGGGTCCATACTCTCTTAATTTAGGTTTTGATAGTTGGACTCTTAATAAAGGGAACCCATGAAAAGGAAGTGTTGTCTGTAAGTCCTTTATGATGGCTATAGTGGAAGCCCCAGAAGCTCCTACTGGCTGTGTTATCTTCTGAATATAAACGATACTTGAAGACGTCACTTAACCACCAAATATAGACGATGGAAAGTGAACATCTGGAGTGACATTTGGTCATATGTCAAGTTCCTAACATGTTCGATATCCAAACCGCTGTCTTTACACAACAATCAATATATCAGCATTCAGCCACTTCCTATGATGCTCCTTATCTAAGAGTGAATGTGTCTTTTGAGATTTTATCCTTTGATAGTGCTTGAGATTTCTTCATCCCTGCGTACTATCATTGTGTCTTCATTTTAAACCACAGTGTAATGTTATTTATAATAATGAGATCTGGCCACTTGTCCTTTTCACAAGGACAATCCAGGGTGAGTCATCATGACATTTTTACACTGTAAGAGGCTTTTATCAGAGCAGCCCAAACACACCAGTTTTATCATTAATATTGTCCTTAATCTGCACTCTACTGGTTTCTGACTTTATTTAGATGTTCATATTGGTTATTTGTGTTCCCTTTGTTTCTGTGAGCTTTTGACAGAATATCATAACTATTGCTGTTAAATATGATAATACGAGTCTTGTTATTTGGGCTGAATGCTTCTCACCAGGATTACATACAATTTTTGGATGCATTTTAATGAAACTGGCAGACGGTATAGCATCGGTGAATACACAGGAACCAGTAATCATTTATTCAGTTTGAACAAATAATTATTCAAACAATCGACTGTCAACTCATGTCTTTTATGTTCCAGCATTTAATATTAAAACAAGGACCTGTAAGCTTAACTGTGAAGGTCTGAAATGAATGCATTCATTTTTATATCCCATCATTTTGTCCCTTTTGATGCACCGTATTTAATCCACTGCAGCGTCTTCCTGATGGAAATAAACAGCGCCTTTGAATGGCTCAACTTTGCTTTAAAAAAACTCTAGTTCAGCTCAGATGACGAGTCAAAAGGAATATCCACCTTACAGCTCTGTGCATTGCGGTACTGCAATAGATTATATTACTCAGTTAATGACCAGTACACTACTTTTTACATTGCCTTGTGAGCTAAAGGTCCACTGAACATAATGTCTACAACACAAATGTCCTGTATAGTGCACTATAGTGGGTGATTTCTGACATGCCCATGACTGTTTACTGTTTTCACACTCGCAGAAATCTCCTGAAAAACTCCTGATATTTCCCGGTGGAGCTGTATATGTGAACGCAAACAGCCACATTTTTCGCTCGGACATCACCCTGAGTTTCTCGAGCCAGACTCCTTAGTGTTGTAACGCGAGTATGATAAATAACAAGGTTATTAGTTTTCGTTTGAGTATGGGTTTTCCTATTTTCTGGTGTGAACTTGAACGTCTCTCGTTTTACCCTTGATTGCAGCACATTGCCGTCTCGCTCACATTCTGTAAACAAACTCTTACCATTCAATATAAAGAGTGAAGATCTGGACATAATGTTGTCGACTGGTTCTTCTTAGGAGTAGAAGTTACCACACCTAGTATCTTTACAGCAGCGAGTCCCTCGCTGTGAGGAGCATATGTGAACAGCCAGGTCGGGAGAATCTTCGGAGAAGTCCTCCTGTAATTATCTAGATATTATCCGGAGTGCATGTGTGAAAACGGCTTTAGTCACGCCCCTTTTAGCTGCTAATAGCAAACTAGCTGAAGCAACAGCAGATACACTTTTTAATCAAACAGCATTTTAAAGACAGACATACCATTAATCTGAGATAGCCTATTAGCTGCTGCTGTTTACATTTGCTAAGATTAACTCAATATTGAGTTTTTTTCTACCTTTTTAAAGGTTTTAAAGACATTTCAAAGGAAAGCCTATAGGGAACAGCTGATATATATATATATATATATATATATATATATATATATATATATAAAACAAAGTGTACATCAGTTTACATGCTGCTGCAAAGTTTGTGGTAAGGAGGTTAAATTAACATTCAATTTACTGGTAAAAGATTTTCAAGAAAATTCCTCAAATACACATGCCAACTGTTCATGACTTTGAGTGTCCTTCTACTACGAGCAGCCAAAAGCACACCTGTGAAATAATCCTGCTGTTTAATCTGCATGTAATACTCAACACCTTACAGGTGGAGGGACCATCTTGGCAAAGGAGATGTGCTCATTACAGCCATTTAAATACATTTGTTAATGAAATTTGAGAGAAAATACTTTTTGTGTAAATAGAAGAAAAGTAGAGTTTGCAGTGAATTATTTTAACCTTGAGAAATCAAGAGGGTCTTTCATTTTAACAACTTAGTTTGAAAAAAAGAAGAAGCTGTTTTACGGTAATAATTTATAAAAAGACAACACTTGTTTTCATTGCTCGTTTCGTTCACCTACCTGTTGAGTTGCAGCTGCTGCTGTTCTGAAATGACGAGGCCTGGCTGTTTTCTTTAACAGGCATTGTGCTATCTAAAAACTCAACATCTGGAGTTATAATCAGCGGCAGAAATGAAATATCTTGAGATCAGGAGATTCTAGATCTTGACATTGAAGGTGCACTATGGAGTTAGGTAGAGAAAAATAAAAGTTGGAAAAATGTACAGTTTATGTGGTATATGTTCATAACTCTGCACACAAACTGTCCTCAGAGGAACATTTGGTCTCTGTAACACTGTTTAAAGATAAAACGCTAGGCGATAGGTTATAGTGGTGGGCCCGCAGCAATAACTCTCCTGGTCGCTTTTTAGCTCCAAACAGTGATCCAGGGACCCATTTTTTCCTTTGAATACAGTTTGTGTATTTACTTCAGAAAATAAAGCATAGAATTGTTTCACTTCCCAAACTTTCAAATTTAACTACCAAATGTACATAGTGCACCTTTAAAGCAACAACATCAAAGGCTTTATATGTGACACTTAAATATAATAGAAATCAAGTATATCCTCTGAAAATAACACTGTGAGTCATGACTGTCTACAATGGGTGTAACACCCGAGTCCCACTGTCTGTGATGTTTTCAGAGTTTTCAGAGTCCTATCTTCAGTTTGTTTACATCGCCCGGACAGCCGGCTGACTCCTCCCCTCGTGTATAAAAGTTGTTTAATTGAGGGACTAGAGAAAAGAAGAATAACATACTGTACTCACTGCTTAACTGTGTTTCTAGATCACGCTCATTTCAGGTAAATTTACATGCAGTGTGAAGATACGAGCATAATAAAGATCACTAGCATTAGCATGCTAATACAACAATGCAGCGCGAGTTGTTTTGGTTTCATGCTGGTGCTCAAGTCGCATATAAAGCCTTTAAGGAATTCAGCTTGGTGGGCAAACCGATCATCAATCACAAACATCAATCATATCAGTTTTTAAATATCTGTTGTAAATATTTCAACAACTTCTTTGTCAAAAGATATTTAATGCTTTAGGTTAGATTTGATTTCTTATGGATCCTAAAAAACCTAATTTAAAAAACAAATCAGTTTTTGTATTTTTTTTGCTTCAACAAAGAAAGTTCTCCTGAGGTTTGTTGTGACAATCAACAGCGGGGACGACTGTGTGGATGAAAATGGAAATCCTCTGAACACGCTAATCATTCTCCTCAGCCTGGAGTATGAATTAAGCTCCATGAGTTCTTCACAAGCCTCTAAAAACAAATATGATGAAGGGCTGAGATGATGGGTTCAGCGTGATGACAGCTCGTCAGGGAGAAACAAGTCTCTGCTAAGTGAATTAGCTGTAATTACTCTCAATGACTGAAATGAGCGGGCTGCTCTGTGCACAAACACAAACACACACACACACACACACACACACACACACTCACTCACACTCACACACAGAGGAAGGATCTGAAACACAGCCTATTGTGTGTCATCTGAATAAAACATCTTTATGGGATAGTTTTCATTCAGAATGCAGAGGAAACTTCCCATTAAAAACAGAGAGGTTGTTGCAGCACAGATGAGCCTGGGTGTGTTTTCAGAAAGCACTCCTCTGCTGACTGAAGCTGACCCTGCAGCCGTTAATATGCACACTGTGTCTTTCTGGGAATAGAGTCACACCAAAACCAAAGAGGAGCAGAAAAAAAAAGAAGAGAAAAGTTGAATATTGAGCAGACTGCCAGAGGATGCTTTGGGGGTAAAACGTACAAGTGAATCATTAGTGTGTTTTTCAGGGACGTCGGCTCGTTTCTCTGGGAAACACTGAATGAATTTTGTTTGAATTTCAATTACTGGAAGCTGAATTACAAGGGCGAGGACTCATGCATAACATGGAGGTGGAAGAAGAGAGTTCATTCAGATTGGATGGTGACAAAAATATCATCGGTTCAAGTGTGTCATAATAATGTTTTTTAATAAAGTATTTCAGTGAGAGACTCAAAAAGAAATGTTCTGCTCATGTCCGAGTTCGACGGGTTTAATAACAACACAGTGCTCTGTAAATATTTCATTACAAGGCGTCTCCAAATGCTGCAGCTTCATAAAACTATAAGGTAAAATCACGGTCACAAGACATTTAAAGCCACTGTAAGTATTTTAAATTCATTATTGTAAATGGTGAGAAAAACCTGTGGTGGTTAAAAGCGACCTTTACAACAAAAGTCTTTTGTTCTTTTGAAATTCATTTCGTCTTCTTGCTTTTTGGCCTTTTGCTCTTCGACGCCGATTTGTTGGCCTCATCCTGTGAAACAACAAAAAAAAAAAAGGATTACAGAATGAACAGACTAATAATTAACTGAGATGAGCGCTCGGCTTTAATGCTGCCGAAGCATTCCACATGTTTAATAAGTCAATGCTGTTTTTCTTTTTGTTGGGGACTCTTCTGCACAGACTCCTGCTGTGTTTCCCCTTCGTGCTGAAATGTGCAAATCACGATGCACTGATTAAGTCGCTCCACGCTGTTTTAATATATTCCTGTAATTGCATTAAACTAAACGCTGCGTTCTTAAGTACGCTCATAACATCATCCACTTATTATTATAGTAATGATCCAGGCTGATGACTTTTAGGTCTGGGAACATTTTAACAGATTGGACAAAAAAAAAAAGAAAAAGACTGAATAAACAAACCGTCTTATTTTGAAAAAGCTAATGTTGAATGATTCCTCCCATGTTTGTCTGGATTTTCCTGCAGTTTAAGGCTTACAGGAAGTAGACACATGACATTTAAATAACAAACTTGAAAAAATGCTTCAAAATAAATAACTGGCTGCAGCAATCTTTCCCCTTGAGAGGTCCTGAGGGTGTCACCCCGACAATTCAGCTTCTGTTTTTCTATCATTGTCTATTTTCACACTCATTCCAACCCGAGTGGTGAGAGATTTTATCTGATCGATTGTGCAATTCAGTTGTTGCAAAATTGTCCTCATGCTCTCTTCTCCGGAGTTATTGTCCCTTTTCCAATTTACACTTTATCTCAAAAAACCACGGGTACAGATGAGGCACCAGGAGAGGAGAGTTTTTTGTTTTTTTTTAAACTCAGAAAACAGAATGTTTTAGCGTCTATTTACAATATCCCTACTGGTTCAATTCAAGCGGCAACCAATTGATGGCTATTTTCAATTTGCCTGTGCATTACTCTGCAGGTAAACCTTGTAATGTTGCTATCATTAGCAGTGTTATCACAGCCTTCTTTCGACAAAATACCTCTTATATGGAAATCTGCATTTGTTCTTCCCTTGTTGAAAGGGGGTACCCTACAGTCTTAAATAATTATAGACCCATCTCCAAATTGTCGGTCCTGGTTAAGGTTCTGGAGTCCATTGTGAGTGAACAACTGAAATATTTCCTACTATCAAACAATATCTTATCTGACTTTCAGTCTGGTTTTAGGAAGAAAACACAGCACAACTACAGCAGCCTTAAAATTGGTCAATGATTTTATAGAATTTTTGGACAACAAACACCATTGTGCAGCGCTCTTTATTGATTTATCAAAGGCTTTTGATACTGTAGATCATGCAATACTAAAGCAAAGACTTAGTAGCGTAGGACTATCAGACAAAGCGGTCTGCTGGTTTGAAAGCTACCTTTCTGGAAGATCTCAGTGCGTGCAGGCAGAAGGCATCACTTCTAGCTCCCTTGTAGTATCCAAAGGCGGGCCCCAGGGATCAGTCCTGGGACCACTACTCTTCATTTTATATATCAATAGTCTTGATCAAAATGTTATTAATGCAAATTTCCACTTTTATGCTGATGACACTGTGATATACTGCTCTGCACCTACACCAAATCAGGCCCTTTGTCAGCTACAGCTTTCAATACTGTACAACGTACCTTGTGTGACTTAAAACTTGTGCTGAATGCTGATAAAACGAAACTCATGATGTTCTCAAACTCCAAATCAAAGCCACTGAACCTTCCTGCTATCACCACCTTTCAGGGCTTTGAAATTGATTCTGTATCTCAATACAGATATCTGTGATATGTGTAATTGATGATTCTCTCTCTTTTAAGCCTCACATTCAACAATTGGTAAAAAAAAACTCAAGTTAAAATTAGGATTTTATTTTAGAAATAAGTCTTGCTTTTCATTTAAGGCCAAAAAAACACTTGTTGCTGCCACTTTTATGTTCGTGCTAGACTATGGTGATGCTATTTACATGCACGCATCCTCTTGCACTGGATACTGTCTACCATGGGGCACTGAGGTTTATCACTAATCTAAAAGCCCTTACTCACCACTGCTCCTTGTATGCTCGGGTTGGTTGGTCTGCCTTGTCTGCACGTAGACTAAACCACTGGCATATTTTTATTTATAAGGGTATTCTCGGTCTGCTTCCATCCTACCTACAGAGCTACATACTTAAAAAAAAGTTATGAAAGTTACCATCTTCGCTCGCAGGATTTACACCTTCTAATCATCCCTAAAGCCCGTACCAAATTAGGAAAAAGGGCGTTCAAGTATTATGATCTGGTCTTAATGATCTGGAGGCAGAAATATCTGACTGTAGATGTTTTAGCTAACTCGTATTGCCCTTTTTGATCGCTTTGTTGCTGATGACTTATGACAGATTCTGATGAATGGTTCTGTTTGTGATTCCTGTATTTATGTTCATTGTTGTTAAGTGTTTTTTATGTCTGAAACCCTGTAATTGTGCTGCTGCCTGTCTTGGCCAGGGCGCTCTTGTAAAAGAGATTTTTAATCTCAATGAGACTTTTTCCTGGTTAAATAAAGGTTAAATAAAATTTAAAAAATTAAAAAATCCTATTTGCAGGTTAACGTCCACATGCCTGAGCTGTGGTTGCACATTGCTCCGGTTGAGTGGTTATGTGACAGTCTACTTGCTCTGCTCCTCCAAGTTGCCCCGTCCATCCACTGTTTTTGTTTACATCCAGGCAATAGAGGGGGGAGAGATGGCAAATTAACTAGAGCTACAGCCCCAAATAGTGGCAGTTAGCTACATTACATTTTATTTGAACTGGGTGAATTTACTTCAGGAACTAAAGCTGCAGGAAAAAGTGTGCAGTCACTTTTGATCTCTATATCTAACTGATAATACAATAACAGTTTATTCATTCAAATTGGTTTAAAGCCTAATCTGCCCTCCTCATTATGAAGAATAACACAATCATTAGTTTGTTTTAAGCCACCCCACACATGAAGTGGCCCTTTTAATTATACAGACTTGGTCCAGACTTCACATTGAGGGGAAACCCAGCCTCTGCTGTCTGTGTGAAATCAGAGCAGATTTTTGAAGTCGAGGCGGGTTCAGACTACCTTTAATCTAGGCGTGGTGGCAGCTCAAAGGTCAATCGTGTTATCAGCTGAATGTTTTTTACAGAACAGAAAGCTGACTTCAAAGCAGAGCGGACCAAACTTCAGGCTGCAGAGAGCGAGTAGAGCCTGTTTGATCTCATCCACACACTTCAAATGAAGCAATATCCCTAATGTGACAGCTCCTGAGGAGTGACTGTGCAAACACAAAGCAGACCTGACAGACTCTCTGCTTTATGATAATAGAGCAGATTCTCACTGTAACCTGTCACCATGATCTGACTGAAAGTTTTTCCAATCTCTGGGTATCTGACTTTGTTAGTCAAAATGGAAAAAAAATGAATCTCATCCATTTGTTTTTCAGAGGAACCTGAGCGGTGTTTCCCCGGCTCGGATCTCAACCTGACAGCAGAGTGAGATGTGAGTGATTCAGAGGAAGATGACAGATCCTTACCGTGCAGGCGGTGAATCCCTCCTCCACCAGGATGTTTCTGGCACAGTTGTTGATGTGTTTGAAGCGGTCAGGACCCAACAAAATACCTCCGTACCAGCGAGACACGACTACCATGACATTACGCACATCCAGGATCTGTGGTGACAGACAGACACACGGTAAATGTGGAAAAAAAAAAAGAGTGTGAATTTGTGACATGAGCAAAGAGATGAAAATAATCAATTGTGACACGACGCTTTCCCTCGGTGGCTGAGCATTTCACAGCATATGGGTTACGGTGGAGGAATCATCTTTTTTTTGTTTCAGATGAATTCTGATGGTCTGAATCAAGTTATATGAGCATATTTCCTAATCTAGTTTTCCTTCACTGAAAACATATTTTGCCCTCAGGTTGCAAGCAATGAAAAGAGCCCTGCCAGAGCAAAACACAGCGCTAGTGGAAACTGGTCCAATGCCTTTAACCCTCATGCATCACTATGGACATTTTTGTCCATTTGGGAAAATGTTTCCTCTTTATCTGGCCATCATTTTGTCTGTGTTAGTGCATATGGCACATATTTTGTAAGAAAGTCTCTTGACACATTTTGGAATGCACATTTCATTTTTTTAATAGCTCAATAGAACACTGAGAAACATTTTTACTACCCTCTTAAGTCACTAAGGACAAAAATGTCCACTTACAAAAAACTGATATTAAAATAGAACAGATTGATATTTATTTCAAATTTTTTCTGCATACATCTCTTAAACAACTCCAGCCCTGCTCAAAACTACCAAACATTCAATCATTTTTAGGAATGTAACCCTTTAAATGCCAGTTTGATTACATGATGTCACTGTTGTTATTTAAGGAAAAAAAACACAAAAATGAGTTATTTTCCATATAACAAATATTTGGTGGCTGGATGATTTTTTTTTAAATCAGTCTTGGATATGTCAAAGATTATCCAAAATATTGACTTTGATGCATTGTTAGTTTTTGTGTAGCATCAGATTTAAAATGTAGTTCCCTGTTTGGACATTGGAGGGTGAAAATCTCCATTTTACAAAAACTGCTATAAAAATAGAACTGATTGATATTAATTTCTTTATCGATGCATGCAGAAAAAAGAAAAGAATATCAATCTGTTCTATTTTTATAGCAGTTTTTTGGCATGGGCATTTTTGTCCTTAGTGACTTAAGAGGGTAGTAAATTAAACTGATGCCTGAGGGTTAAGCAGCTGGTAGACGAACAACAGCATCATCCCAGTAATCCCAGTGACTTTCTGTTGTTGGAATAGAAATGTATAAAATACAAGCCATGAGTAAATATAAAATGTCTATTGCTTTGCTTCCTCAGTTGAAGCTTATAGCACGTCTTACATCTTTATTATGAACTCCAGAGACTAAATTGACATTAATCTTCGAATCTATCTCTGAAGTAACAAATTGGCCTGAATGGCCGTCTGTCGATTTAAACACAAAGAGGAGAATTTCACAAAAAGTGCAATCTGTCAGTGGAGGAGACTCACACATCTGGCTGCTGACACTATTAATCAGATCAGATCTTTATTCATCTCCTCACTCTGAACAGAAAGCAGAAAAATCTAAAATAGGAAACGAGAGGAAGGAATTGTGGAGAGGACTGAGATTAGAGAAGAATAGATTAAGGAGAAGAGCTCTTCATGTAAATTGCTCCGTATGCTGAGAGGGTGAAGAGTAGGAGATTAATCAGAAGAACAGAAGATTCTATCACTGCAGTTACAGTGGGTCAGTCAGCTACAGGACGTCACCTCATAGTTCTCATTTTAATCAGCTCTCACCAATGACTACACTGGTTAAGATGAGCAAATACCAAAAGGAAGTTGCTGGATTGTATCATCCAATCAATTGTTGGCTATGGTTTTGAAGCTTTAGGTTGGAAATTTTGGCTGTCGCCATCTTGTTTTAAAGAGCAACAAGTGACCATATTTGGTAAAAAAACAGAGATGTGGCCTGTCACACCAGCTCTGTGTAAGATGTGTTTTAAGTTCCAGACTGTAAAGAAGCTCCGCCGTCATCACGCCTTAAAGAGCCCATATTTTGCCCTTTTTGGGGTTCATATATTTAATCTATGTTCCTACTTTTGTACGTTCACAATAGATAAAGTCAGAAAAAAGTCAGAATTGATCTTTGAAATTCCTGTCAGAAAACAGACTCTATGTCTGTGTCCACAGGCAGACAGTGAGAGCACCAAAACTACCAGTCCGCCCCAGCTCGAGCCGGCCCCGGCTCCTCGTCCTCACCGCCGCCAACAGGCAGGCATCATGTCTCTGCTGCCAAGCTGGCAGCGGCCGGCGGCAGCAATATAGCAATATAGTCACGAGACGGTTGCTGCTGACAGGCCGGTTTTGTGTCGCGGCGGCCCAGCAGCCAGCAGCCAGTGGTGGCCAGCGGCCCCGGCGGCTAGCGGCGGCCCTGGTGGCCAACAGCAGCCAAGACACAAGCCCGGCCTGTCTGCAGCAGCCATCTCGCCGCTATATTTATATTTTTTCGCCATTATCAGCTTTCTCCATAGAGCCTGTTAGCATAGCTTCCAAGCAATATGGCGAACGTTAAGTTTCGATTCTGGGAGTGAGTTCCCACCCACTGATCTGTGATTGGTCTGTAGCTTCAGTGGTCGAAAATATGAGGAACTAGCATTGTAGTTTCACCCCGCTAATCGCAACAGCTTCCATCAGAAGCTCCTTTTCAGACTTAGAAATACAAAGATTTCACATCTCAGGGGAAAATGAGGGCGAGATGCACGACCATTCAAAAATACTACCAGGTTTCTAATGATACAAAGATTAATGCAAATGGGTGAAGTATCCCTTTAAAGTCCTCATACAAGTTATCCCACTTTTCAAAACAATTGCCATGACAACCGTGCTTTACAGAGGACTTTACACCTACTAGGAGCTAGGTGTAACATTTAAGGTGTAACCTCTGCATACTTTCTGAACTATCTCAGCTGATCAAACACCTTAAATGTTAGTAGTGTGTAAACTTCTTTGTGTAATAGAACTTTTGTTTAAACTAGATTACCGGTGCTACACCTCTGTCCAGATTAACATGGTGTCAGGGTAAGGACAGGTATACCCATGCTTTCTGCTCTATTTGACTCCCAAAAGGGAGCCATCATCGTCCCTTTTGGGACAAAATAAATGCTTGTATATGCTGAAACACTTTCTCTAAGACGCGAGGGGAAAAAACAAGGTTAAAGAAAAAAAGCTTCAGTGTGGTTAGTGTGTGAGTCAAACAGCTTGTTTCATATGCATCCTGTGCTGCAGTTCACAGATTCTGAGATCCAAACTTGTATTTCACACAGATCGTTTCTCTCTCACACGGTCACGCTGGCAGAGAAGAGCGCTGTCATCTTCTGAATGAACTTTGACATGAGTCACAGGTCTGTTCTGGGAAAAACTCTCATTACTACTCGACATCTGCTGCTAAGAAACGACAGAACTACAGAGGAAACTTTTCATCGAGACACAAAGTGTGTGGACATTCGCACGTTTCAGTGTGAGGTGGGCGTGTGTGTGAATCACAGAGCACATCTGACTGCCAGGAACAAGTGTGACAAGAACAAATTAATAATTGTGCAAAATTATTACCATGGACTATTTTCTCTGAAGTGGAAATGTACTCATTATGTTAACAGAAGTGTGGGGGTTATTCTAGTGAGTTCAGCCGTTAAGGACTTAATATCATTTTCATAAGGTCACATCATGATTCACATTAAGATGGCGAGGCAATCCCATGAAATCAACCCTTTTAGACTGAAAGCAAATCATGAAATACCATATTTTAAGTAAATGAACCAAAACAAGGCAATGTGATTTTATAACTATATTTGTATGATTCAATCTTACTTGAATTGAATTCAATAAGTGTCATTAATCGAATGAATCACAGAGAAAAATAAAATAATGTATTACTTAGTCAATCAAAAATAATAATGACAACAATTTTGGTTTGTTTCAATGTTTGTTTGTTTTTTCAAGATTTTTTTTATTTTCCAAATCCTGGGAAACCTGAACATTAGGCAGACTTAAACAATTGTTTCTGCCACATTACCGTCATCAGAATGAGATTGATGGTTCATTTCCATTAGGGTTAAGATTTTAATGGAGTTTTGGGTGTTTTTTTTTTTAGTGCAAATGAATAAACGACAAGAAGAATAAAGTAGAAGCATCAATACTTAACCATTCATGTTTCATTTCTCTGACTTGTGTTTACATCAAACACCTCTAAAAGTAATTTTTCTCCCATCAGCCCCAGGTTTACTTTGCCTTTGGTGCAAATAAGCTAATATTAGAATGCTAACAAGCTAAAAAAAGAAGAAAACATTACACCATTCAAGAAAGTTAGCATTGTCATTTTCAGTCTTTTTTTTCCAGTAACCGGTCATTAAATTAGAAGCCTATCATATTTTACTATTTTGGTCTTTGATTTATTCTTGCTATCTTGATAAGTTATCAGCGGTACAATAGAGACTTCTGAAAAAGCCGGCCATACACAGCTCGATTTCAGGCAGATTTAAGAACCCATTCTCCAGTCATCTTAACTGATTTTGAAGTCAGGGCTGATTTATGTGTAGTCAGGCGTGGTAGATTGTGGCTTTAAAACATTAAAGCATTTTCATTCCCAGTGCCCCATTTAAATGCACTGGGAATGAAAGAATTCCATTTATTATTTAATCAAAATGTAATCCGTCTTTGATATGAAGCAAAATGTTTTGCCACGAATGTCATTATCTGTTTTCCTTTAATTGTTGCTGAGGTTGTTTCCAAATGTCAACAGTCACGCTGATGTGCTCGTCAGTGAAGGAAGAGCTTAAAACCGGCTGAAGATTGTTTTGTTGTATTGAATTGAGACTCAATTTGAACTAATTACTACAAAACAATTAACTCAAGTTAAACAAAATGGCAGACTTAATTACAGTTAGAAAATAATTATTAGAGCGCCTAATCCAGTCTCCTCCATATAAAAGAAAAGCGTCATTAAATATCGACTTAGTAATTCTAAAATGTAAATATCCATCTTCTAAACACATCCTGTCGCTCTTTATCTTTTAATGGCTTTTTTCAAATGATGTGCCAAAAACATAGTGTATGAGGTGCCACTGTTCAACAGAATACTCACGGCTCAAGCAAACTGTGACAGTCAGTTCAAAGTGAGTTAATATGAAATCAGCAGCAGAAGACAAAATGATGCAGCATTTGAAAAGTAAGGAGGCAGATTTGAACAGACTCTAAATATGCAGGAGCCAAAAGCAAGTTGGAAGCAGACAGAAAAACTTAACAATGTGATATTAATTCAAGGCCAAAGCTGAATGTGAGCCGCACTGACTCATCTATCGGATTCTTTTGGTGTTTATTCTTTTCTGACTGATGAGAAAGTGAGAAGCTGAGAGATGCTGTGTGGAGGTTTGTATAGAGCTGGAGGACAGAAAAGCTCAGAGAATGTGATCAAATTCACATCCATAACCATGAACTTTGGACATTTATTACTTCAATTGTGTAGATTTTACAGCCTTTCAACAGCACGGATAATGAAACAAGAGACGTTCAGTTAATGTGTGAGTCAGACACTAGGGGGCGGGACCAGGGAGATGTTGCTAAAAAGCCAGAGAAATACTGAGGTATGTTCAGACTCTAAATGCAAACACTGAGGCGTAACCTTTGCGTAATCTAATCCTGTCACTGTCTTAAACTCTTTTCAGAACCACGTTCTTTCAGTCGTTGCAATACGTCATTGTCAAAAATCATTCTACACGCTGGTAGCCTGCAACTGTGGAAAACTGAATTTAGAGGAAAAAATTAAAGTTTTGAACCTGTATATCAGAGTCAGCCGAAAAAGACACATACAGTAGCTCAGAAGAGAGAGGCGTATGGAGCTATTATGTGTAAAAAGATCCACAAATGCATAAACTAATCTGCAAATATGTAGACTAATTTCAAAATGTTTACTTATTTATTAATGGCAGTGAGTTTTTTTCAGCTGTAAATCCTGAAAATACACACAAACAATCTCTAACAACTTAGACGGGCCTCTCCATTGGCTGTCATTTTTACATGTGACTTTTGCAACACTCCGGCTGTGCAAGATCCACAGATGCGTACACAAACCTTCAAATGTGTGTCTGACGATCTGCAAACACATTACTGGGTTTGTTGACCTGAGCTCAGGCTCACAGGCTAGGGTGCCAGGCTGCGTACCGCTATGTCCACACTGTACAGGAAACAAATTTCAAAAACACAAACTACATAATGGACCCTCCATCGTAGCCTCCTCAGTAAAACTGCACCCATGACAGCTATCAGCTCAGTCCGTCTTGAACTCACTAGGTGCTACCGCAGCCTGGCAGCCTAGCCTGTGAGCCTTAGCTCAGGGCAACAAACCCCACTACTATGTTTGCAGATCGTCAGACACACATTTGAAGATATTGGTACGCATTTGTGGATCTTTTTACACATTTGGGGATTTGTGGACGCATATTCAAACAGTTTTGCCACAATAATAGCTCCATAGGGGCGGGACAAGCAGCTGTGTGCAGAACAATAGAACGCTTGAGGTGGAAAAGTTACATAATGTTGTGTTATTTGTGATGTAAGCGCAATGAGTTAATCGCAGAAGCCTGTCATTTCTTCAATTCAATTTTCAAATCATTTGAAAGCTAATAATCAAAACGGGAAGTTCAACCTTTTTCTTCAACATGTGACTATGGTATCAGGTACGAGAACGCTCTTGGAGGTGTCCGTTAATGGAACACCGTTTGCTCCCGTAAAGCAACCAGTGCTCCTCTGTGGTTTGTGTAATACATGTGTATACATTTCATGCTGTGTGGTACAAATCCTACAAAAAAAGTCTTATAAATAAAAAGATGACCTGCAGTAAATGGAGCAGTCTTCCTCCTGCTGCCGTCTCTCCGTCATCTTCACAGTCCTGCAGGAAGCTGTTCTTGTCTTCACAGTGTATCCTCCAAAAAAAAAAAAGAATCGTAAGATCAACAGCTACGGCATGAGGAGAAAGAGGATGAAGATATTACATTGAGAGAGAGAGAGAGAGAGAGTGTGAAGTTGTAACCTCTTCACTGAGAAAGTTTATAAAGTGGTTGAAATGTCAGCAGTAATGACCGTCCTGGCAGCACGAGCTGCTCCACATCGACCTCATTACACCCCGACGCTGCAGAAAACTGCACTCAGACAGGCTTCAAAAACACAAACACACACACAAAGAAATACTGTGCACACACACACACACACACACACACACAGACACACACACACTTGTATGCACATTGTACACAGCACTATGTGAGAGTCTTCACTGTCTCTGGTGCAGTTTTTGACCTTTAATGCAGAAAGATGCCCTTTACAGACGACACAGACCTCCTGTCTTCTTCTTCTTCTGCACTAATGAGACACACTGTAACTCTGACTTCATCATTTGCATAATTCATTCCTCAAAAAAGGTGTTACATCATAAATAGGTGGACGACATTACTGACCTGTATGCATAGATGTTATGCGTAGCACTTGCAATCTTCTTGTTTTCACACAACTTCTCCAGAACCATTTTAACCTGCAGCACAGGACAGGGAGGACCGCAGAGTCATTAGATCAACTCTTCTGTTAAATTAATTTGCTGACACGGCGACTCTCTGCTGCAGAAAAGTGTCAAAAACGTGAGAGAGGATGTAGAAGAAAATGAGCCAATTTCCCCGCCACGTCAGTGGGGAGAGAATGCAGATCACAACATACTGCTGACCACGGCACAAAGAGTGAACCGTAAATCAGAAAAATCCAATTTCATGGAAATAAAAGAGAGAATTGAATGGTTAAACATGAACTCTAAGACACTTTTATTCACTGTTTATCACCAGAACTGTTCCTTTTTTTTTTTTTAAAGGGACGAGGGCGGTTTACAGTCCTAAATGTTTTATTCTTTATTTTTTTCAGCATCTTTATTTTAATAAACTACAGTAACTCATTATTTGTTTCACATTTTAATAAATTCTGATTAAATGCATTAGAATAGAATAGAATAGAAAATAATTACTTTATTGATCCCAAACTGTGAAATTGTGGTGTTACAGCAGCAGGTTATCAAAGCAAATAAAACAATATAAGAATAGATACATAAATAAGTACTTAAAATATAAAAAATAAGAATAGGAAGAGATTTATACATCAAGGATTTAACTTAACATTCCTACTGGTTTAGAAAAAATGAAAAATGAAATACAACATTTATTCAGGCTTGTCAACTAAATGTAAACATACTTGCTGGAGGTTAATAAACCGAATCATGATCATGGTAAAAGGTGTGAAGAGAACCTCTACAAGCAGATTTATGTGCTGAGCATCTCTTAGCTGTAATATTTATAAACAGAAACAGTAACAAAGCTCTTCATTAGGTGTAATCCTGCCGTTTAAACATGATCATCTTATCTTTATCAAACTCATGTTGTTTGTTATCAATATTTAATCGCTGTTTTTTAATGCATGTATTAATATTCATGGCTCTGTATTCACAATCTTGTTTTGTTAAGTAAGGGCTGCATTTTCATCATTTTTCTACTTGAGCCTTTATTATTTATTTGACAGGGACATTGAACATTCATCAACATGCAGACCAATGTAAATGTAACTGAGTAATTTTACACAGCAGCTCCTTTGCCAGATATTCTTTGGAGTCGTAGAATTAAATCTAACATATGAACATATGTTTAAAATAAAATACAAATATCCAACCATGTGGGGGGGACGTCTGGAGCTGATCCCAGCTGTCATTGGGTGAGAGGCAGGGTTACACCCCGGACTGTTCAGCAGCCAATCACAGAGCTGACATATAGAGACAGATAAGCCACACTCACATTCACACCTACAGGCATACTAGAGTCAACAGTTAACCCAACGAGCATGTCTTTGGACTGTGGGAGGAAGCCGGAGGACCAGGAGAGAACCCACACATGCACGGGGAGAACATGCAGACTCCACACAGAGAGGATCCTGTTTGAAGGGCATTCAAACCAGGATTTTCCCTTCATGACATCACAAAGGGCAGTAACCCCTCCCCTAGGTTGGCGACACTCCCACGGTTAGGTGTTTGTTCTGAACTCTGAGTCCACTGTAAACAATATGGTATGGAGCAAGAAAGCCCAAGCCACCCCAGCCATTCCAGAAAGGGGGTGTGGTCAGACACCGCTCATTTACATATTTAAAGGTACAGATACAGAAACAGCCTGTTCTGAGCAGGGCTGAAATAGAGGGGTTTATAGACATGATCAAATACAGGATCAGAGTGGATTTAGAACAAGAAACTTCACACACATGTTTTGAGGAGCTGTGCGACGTATTTAAACTTGTTGAAAAGGAAGATAATATGTGACCTTTAAATGCACCATTATGACCTCATGAGGGAGAAAAGAGGGGAAAAGGTGGCACTGTCAGCCTGGTCTGCATCTAAATTTATCCCAGCATGTTTTCAGCTGCAAAGCCGCTTGCTATCCACAATGAATCAGAGGAATTTTCAATCACGTCAGGTAGCACTGAAGTGTGTTATGGTGGCAGCCGCACGTTTGGTAATGACGGCTCGTGTCTCAGGATTTTATAGTTATATTGGTTGCACAGGACACAGCCCGCTCTTAGGTATCAAAAGTGAGTCTCACATACAGAATTTTCACTTAAATAAAATGGGTGAATTTCCTCTTTTAAATTAGTTTTCATTCCTCTTTTTATTTCTCGTCTGAAGGATTAAGAATGGATTACTTTGTAATCTAAAACAGATACAGATATTTACTAAAATGTTCTCCTGCTGTCTTTAAACAGTAAAAGGTTTATCTTTAGAATTATCTTTGTGGTTGTCGTTTCTGCAGTGAGATATTCATTGATTTGTTTAACACCTGATGTTTAAAGTTTAAATAACTTTATTGCGGCACTGGTGGCTCAGTGGGTAGTGCACCCCATGCTACAGTCCTCCAAGCGGCCAATAATGGAATGCGACCTGTGGCTCCTTTCTCTCTCCCTGAATTCTAACTCTATCCACTGTCCTAGCTCTACAATAAAGGCAGAAAAAGCCCCAAAAAAAATCTTTAAAAAAAAAAAGAAATACCTAATGAAATGATCATCTTCTATCTGATGATCTGGTGTTACGTACCGTTGTGTGTGTTTTCTTCCCCTCTCTCCTGTGTTGCCTCCAGGTGTTGCCTCACTGCAGCCACTGATCAAGCACACCTGTGCCCACTCTGCGATCAGTGGGCAGAGTATAAAGAGCAGGAGGGAACTGGCAGCCGGTGTTTAGTGGACCACGCGGCTGTGTACTACTCTGAGAAACCTTGGCATATTTGTACTCGGTCTGTGGAAGGAGAGTGTTTTCCTAGGTGGAAATACTTTGTGCTAATGGTTATTTAGGAGTGTTTTGGGTTAAAGTATATTGTTCAGTTTTGTGATTTTTTAATAAATTGTTGTTAAATTTGCTTATACTTAGCTCCTTATTCTTTTCCCTGGGTTTTATTAGGATTGTTACTCCCATCATATCCTAGCCATCTCGGGGAATGTAACATCTGGTTTTGTGAATAGGTCATAAAGAGGCATCAACACCAACTTCAGATGTCTGTATGTTTCAGAACCACAGAAAAGGAGGAAACAAAATGTACTCGTATGTTTATTTCACACTGTCTTTTAAACTGAAACACTTTGGAGCTGCATGCAGTTTCTTTTTTAACAAAGCTGAAGGGATCAGAGGCTTTCAGACTCAGCAGCTCCTTGGCACAATGATGATCTGAACACTTACAGGTTATTACAGGAGAGGATGTAAAATGCTGCTCAGGTCTCCTCAGATCATCTGCTCTCTGAGAACAGCTGTGTCTGTAAATATTCAGGTGTAAACAGCTCTTCACAGCAGGTGGAGGCTTTTAAGAAGCGTCTGTATGTTAAGTGAGAGTCAGAGAGCGAGATCTCCTGCAGGAGCGAGCCGGATGATCGTTCAGTTTAAATAGATGATTATATTTGCATTTTTTTTCTTCTCCCTTCAACATCCTCATGAGGAGTTGTTTCTACTGAAACTTTCACAAGCTGTCATTTCCTGTTAGTCTTCCTGGTTCAATCATAAAGCATCCTATATTTGATTTAAATTCATGTCAGAACTCATACCTGTCTGGGGGTCACCACGGGGGCCAAATGAGGCTGGAAGGTGCTGCGTCGGTCTGAGATCGTGTTTCCGTGTTTAATAGGAGGCAGCTCTTCATCTACACAAGGAAATGTTCACAGTTAGAAACTTGCGTGTTTTAAACGCAACTGTTTTTTATCAATCTTTGATGTACCGTGTGCATGATGCATGAAGAGATGTGCGTTTTCTGTGTTCAGTTTGAGCATCCCGATGTCTGGAACATCTTCATCGTCATCCTCGTCCGTCTCCTCAGCCGTCATGGTCACGTGGTCTGACTGATCCACTGAAAACAAAAAAAAAAGAAACATTAAGAAAGAAAATTGGATACTTGGTAGCTATGAACCTACATTTTCAGAAACTTTTTGAAACAATCATCAAGACTTTTTTTTAAAAAAAAGCTTCAGGAACTTTCATCAGTATATTTTTCAATCTTTGACTTGGAATTTTTGAAAACATCTGGAAACCTTGGGAAGCCAAATTTTCTGAAAACATTTATTGGGATATTTCTGAAATTTACTCTGGGAATTTTAAAAACATTTCAAGAGAAACTTTCAACGTGATTTTTCAGAAATCTTATTGGGATATTTGAAAATCTTTGGAAACTAACATCGGGAACATTTTTGAAAACATCAATCACAAATTTTCTGAATTTTTTATTTGAATTCTTTTTGAACTTTTTGAATTTTAAGGAAACTTTTAGTAAGATTTTTCAAGAAACTTTCAAACACGATTTTTTTTTTTTTTTAAACTTTGGAAACCTTCACATTCCTGGAAGTGACATTGTGAATTTTGAAAACTTGAAAAATGTTTCCGTAAATGTTGAAATGTTGAAACATTAAGAAAAAAATGTGTTCTGTTCACACACTGAGCTCCTTATTAGCATTATGTGACCTTAACATTGATGCTAACACACACACACGCGCGCGCCTTAATGGAGGACACCTATTAACACAGACTGACTGGTGCTGCAGATTTAAAGGACCAATGGTTTACTTTTTTTAATAACACAGTTAGCTCTGAGTGTGGCAGGTTTTGAAGTGCAGAATCTGTTTGTGCTAATGAGTGGATGGTAAAGTCCAGAGTTCACTGTAAGGTAGAACAAAAGGATCAGATACAAAAAGATTAGCAGGTGAGTTTAAATTAGAGCTCTGTTGTCATGGAAACAAAGGTTCCCAATGTTTGAGCACTGCCTAAATCAATAAGACACTGTGTACAGTACAGTTCTGTATATATAATAAACAAATGTCCTGAAACATTTGAATATTTGAATATAGCAGCAATATTCATTTGAGAAACGTCAAATGTGTATCTGTTACGGATCAAAAAGCTTTGGATTTTAATCAGAAAGTTGGCTTTGGATTGAAAGGTTTTGGTTGCAAATTTAAACTGTGCAGGTGAATCATGGGTGGCGACTACATTGAAAACAAATCATACAATTGACTTATTTCCATTGGCCAGACTCGATCAGAGTGACAGCTTGTGTGAACTTCTAAGACCCTACACCAGAATGTCTCTCTCAGCATCTCAAGTGCAGACCAGGAAGAAGCAAAGACACAAGTTATACATTGTAAGATATTTATGTTTTTGTTTGCTTTTTTTCATCCCCAAATTCACTTCTGACGACCTTTGTTGTTTTGACAAAGTGAAGCTGAATCACACACACACACACACACACACACACACACACACACACACACACACACACACACACACACACACACACACACACACACACACACACACACACACACACACACACACACACACACACACACACACACACACACACACACACACACACACACACACCATTAAAAGAAAGAGGGTCTTCAGATTCAGGTCAATAAACAACTGCTCTCATTCATCATCAGGTCTATTATTCCTCTTCACTTTTCCTCTCCCTTGGTTGTGCTTATTTACCCCCCTCCCCGTTTCTCTCCCCTCTGTGTCTCTGTCAGCTCCTCTGAGCTTAAATGCTGTGAACCAGGTTCACTTATTACCACAAGAATCACAGCGAGACAATGTATTTAGCTGCACCACAAAGAGGAGGGCTGCTTCATATTTTCAGGCTTGTTACCCAAGAGAGACCTCCTGACACCGCAGAGTCCCTGAAAAACCTTCTGCAGGGTGGCACCTGTAGAAAATCTTTAATTTGGGCATCCTTTATTCTCTTTACACTTCAAAGGATCCTGCGGGGCAACCGAAGGCGTTACTTAGATATGGATCTTAAGTCACTCACTAATGCCCCTGCAGCCTTTGTGTTCATCTTATCGCAGCGTCAGAGCATCAGATCGAGCTTTTTACTCACCGTGGAGCGTTTCAGCACAGATCAAACAGAAAGAGTCACAGCAGGCTGGAAGGAACATATTATTCATCTAAACCTTTGATGCGGTTATACGTTAATTTTAAATGAATTTAATCACTGACCTGCTAATAAAATGAAAGGCTGGGAGTGCAGAATTAAAGGACATTTCCACTAAGAATGATCTGAAATTTTCAGGAACTTTCAACGCAGGTTTTGAGAATCTTTTATTGGGGATTCTTTGGAAACTTCTGGAGATTTTAGGGAAGCTTTGAATCTTAATTTTCAGAAACTTATAATAATAATAATGTATTATAACGGACAGATTGCATCAAAATGTTTTCAGAAACTTTTAAAATTGATTTTTTTTAACCTTTCATCTGGATTTTCTTTCAAGTGGGAATCTTCTGATATTTTCAAAAACATTCACTACATTTTTGAAATCCTGCTTTTTTGATTTTTTTGGAAACTTCTGATCATTATTGGAAGATTTAAGAAATGCAAATGTGTTTTCAAAAACAATTCTGAAACCTTTAAAAGATTTATCAGGACATTTCTGAAACCCTTGTTGGAATTTTGTTTTTTTTTAAATGCAAAACTTTTTTTTTTAGAAAATCGGAAATTTAAGAAACTTTGAGATGCAAATTTTTCGGGAACTCCCATCCGAAACTATTTCAATCCTTTGTTGGGGAATTTTAAGGAAACTGCTCTGAACATTCATCAGAATTTTTTGGAATCATCTGTAATTCTAATATTTCTGGGAACAAACTTAAAATACTTGGGAAGTTTGGAAACTTCCCAAAGATCCTTCAGTAAAACTTTGAACAGTACTGTATAAATTGAGGAAACTATCCATAGGATTTTTAGCAAATTTGGTTTGAGGAGGATTTCTGTAAATTTTTGGAAACATGTATTAAGACTTTTCCGAAAATTTGAAATTTCTAACCTTTTTATCAAAACTTAAAATCAGAAATCTTTAGAATCTTTCAAATGCAAATTTTTGGAGACTTTAATCAGGATGTTTCTTAAACTTTTATTGTGATTTTTGGAAAATATTTTGTAGATTGTCATAAATTGTCAACGTTGAAGCAATAAGCATGGGTAAGAGATACAATTTTCAGGTAATGCGATCAGAACTTTTAGAGGAAGATGTCAAAAAAATAATTCTCTGGTTGACTCATTAGGAAGACCACGAGCCCCATCTGGGACCCAAACCTCGCTCTCACAACAGGGTCCTGAACCCCCCCGGAGGAAAGTCGAGTGTGGTATTCTATTGATGAGCTGAGCACACCTCTCCTCCCCACCTCTGTTTATTACCACAAGTAATAAATGTATTAGGCACCTGCTTTTTCACAAACACTACACCGAAAAAAACAAAACATGCTTCCACATGAAAATATAAAGGTAGGACCTGAAAAGAGAATAAGTCTTTATATTCACTGTTTTTGCGAGAAATAAAAGCTCTGCATTAACGTCTGCATAAAATGCATAAAACCGATTTCTTGAAGACTCCGCACATATGCTGGGAGAAGAACCCAAATTGCTCGGGTAAGTGTGTCCCTGAAGCATGAATTTCATTTTTCACACCTCACCTGTTTCTGAGCTCTGGGATTTCTCCAGCAGGAACTCTCGGATTCTTTCCACCCACAGGTAGAGGATGCTCTCCCCGGCATGCTCCCTGCAATTAAATATCTCTGTGAGAAGGAGGATTGACAGACTAGATGGTGGAGACAATCGTTTAAGGATTCTGTGGAGAAGAATTTGTCTGAACAGTTTTCCTGGGTGAGGTTAGAAAAGAGAAGCACTCACACGTAGAGGTCTTCTAGGCTGTTTGCCAGCTCGGTCCTCTCTGGGCCTCGCAGCCACGCAGCACTAAAGAAAAACAAAGAGGGTTACAAGATCCTTTTATCAATTCAGTGAATCACATCGAGATCACATCTGAAAGACAAATCGACTGACTTGATCTGATAGATGGGCGGGGCAGCGCTGGGGTAATCAGGTGGGAGAATTATCTGATTTGTAAGAAAAACAGAAAAAACAGATTACAAACAAACTGCATGAAAGATTCCTATGAAAACACGCCAAAGTTGTTTTGTTTACCTGTAAACATGCCGTCAGTTTGGGATCGTCCAAGCCGTTGGATATTTTGATGCAAAATATTCTTGATGCTTCGTCTATAACGCACCACTCATCTCCATAGATGGAAGACAGAGCCTCCACTTCTTCGATCTAAACAGAGGGAAATTAATAAAGAAACACATTAAATAACCATGTGTGTTGAAATTGATATAAAGGTTCTGTTTAATATCTATAGTCCATAAAATACAATAATCATTAAAGGTCACATATCCTCCTCCTCTTCAACCAGTTTAAATAAGTCTCAGAGCTCCTCAAAACATGTGTGAAGTTTCTTGTTCTAAATCCACTCTGATCCTGTATTTGATCATATCTATAAACCCCTCTATTTCAGCCCTGGTCAGAACAGGCTGTTTCTGTGTCTGTACCTTTAAATATGTAAATGAGCTGTGTCTGACCATGCCCCTTCTCTGGAAGGGCTTGGGTAGCTGAAGCTTTCTTGCTCCATGCCTAATTGTTAATGGTGAGAAAGATGACTCAGAGCAGAACTAACACCTAGCTGTGGAAGTGTCACCCACATGGGGGAGGGGTTACTGCCCTTTGTGATGTCATGTTGTGGACTTTAGGAAAAATGCAACCCCCCCAGCCCCATTATCATCAGCGACTCCACGGTGTCTACTGTGGAGTCTTTCCGGGGGACCATCATCACCCAGGACCTCAAGTGGGAGCTGAACATCACCTCCTTTCTCATCAAGAAAGGAACAGCAGAGGATGTACTTCCTGTAGCAGCTGAAGACGTTCAACCTGCCAAAGACCATGATGGTTCACTTCTACACTGCCATCATTGAGTCCATCCTCTCCTCCTCCATCGCAGCCACAGCAAAGGACAAGTGCAGGCTGCAGCGCATCATCCGCTCTGCTGAGAAGGCGATTGGCTGCAATCTACCATCTCTCCATGACCTGTACACCTCCAGGACCCTGAGGCGTGCAGGTAAGATTGTGGCCGACCCCTCTCACCCCGGATCAGGACTAAAACCTCTTACCACAAGAACAGTTTCTTCCCCTCTGCTGTCAGCCTCATGAACAATGTTCCAGCCCTCCCCCCTCCTCCCACATAACCCAGAATCTCATCACCCCCACAGTCAGTAAAACATCACAGTAATGTGAAGGCTGGAACTGTTTTTATGCGTTACATTAACGCCCACTGGACTGTAACCTTTTTTCTTTACATGCACTCTATGAGTAGGTTACACACTGTCAAATGTGTTTGATTGTCAACTCCTTCAATGCACATTTTGTACATTTTGTTTCTTAGATTTTTACATTTTTAACTTGTATATTATATATATTTGTAATTGCTTCTTATATTTTATTATTTAAGTTCTTGCTATTTTTGCTTTATTGTCCTTTAACTGTTTCTGCACCAATACACCAAGTCAAATTCCTTGTATGTGTAAATGTACTTGGCAATAAAACCTGATTCTCTTTCTGATTCTGATGAAGCGTGCTGTATGAGCACACATTTTCTGAGCAGGAAAAAGACAGAGGATGGACTTTTCTCATAATTAGAGGGTTTGTAGACGGACTAGGGACACATTAAAAATATAATATTAAAATATGATAAAGTGTATTTTGCATAATATGTGACCTTTAAAGTCTGATGGCACAGAAACACCGAAAGCAACTGAATTAAAATAAATCCAGTCGAAGTTTATGCGCTCCATGTTCAAGTCATCAAAACTTAATAATGACGCTGTATAATATTTCAATAATAAATAATTAATAAAGACCATTAAATACCATCTTTAACCGTTTTGGGGTTTGAACACTTTTGACTTTTTTGTTTTTTAGTCTCTGTGTATTTAAAATGCAGATGTTTGTCTGGAGTCCTGAATTGAAATATAGTGTAACATAAAACATTAGCACACAAATAAAGGCTGAATATCAGACATTGTTACTTAGCATGCAGTGTGACTACTATAGTGCCAAAAAGTTAGTTTAATAATTCAAGAAGTCATTTAATCATCTTAAGGTTAAGAAACATCTTACCGAAAGTTGGACACTCCATGTATGAAAAACACAACAAGGAAGGACATTTTCAAAAGGCAGAAAGATGAGGCTCTGTATTCATGAACTTCAGAGAACTATAGAACTGAAAGGTGCACAAAACTGATCGTTAATTGCCCAATTTGAGGATAATTACAGTTTCTGTAATTATTAAATGTTGTTGTTTTTCTTAAAGTCACATTTCACTTTGACTTTTACTCTTTTATTCTAAACCTGTCTCATTATATGTTAGCCCTGTTTTTGCTTGTTTTAATTAATTATAAATGATTAAACTAAGACTTTATTGAGATGAAGCTGCATTTGTGATTGGTGAGAGTTGGGCTGTGTAAGGAGCCCCTGCCCTGAAGATGGTATCTAGAAGTGTGAACGAGCCAGTGACTTGACACAGATGGAGCAAACTTTGAGCCTTAACCTTGAAGAAGACGATCTGAGGGGGATTGTTAAACAGAATCCATTTCAATCAGGAGAGACCAGCCTGTGAATCTGTGTCTGTCGGGACAGTAAGACTCTGTGGTCAGCGACTCCAGATCTGACCTAATCATTCACTATTATTGACGGACCAAAACACACAATTATAGGTACTAATTAGTTTGAATAAGTAGAGCAAAATTACCTTTAATCCTGAATATGTACATTTTGACATAATTCTTTATTTCTCTTGGATCTTATATGTTAACATATTTCCATATTTAATCCTCTCTGTGATTGTTAATGGATTTTTAGACGTCTTCTTTTTATGGGTCTTTTTGTCTTTGTGAAGATGTTTTTGGTGTCTTGTGTTTAGCACTATGAATTGTCCTGTTGCTGAAATGTGCCACGTTAATAAACCCTCCTTGCCTTAATCTTTAAAAAACGATGTTTTTAGTTTGCAAACCTCTTATGAAGAAGTGATCCAAACACATTGCTTTTTCAATTAACTGACTCAGCCATTTGGAGGGCCTGGTTTCCCCCCATTGTTGTGTTTATCACATTTTCCCCTGATTTCCAAGACCACCCAACACTTTTTTTTACATTTTAAAATCTACTTTGACCACATGAGCAACCAGTCACCCACCGTTTCTCTTCTTATAATCATGATTTATTTGTAAGGTCTGTCATGAAGAAATGCAGCTCAAGGGGATTTACAATTAGGAAAATCTATACATTGCTACAAATACAAAACAGAATGAAAAAAAACAACCACTTGCAAATATAATAGAAACACATACAGGTGTCACGTTGTGCTTGTTGTTGTGTGTTCATGTGTTTGATGTTTTGGCTGCTCTGTTAATCTGCTGAGTTTCAAACTTGTTATTAAATACACACAGTGGTAGAAACCTGCAGTGTGTGCGTGTGTGCGCGCGCGCGTGTGTGTGCGTGTGTGTGTGTGCGTGCGCGCGTGTGTGTGTGTGTGTGTGTGTGCGTGTGTGTGCGCGCGCGCGTGTGTGCGCGTGCGTGTGCGCGTGCGTGTGTGTGTGTGTGTGTGTGTGTGTGTGTGTGTGTGCGTGTGCGCGCGTGTGTGTGTGTGTACATGTTTTATTTCACAGTTATAGCTTAGTTTTTTTTTAACCCGGCATTTCTTCTATAACAGACTTGAAATATATGTCTGTCTCTCTTTTATCCACCTCGACTTTTTTTTCGCACATATTAAACTCCGTTATGATTTAACTGTCTGCAAACAGTCAGCGTTTGACTTCTACGCTCTCTGCAGGCCACATTCAAACACTACACCACAAGCAGCAGGGCTAGAAACAAACTTATCAGTGTTTCCTGAACTTTCTCCCGAAGGTTTCTCTCACAGGAGTATAAACTCACCTGAGCCTGCAGATCTCCTTCATCCTCAGAAGTCATGTCCGCCATGTCCTCATTTCATCCGCAAGAGTTGGATGAGCGATATGTGGACGATTGTGGACGATTACATTAAACGTACAGCACATGCATTACATGTTGATAATCAGCTGGTTTCATATGATATGTGGAGGTATGAACTAACTGCTTCCAGGGCAACGCTGATTGGCTACTTTTGACTTCCGGGGTTTGCTGTGTAAATTAAAGTTGACTGGACTAGAAAAAACCATGCAGCAAATTAAAATATAATGAATGTTTCTTATGTCATAAAATGACAAAAGATTGGCGTATGGCTTACTTACGCCACTCGAAAAGTGTTCCCACGCTTTAAATATTATGTCAGGGCTTTTATTTTGAAAGGGTGCGAACGATTTGGCCATGTGAGTTCCGTTTCGAGCGATCAGCTGATCGGAGTGTAAACAGACAACAGAGAGGTGTGTGAGGGTGAGGCTGGTGACACTTGATTTCAACATCGGGTAGTGGAAGTTCAACGTGGAGTGTGTGAGTGTGTGATGTGTGTGTGACGGTGTGCACAGCGCTGTTTCGGCTGTGCTAACGCAGGAGGAAGCAGCTCAGAGGGGCTTAAACCATCACATGCAGCCTCACGGAGGGGTCCATTGAGCAGATCTGCACTGAGACCCGGATCGGACCTCACAAGACCGGTAAAACCAGTAAGTGTCTGTCCGACTCACCGCCACACACACACATCAGCCTGATTCATGTCGCTGCTGCCCCGGACACAAAATCATCACTGCAAACTTTGCAGCATTGCAAACACTCACAGCTTGTAAATTCAGCGGTTTCTTTAGCTTTGTGTGTTTAAAGTTGTGCAGTGAAAGTTACCTTGTATAACCTAGAAAGGTTGTCAAAATGTTCGGAACTTCGATACTTTTCAAAACCAAAAAACGAGACAATCTGTTATTTGAATGATCCGTAGTGTAAAAAGTACCGAAGCTTCAAATAAAACTGCATCTATCTAATAAGACAGATGAGTAGGAGAGGAAGGAGGCCATCGAAATGCTGACTAAGTCCTGCACACTGTCTAAAATGAAAGAAAAGATTAGCGTCTTTAGGCTACTGTACAGGAATGTTTCAAATGTCTGTGCAATGTAGACTATGTGTGCAGGCAGTGTTGAGTCCACAGTCTGTTGGGGCCCAAGGCAAAGACTCACAGGGGGCCCCTGCAACCAGCGTTCATGACCATCATGTTATAAATAATCTGACACCACCTACAAAAAAAAGCTAAATGTACATTATTTTTTTAAATGTCTAAATTGACATGACTAACTTTTTTTCAAAATATTAAACACTTTGGAATTTCAAAATATAAACATTAAGAATCATAAAAAACGTCAAAGAACAAACCCATAATGTAACGCTATAGCAGAATGAATGTTTTCCTACGTCTCACCCCCATATTTAGGCCCCCGTTAACGAAACGTCGACAATGTTTCAGTGCAATTTCCACATGATTCTACAATTTAAAACAAGTCAATCTCTGTTATTTACATCATAAGAATATAAATATGACATGGCTTTAAAGGACAACAATCATGTCATTAGAAAGGCGAGTAGGAGAGGAAGAATCCATCCAAAACTGCAGGCACACTCTTGCGCATTGTCTAAAATTAAAAATGTAAATGTCTGCTTTTTAGCCAGTGTGCAGGAGTGTGAGTACAGTATGAGCTCAAAAACCATGAAAAGCTAAAAAAACAAGAAAATACACAATATTAGTTGTCTAGGATTACAACTTCTTTTTATTGCTGTTGCATCAAAACAGCACATTGTGTGATTTTTACTATCACATCAAAGTTTAAAATATTGGTATCCTGACAACCCGACTAAAATATATATTAAATAAATGAATAAAATATATAAAAAATTCAGACTATAAATGTAGAGTTTTCTTTTACAAGTATTAAATGTTATTACGGTATTTATTACCTTTTGTCTCCTCTTACATTTTATCTGCTGTAACAAAAGCATTGGCCTCACTTTGGTATCAATAAAGGTTGTTATATGCTAGTTTCTTTAATGCCACAGTGTCTGACTGGATGAGAAAAGAGTGTAATGAAGAGCAGGTGTGGTTACTGTTAGTGTCACATGATTTTCTGTCTGAGGTAAACCTGTCTGATTTCTTTTCAAAGCTTTCTTTGCACATGTCTGATTTGTCATCTCTGAGGTTTGCTTTTTTTTCTTCCTCGTATTCATGTGACCTGTCTTAAGGCCTCAGAGGGTTAACCATACGTCTTGTTGTTTGTGCATACCAGCGTTTTATTCACACACACACACACACACACATACACACACACACACACACACACACACACACACACACACACACACACACACACACACACACACACACACACACACACACACACACACACACACACACACACACAGAGCGTCATGTGGACTGAAGCTGTGTAAAGGGGACTGTAGGAGGAGGACTGGTGTCCTTCCTGTCAGGCCTGTCTGATGACTGACATCTTTTACAATCACACATCTTTTCTTCTTCTTCTCTCTGCTCCCCTTGTGACCCTGCACGTGTCCTTAACAATGACAGATGATGACGACTGATTGAGCAATAGAAACTGAAAACAACTTCTCCATTGACTTCTAATTGAACTTGTAATTCTTTTTATGCAGCTTTGTTTTGCTCTCATTTATTTGAATTGAATTTATTTATTTAATATTTATTTTATGCAATTGAACATAATTTCAATACAAAGCATGAAACTGATGTGCTGCATAAAGAGTATATAGCTATTGCTAATTTCCAACTCATGTCCCCAGTTGGGCCTTTGTGTAAACAAACAGATTAAAATGTACAACATTCGGTTACATAAAACCCCATAACACCATATGAGGATACATTAAAATACATGCACAACAATACAAATGCTAATAAACAATTTAGAATAAAGTTTTAAGATACTATTTAAAAGTGGGTACAGCTCTGGTTTGCTTTGAGCATTTCACTTGTTTTGTAAAAGATTTTAAGTCCTAGATTGATTTTATTTCAGGTGGTAATGTGTTCCAGAGTTTACAGCCTTTGATGGAGAAAGCTGATTGACCAAACGTAGATCTACCATGTTGTATCCTACAGTTTCCATTCACAGATTGTTGATACATTTAAAAACATTTAAGGAAACATAAATGTATAAAGCTCTCAAAACTGAGTAGGTTGTGTTTTTTCAGTATGTGACAGTGATGCCACAGGACAGGTTTTTTGTCCATTATTTTCAGGGCCTGGTTGTATAGTGATGAGAGGTTTCTGATTGTAGAGGGTGAAGCTTGTGACCAAACTGACATACAGTATGAGAAATGAGAGAAAATCATTGAATACATGAACACCTGTGTGTCTTATTAATGTTATTCATTGTGTTATAGTGATCATTTATGGATTGAATTACTCTTTTAACTCACATTTCTTTAATTGTTACTTGACATCTTGTTTTAAGCCTATACAACACTTCAACAAAGCTTGTTTTAAATGTGCTATATAAATAAACTTTGATACGATACCAAATATGATACGCTTTCACTGTACTTTTCTTTTCTTCTTCTTATGACAATGAACTTCTTTTGAAGTGAACATCATGTCATAAGCACCACCATGAGGAGTCTTGAAGTAGTGACACAGTGAACTGATGTATTGTTTGACCACAGCATTATGATTATTTTATAACATGAGTGAATTATCCTTAAATTACCGTATCGATATTTTTCCCCTGTCACTTATTAACTCGGTTTGCCCTCTGATGCCACAGTGATTTCATCAGTGTTTTAAAAATACAGCTCAAATCCGTTTTACAAACGTGCTAATCTAATGAAATATGCTGATCAGTTGCATTATGGGAAATGTAGGATCTTGTGTATCTGGGGCTTTCTCATCTTAGAGACACAAAAAAAATACAAATATTTAATTGATTTCCATGAAATTTGGGAAAAACATTCATGTCAACCACAGGATCAGTTCTGGTTACTTTCTGGTAATTCTTTGTTTACGGATTTTCAGGCTTTTATTTTCACATGTGAAATGACTGAAGCTATTTGTTGGTTTTCGATGTTTGTGTCTGGCGTCTCCTCTGCAGGGGGTCGATGGACGAGCTGGATCCGGAGGAGCAGTTCCTGCGGTTCGCCCGCAACGGAGATCTGCCGGGGATCCAGAGGCTGCTCATGTCCACGATACGGGAGGAGACCCGGATCAACATTAACTGCAAAGGTAGAGGAAGGAGAGTCAGTCACCTGGATTGTGTGTGTGTGTGTGTGTGTGTGTGTGTGTGTGTGTGTGTGTGTGTGTGTGTGTGTGTGTGTGTGTGTGTGTGTGTGTGTGTGTGTGTGTGTGTGTGTGTGTGTGTGTGTGTGTGTGTGTGTGTGTGTGTGTGTGTGTGTGTGTGTGTGTGTGTGTGTGTGTGTGTGTGTAACGCAGACATCTTTTTTCTTTCAAAGGTAAGAAGAAGTCGAACCTGGGCTGGACGCCTCTTCACCTCGCCTGTTACTTTGGACACAAAGACGTCGTGGAGGAGCTACTTAAGGTGGGTGATTTTGTTTCTTTAGATTTGAGATGACTGTATTGTTTATGTGTGTGTTTGTTGTTCCATCCTGCAGGCCGGAGCAGATGTTAACTTGCCAAATAACATCGGAGACACACCACTGCACAAGGCTGCGTTCACAGGAAGAAAAGTGAGTTAATGCATCATCTGTTTCACATTCTTCTCTCCTTTTTTTATTGGGGGATGGTATGCTTTCGGGGGCATGCATTCTTTTCCATTCACTCAATCGTTCATGTGTCGATCAGGAGGTTGTCATGCTGCTGCTGCACTATGATGCATGTGCGACTGTCATCAATGGGACCGCTCAGATCCCCAAAGATGTGACTCAGAACGCAGAGATCAGAGGCATGCTGGAAGGTGAGAGAGACACACCATCATGACAACGATCCACTTTTTTTAACGCTTGAATATTCAACACGCAAAAAATGTTCATAAACTGTTTGCATTCTAAGATCGTCCTATGTTCTCGTTTCAATCATGTTACTGAAACCAGCCGCTGAACGAACGGAGGAGAGGAAACTTGAAGAGCAACTTCTGGAAGCTGCACGAGAAGGAGACCTCTGCACACTGACTCAGCTGGTTAGTGTCACAACTGAAAACCTGCAAAGTCCTGCACTTTATTTCGTATTTTTGTGTAAAATTTAATATTTTAAAAGCAATGCTATCAGTGTGAAATATTTAGACACTGCTTCATTGCAAAGATTGCTATTACAGAGGATGAACTGCGACGAGTTGAAATCCTTTGAGCTTTTCTTTTAAAGCCTCTTCACAAATACATTGGCAACACTTTGGTGACAAAATGTTGGCAACGTATTTACATAGATGTACATAGATACATAAAAAAAGAACACAGTAAGCCTGAGCGTGAAAGCATCACATGACTGTGACTAAAGCTGAAGACTGTCTAAATAAACTGACGGTTACACTCCCAATTATCTCCACATGTTCACAAGTTCAGACATGAACACAGACAACTACGCCCTTAATATCTCATTGACAACAACACAACTGGCCATGAAAGCCACATTATGAAAATCCCTGACAAAAAAAAAAGTTTGCATTGTGAGTCAAAAGAGTTTAAAGTAACTTAAATCCTCTGCAGCCTGTAAAATGAGTAAAATGAAAGAGTCCCCCTGCAGCTTCAGGCAGAATGATAATGGACATTTGGGAGCAGATGACTTATCATTTGTTTGTGTCGTGTGTGTGTGTGTGTGTGTGTGTGTGTGTGTGTGTGTGTGTGTGTGTGTGTGTGTGTGTGTGTGTGTGTGTGTGTGTGTGTGTGTGTGTGTGTGTGTGTGTGTGTGTGTGTGTGTGTGTGTGTGTGTGTGTGTGTGTGTGTGTGTGTGTGTGTGTGTGTGTGTGTGTGTGTGTGTGTTCGCTGCAGCTCAACAGGAAGAACCCTCCAGACATCGGCTGCACAGATCTGCTGGGAAACACTCCGCTGCACTCTGCGGCATATCGAGGCCAGAAGCAGTGCGCCCTGAAGCTGCTGAAGAGCGGAGCCAACCCCAACGTCAAGAACAAGAACGGTCAGTTGACCGAGCCGTCACTCAGGAAACACATGAACATGTATTTCACTGTGAAATTCAAAGAGTGTTATTTCTGCTTTGTCTGTGACATACAGCTCTATTGTTGTCCAAAAAAAAAAAAAAATCCAATGAGCCTAATTTCCTCTTCCCACACAGACAGGGAAGAGGAGCCTGGACGAGAGGGACAGACTCTTTGTTGCTTTCAGTTGAAAGAAAATAAATGAAGGATAAAAAAAACACAACATTGAAAAATATAGTGATAGAGAAACCCAGAGAGGCAAGTGAGTAAATGTTTATGAGATTCCATTTTCTGAGCCTGATTGAATTAGTTTTCAGTTCTGCTTATGGCTAAAAGGTGATAAGCAGAAGGTGAATTATTATCATGACACTTGGAAAAACACCTGACAAAATTTTAGCCCTGTTTTCAGAAAAGTTACCTAAAAATGATAAAGTACTTTTTTTGACCCATTTTACTATTTTCTTGTTTTTGGATCTTAAAGGTGACCAATTATGCCGATCTGTACTTTAAAACTCACATAGTGTTTCAAAGCCGGGCATCCAAACTAAACGTCGGCAAAGTTTCAGATCATGAGGTTTATGTTTGTCGGAGTAATCCCAGGATGAGTCTTCAGAGGGCGCTATACAGTTTGTTCTGCCAAATCATGACGCGATAGTTCCCTGATATCGAATCAAGAATTTCACCAGACGGCTTCAAGGGTCTACGTAAGCTGTTGAAAACCTTTTACATAGACATAGACTCCAGCATATGTCGCCCTTGAGCACCAGCATGAAACCAAAACAACTCGTACTGCATTGTTGTGTTAGCATGCTAATGCTAGTGATCTTTATTATGTTCGTATCTTCACACTGCATGTAAATTTACCTGAAATGAGTGTGATCTAGAAACACAGTTAAGCAGTGAGTACAGTATGTTATTCTTCTTTTCTCTAGTCCCTCAATTAAACAACTTTTATACACGAGGGGAGGAGTCAGCCGGCCGTCATGGCGATGTAAACAAACTGAAGATAGGACTCTGAAAACTCTGAAAACATCACAGACAGTGGGACTCGGGTGTTACACCCATTGTAGACAGTCATGACTCACAGAGTTATTTTCAGAGGATATACTTGATTTATGGGTCAATGATGTCACGCTCATTTTTTGTGTCCATAAGGTTTAGTTAACCTTTAAAGGCTTAAAATTTAAAAATAAATGCACAAATGACATGCTTTCATCCTTTGTTTTGAGGACCTAGTCTAAAATGTATATTTATTATACATTTTTAGAGAATAATTGGGGTATTTAGGCAAAAATGTCTAAGTGGTGTAACCATTGAAACTTAGTACCAAAGAATTAAACTTCCTTTAAAAAGGTTAAATTTTCATATAACACCCTATGAACTAGCCTGGCATAATCTTACAATAGAACTGTTCAATAGTAAATAAAAGTAATGGAACATCATTGTTCTTATTATTATAATTATTTTAGGGAAATCATGTCACCCAGTCAAGTACCAAATTGTCAAAATGGTGTAACCACCATTGAAGGAGCCATTTTGTTAATATAGTCATCATATCATGTGACAAGAAATGATATCACAAAGAAGAACCCCTGATGGTCCTAACTGCTGCACGCCATGTTTAGCAACTCTCTTTAAAACATGAGATAATTTGACATTTTTAGGGCGTGGTCAGGTATGTCAAATGGTATGACCTCAGAAAAGCATTAACAATTTATGATAATTATAAAAATTTGTATTCACTTCGAAAATTAGATTTGAAATGTTCACACCAGGAAATGTGCTTACATAGGTCTCAATGATAATGCCTGTCAAATTTGATTTGAAGTGAAAATGTCAAATGGTGTAACCGGTTACACTATTTGACTTTTATGAAAAGCCTTTCTGTTAGAGGCCACTTTTGTCAAATATCAGTATTTTTTTATGTTGATTAAAGTGGTTATTCATCCACAGCCTTATTATCAAGGGTCTAGGACAAAATACCCTGGCATTTTGTAAATGTTTAGCTTCAAATTGCATATTTGTGTTCCATTTACTTACATTTATAGAGGTGCACTATGTAGTTTTGGTAGAGAAGTGTGAAAGTTGGAGAAATTTACAGATTATGTGGTATATGTCCATCATAACTCTAAACACAAACTTTCCTCAGATGAAAATTTGGTCCCTGTAACACTGTTTGAAGATAAAATGCTACTGGAGACGTTATGGTGGTGGGCCCGCAACAGTGAAAGCGTAACTCTCCTGGTAGCTTTATATCTCCAAACAGTGTTCCAGGGACCCATTTTTTACTTTGAATAAAGTTTGTGTATTCAGTTCAGAAAATATATCAAAGAATTGTTTCACTTCTCCAACTTTAAAATTTCACCACCAAATCTACATAGTGCACCTTTAAACATGTATAATCTAATATATGTATGTATGCTGTAATATTGGCACCAGTAGTTGCATTTTAGATGTGTCGGCTATTAGGGGCCATGTGGTAGTATCAGCGTGTCACTACCTGGAGCTTGCTTGCCAAAGTCTGGTACTATAGAAGGTCCCAATGCTGTTTGTGCTGTGATGGCCATGATGTAAAGAAGGAGAGATGTAAAGTGTTGCCTGTGGGTATGTTATCCTTTGATTAGGGTACAAGTACCTTGAGTTTATACCAAATACTGAAGAAATTAATTCCCCCTGAAGATTTTGGTCAGATGTTGTAATTTACTTAAGATATGAATTAATTAAGGATGCACCGATCCTGACTAAGACAGCCAGATCAGGTATCAGTAAGAATTTGCCGATCTATGAGACCCATCTAAAAGGCCGATCTATTCACTTCAGTTTTATACTATTCTGTGTTTAAGACAAATGTGCTACATTACTGTCATCAGCGTACTGGTATTCTGTGCACTTTGGAAGGTGGCGCAAACATTAAATGGAGGAAGCTAACAACAATTTCTCCAAGAAACAATGGCCTTTGACTGTAGAAGCAGTATGGTCAGTTTGTGTAACTGGTTTGCGTCAATTGGTGTAACCAGTATTTCTTGTAAAAAATATAATAAAACACAGGACAATTAAAGTGGAATAAAAGTAGTCCTCTATTGGAGTGAAATAACATGTTTTTTAACAATTTTTACATAATTTGCCAAAAATTAATTAGAAAACAGAGGTGTTTACAGCTTTGTGCCCCGCTCAGTATTGAAAAAGGGCATAACTTGTAAATTTAGGGATAATCCTAATAAAATCTATTTTCTTGTGCTATTTTAAAATGAAGTAATTAAAATCATGAGTACGCTTGCATATACTCTAGATGTATAAAAGAATCAATATTCTTAATTTTTCAGTGGTTATACCACTTGACATTTTTAGGTCCATTTAGTCTTACCTTTTGAAAAAAAAAGGTTTAAATGTCATTTAAAAAAATACAAAACCAACATGAATACAAATCTCACATTTTAATGAACCTGATGCATGCTTTCAAATTGTGTTTTTAAAAGATTTTTGAATTGGTCATCTGAACTACCCTTATTTGTCACTGACCCTTATATTACATTTAAGTGTGAAAAATCACATATTAAGCCTTTAAGGTTTCACAGACTGACATCATGAAAGATTAAAATGAGGATAATACGTTAATTTACGTCAGATTTAAAAAATGGAATTAAAAAATAATGATTCCTCTTTGCCGCTAAAGGCTTCCACTGAGTAAAGTTACGCTTGTCCTTGAACAAATTGTGCATCTCAACATTGCTTCAGGACTGTGGCTTGTAAAAGTAATTTTGATTGAAAGACAGTTTACTCATTTCACATCGCTGTGACTGATTAAGCAGCTGTCACCTCTGAAGAAGGTGTCACCTTTAATCATAGTTGTCTCCCCCCTCCACTGTCGTCGAGTTCCGTTGTACTAAAATCCCTCCTGCTCATTTTTTGTTTTCCATTCACAGAGCAGACAGTGTTCGACCTGGCCAGTGATTCAGCGATGAAGCAGGTCCTTGAAATCATCGTTCATCGAGTGAGTTACATGCTCAGCTGATAATCAGATTCCCTGATGTTTCTTTTTTTTTCTTTTGCAACTTTGTGTTTATTGGGCAATCCAAACATTTTTCATTTTTCCGAACATAGTTCAGTTCTTAAATCATTATTCTTTTTTTTTTATAATGTTATACAAAACAATAATAGAATGCAGAAGAAGAAAACAAAATGGTTGTAATAATATCTTAGTTTGCCCAATTCTTTTTTGTAATAGAGAAAAAAAAATTGTATTTGATTTGTTTGTTTTTTTAACTTTTTTAAAATGTTTTTCTTCTTCACACCTCTGCAGGGTTTGACCCGACATGTCAAGAAGTTTGAGGGACTCCTCTGGAAGGTAAACATCTGTTTTTATTTTGAGAGAAATCCGTTCATTAAAGATGGAGAAAACTGGCAAGATGAAGAAGAAAACAATTTAGCCTATCAAATGCATGCATCCATGCTGCAAATATAAAAAAACACAACAACAAATACAATCAGGCTTTAACATCTGTTGTGGTTTCCATGTGATTGCAAAAACCACTCTTAGCTGCACATTCAGCCTTCAGTAAATAGATTGAAAGGTGAGATAAAATGTTGTTGTAGCTGCAGAAGCTGTGGTGCAGGAAGACATGATTACTGTTAATGGAGCACTTAAAAGTTGCAAAGGACATGTCATGTAAGAGGTGCATGTTGCCTTGATTCCTGATTTTTTAAAAAAAGGACCTGAGATTAAAACTTGCTGATTTTCATAAAGCTTTTTTTCAGACCTCTTTAAGCACACTTTTTATGTAAGGCTTTGTACGGATTTGTCACTGAAAACAGGAGCCTGTTGCAGACAAAAGAATAACATTTCAAGAGCTGTCAGAGTGAATTGCCGGTCATAAAAACCTCAACAATGTGCCGAGAGCCTCTGAAAGTATGAGCTGCGTAGAGATGCAGAGAAACTGCACATGAGGCTGAACACTGAAGAAGTTTAAGAAGTAACAAAATGTAAAGTTTAGTTTGAGTCATGGTGCATGCAGAAGCACTTTTACACCCATTATTTGTTAAATCAAGAACTGAGTATAATCACCCTCAATGCACAAGTGTAGGTGCTATTCACATTCGGTATTGAAAAGAAAGTTTTTTGAAAAAACAACAAAAGTTTAAGTTTAGTTTTAGAGCTAATCTTTTAGAAAACTGATGCAAACGTGGCTGGCTGATCTTTGAGTAATGAGCTTTGAATTTGAGCTCTTGTTTGTTGAGTTTCTAAATTCAGCAAAAGCTGTATTCAAATTTGTAAACGTTTTTTCCGATTTTGTTCTCTGCTCCTTTCAGCCCTGACTTAATTATGACTTAAATCAATTCAAATCAGTCTGCTGATTCCTCTCTCCGATTTTCCCCACAGAGCTCCAGATTTTTCGGCTGGCGGTCGTACTGGGTGGTCCTTCAGGACGGGGTTTTATCCTGGTACTCCAAACAGTAGGTGCTTTCTCTTACCGGGGCTGTGCTCCTTGAGTCAGAAGTGAACATTTCTCCGTCACAGAAAAGATGGAAGTGCTGCACACTTGGATTAGAAAGGTAGCCTGTGGCAGTGACAGATAAATAACTCCAAGCCTCCACAGAAAATGTCTCATCTGTGAAAAGAAAATAAGAGAAAAACGTCACCTCTTTCTCTCTCTACATGAAGGTCAGAGGCAGCTGCCAATATCAGAAGGCAAGGCTGTAAGTCCCTCACACATGCTCACTGTCTGGTAAGCCAACATTCAGATTTGCAGAACTTTTTTATTTTTTTTGATAGATGTGGTGAATATTATGTGAGTAAATCACAGGGGATTCTTTTGTCATCGATTCTAGATCAAAGCCAAAGATGACTGCTTTTTTACGCTCAAGTGCTTTGATGAAAGTGTGCATCACTTCAAAGTGTCGCCAAAGAATGACCCAGAGGTGACGAGAAAAGTAGGTTTTACTCATTTGGCTGTTTCCTCTAATATTCTCAGAGTACACCCAATGGTAATCTCCGTAAATCATTGACACAAGCTCGGATCTCACTAAGCTTCACTTCCAATCATCATTTTTTTTTCCCTTTCAAGCAGTTTCTAGTCTCGTATTTGGACCTGATGAATTTAAAACCTGTAACATATTTTGAAGTGCAGTTTTTCTGGTGAATCGAAGATAATTTTTCCAAAAACTGCCCAATGAGATGGGGGGAGTTTTAACTTTATCCAACATTTCATAAGAAGCAGTATACAAACATTAAGTCAAGAGCAAACAACAATTCAAATATGCAATAAAGTGAAGTAGTCGTGAACACACACAAGTGAAAAACAAAGGCACTGTCCAACGGTCTCACTTCTCTCTCAGTTAAGAAAGAGACAAAGGCTTTAAGTAAAAGGGGATCTGCCTGTTTCAAGTCATTCAGGAGAATGTTCCCTGTAGAAGGGGCACCAAAACTAAACACTCTTTTCCCAGTACAAAAACATCAATAGAACGCACCCCATAGTGGCTTCTTGTTATTTGAAGCTATGTACATAAATAAGAAGCAACTAAACCAAGAAGAGCTTTATACATAAGACTAGGCCATTGTATATGACTGTAACCTATATCTACAACCAGTAACATATCTCAAGGCACAGTGATACACGGTGTCCAAAACATTAGCCACATTTTCACGCTGGTTATCGATATAAATGGAAAATGAAACGGGTCCTTAAATCGAACCTTGGGGCACGTCTTTTGAAACCTCTATAAAGGAAGAGGGGGATCCTGTCATCTGCAGGCATTGTGTCATGGCTGACAGATAAATGGCTAAGCAGGATGCTGCTTGTTTTGATATACCAATATGATGGAGGATATGATCAATAAGATGTGATCTACTATTTCACATCCTTTTGACAGATTGATAAAAAAGCTACACAAAATTCTTCACAATCAGTTGCTTGAATAATGTCTTTTAAAACCTTAAGTTCAGCTGTAACAGGATTTAACCCTCAATATCTCAAGTTGCAGATAGAAACATACAAATCAAAAGACTTTCTCTGTAAATTAATCATTACGGAGTTTGATTGTCAAAAGGAACCAAAAGTAAACATGTTTCTGTCTTTCAGGCATGGCTGGATGCTCTGGAGGATCACGCAGCTTACAGCACTCACTACTGCTCCCAGGAGCAGGGCAGCGAGGAGGAGGAGGAGGAGGGGATGTCACTCGGGGAGCTAACAGAATCCCTACAGGTGGCTCGAAGCAAAAACATCAACAATAAACATGTCAGCAAAATGACCTGTGTGTGTTTTCACTGAACCCATCCCCAAGTCATCTACAGCCTCTGTCTTACCTCCCTGACTACAGGCAGCAGAGACCAGCCAGAAGAGACTGGAAGAGGAGGTGGCAGCGTTCATGTCCCTGCTGAAAAACAACGGACTGGATGAAAGTAAAACTTTTACCATTGAGTCTTTCTGTTGTAAAATAACGGTTGTAAAATAACGGTGGATCTGATATAAACCACTCGATTGGAATGAGAACTATCAAATTAAGTACTTCGCTAGGAATTGGCTTCTAAAGACTTGAGACCTGACTTGAACCTTTCATAAAATTTGTCACTTTGGACTTTAACCAAAACAACTCGAGGCTTGGCTCAGGTTAGACTTGAATTATATCACTGAAGACATAAGACTCGAAAAGTCTTTCCCTTTAAAACTTGAGACTAGACTTATATTTGGTCTGAAAGACTTGAGCTGTGACTTTGAGTGGCCTTCTTAAGACTTGAGACTTGACTTGGACTTAATGTTAAAGAACTTGATTCTTGATTTGGACTTACTTATTAAAGACTTGAGATTTGTCTTGGACTAACTGCTTAAAGACTTGAGACTTAACTTGGACTTGCTGAGTAAATACCTGACGCTCAGGTTGGACTTACTTTTTATAGACCTGGGACTCAGACTTGACTTCCTGTGAAGAGTTGAGAGTTGGCTTGGAATGAATGCTTTAAGAGCTGAGACTCTGCTTGGACTAACAGTTTAAAAAGTTGAAACTAGCGACTTGAACTTACAATATAAAGACCTGGGACTCGGCTTGGACTTGGTGTATTAAAAGTTGAGAATTGTCTTGGATTTACAATTCTATAGACTTGATACTTGGCTTGGAATTACTGTTTAATACTTAATCTTTAAGACCTTGGACTTCGTTCTTAAGTAATTCAGACTTGAAACAGAAACAACACGTGGACTTACTGCTTAAAGACTTGAGACTCAGACTTACTGCTGAAAGACTTGAGACTCAGACTTACTGCTTAAAGACTTGAGACTCAGACTTACTGCTTAAAGACTTGAGACTCAGACTTACTGCTTAAAGACTTGAGACTCAGACTTACTGCTTCAAGACTTGAGACTCAGACTTACTGCTGAAAGACTTGGACTTGGACTCGTGCTTAAACACTTACTGACTCGGACTTGGCTTGGAATGTGCATTATACACGATAGAGAGAAAAAGTGAAAGAATCGTTGATTTGTTACAATCTGGAGTTGTTTTACATACTTAAATGATTCTATTACCACATTTCTCTGCTTGTCCCTTCAGAGTTCCCGTCCTCCGTTCTTCAGATGTTGCAGCAGATCTGTGAGCTGTCCAATGAGACAAGTTCTAGTCTGAGTGTCTGCCTGAGTCTGTTCTCCCGACAGGAGGGGGTGAGTGTCAGACCCTGTTTGAACATCAACACCTCCGCACCAAGGATACCGCACGTTCCCTTCATTTATATAAAAAATGAAAGGTTTTGTTATTTAGCGGATTCATGTTATTTAGCGGTGAAACATTTTCTTCCAGCACATTAAAATGGAGAGTTTCTATTTAACCAGATCATTATTTCTCCAAAGATGCAGACTTTTCAGGTCTCTTATCTTCTAAGGGCCTCAGGAGAAAATCACATTTCTTTGTACACTGAAACAAAAAAACTGATTATATAATCATACAATAATCAAAGATCTCTCAGACATGCAGTGATGTGCTTTATTCTTTAAAGAATAACATGTAAAAACAATGTGTTTCATAAAAAGCGGTGGCACATTGTCACACCTCAGTATGATACAGCTCAGTGCGGCGCGTTGATTATAAGCTGTCAGACTGGTTGTCTTTATGTTTGATTCAGTGTATATGATTATAATGGAAGGAGTCAGAGGACAGATTACATCTCTGCAGGACAGAAATAGAGTGCTCAACTAGTGCCATATCTGTGATCATGTAAAAAAACGAACTTTAAAAAACACCTGACTGAACTAAGGACTTTATGTGGGGATTCGTGTTATAACACCCATCTCTGTTCTTATTACAATATATTAAAAGCATAAAAAGGCCAGAATTATATAAAATATGTCAAGAATATCACCCAATATAGAAAGAAAAATGTAATGGTGAAGTGTCTTGAAATGAGATTCGCTGAAATTAGTACATAAGGATACAAAAGCACAAAAACAATTCTGTGGTTTGGGTATGAACAGCGGTGAGAGCTTGCATGGAGGGACGGTGACTCTGGGACGCCGGAGGTCACTGATGAGTCTTCCTGAGGTGTAGTGGGTCTAACTCAATGAAATACCTGTGATGACCCCGGTGATGTGTTGCTGCACATTTAGTTGCATGGCCAATGAAAGGTGTCTGATCCAACCTTCACAACAGGGTCCTAAGTCTCTGACTAGACTCTTCTCCTCTGTCGCCCCCCGGTGGTGGAATGAACTTCCAAACTCCATTCGATCTGCAGAGTCCCTCTGCACCTTTAAGAAAAAGCTAAAGACCCAGCTCTTTCATGAATACCTACTAACTTAATGATGATGGTCTCCATATTATAGATGATGATGATGGTAATGACGATGGTTTTTGTTTGATAACAATGACTTATAAGATGGTTTCTATACTGATTAGAGCTCTCAAGAACTGCCCTCAATGTTGTGCTTTGCCTCTGGTCACTTCCTGTCAGCACCTGTGTGTCCAATCAGACTCAAAGCTGATCGTTTGCTCTTACTGACATTGTTCCCTTTTTTCTAGATCCTTGCTTGTATTTACTCTCTGATGTACGTCGCTTTGGATAAAGGCGTCTGCTAAGTGAATTGTAGAATTGTAGAATTGCATGGGTTGTGTTGATGGCCTTTAGGGGCTATCAGGTGGGGTAGGTAATTTATCAGTAAGGAAAAAGCATTGAGATGAGGCTGCAAGGTGAGGGGAGGAGTGGTTCCTCACTGAGCTGTTTAGGGCACAGAGTGTTGTGTTTATTTTAAACTCAATATGCAAATAAAAGTACAGATTTATTCTGAATTACAGCTACCCAACTGTCTTTCAAAGTGCTGATAGAAAATGTGGTTTCCTCCTTTCAGTGATGCATCAACTAGATAGCTATATTTTCCTGATTTTTTTTTTTTGCAAGGTGGGGCCGCTGGGCCAAAAAAAAGATTTTTTGTGTTCTCAGTTTAACATACGGTATACGGTGCCTTCAGGGTTCCCACCTGTCACTCACCTGTGCAGCCTTTTGAGCTGTGTGTGCTGAGGCAGAGGCCAAGATAAAAAGGCTCACAGGATCTCTGAGCTCACTTCATGAAAAGGTCTGCTGTCAATGTGAATAACTCAAAACATGCACAATATATCTCAGCGTGCACACTCAGTATGCATAGAGCAGCAGCAGGCCTGAGTTCATTCTGCCTGTGAAGAAAAGAGACCCAGAATCACTTTTGAAGCACCCACGAGGGGGTCAATATCTCTGTAAAGTCCAGGCAAGCAGGTGAGCTGTCGTCTGTCATTATAAAGCACTTATACCACTTCACCTGTCCGCTCTGACACAGATAACCATAGTGGAAGGAAACATAATTTCGGGTCATTTCTTTGGCAAGCTTCAGTTGCACATTTGAGACTAAAGTTCACAAAAAAAAGTGCAGAATTCTCCCTGAGCAGACCTGAGTTTCTGACCAGGATTATACTCACAGTTACAGAAAACAAAATGTGGGCGGAGCTAAACTGAGCAAAGATAGACTTTGGCTGCATTTTCCATAATCCCAAACTATTTAGTAACCAAGGAAAAGATTGACTGTGTTCTTATACCATGCATACCAAAAGCAGCCTAACAAACAAATGTGGTCAAAATGCCCCTTTTCACGACAGATACATTTTGCTGTTTGGGGGTCAGCGTGATTTATTTTGCCCCTAGAAATACAAAAAGAAAAAAGATTTGAGCACCTGTTGGACTCATAGGTGGTTTGAGGTGCTTTTTGAGAAGGAAACAAATCAGTGAATCAATCAAATCAATCACTGTGTGTGTGTGTGTGTGTGTGTGTGTGTGTGTGTGTGTGTGTGTGTGTGTGTGTGTGTGTGTGTGTGTGTGTGTGTGTGTGTGTGTGTGTGTGTGTGTGTGTGTGTGTGTGTGTGTGTGTGTTCAACATTATCAAAGCCTATAAGAGATGTGTAGATCACTGCAAACTTGTGCTTCATCTTTTCATACAACAGTCAGTCCTCAGATTATTGAAAGCACTTTCTAAATAATGAAGGGAGTTCAGGTTCATCTAACAGGTTCAAGAGTAAATAACAGTAGTTCTATTGTTTACTACAAACCGTATTTTCAAAGGCTTTTCACATATTGGACTAGAAGTTTTGTACTTGGATGGAGACAGAAGTCTTATTTTCTGAAAGGTGCAGCTGTAAATACTTCACATCTTGACTTTATCACCATCAATTGTGTGTTTTTAAAAGACGAGGTTTGTATCTGAAGCTGTAATTCAATCCTGTCTACTCCTCAGGAGTCATGTTCTCCTGCAGGTTATTTGAGACGACAGGGGGGGGCGTCGCGCTGTCGTCTTTTACAGATAAACAAGGCTCGACCTTCTCCGTCTCTCTGTCTGTGTGTCTGTCTGGGTGGGTGTGTTGGTTCTGATGATGAGCGGACAGTGTGGAGAGGAGGGGTCAATCTGTCAACTGTGTGTTTGATCACAGCTAGTCGGATTTCAATAAGTGTGACAGGAGTTCGATCACAAAGTTTGTAACCATGGAAACACAAAAGATTGTGATTCCTGTTGTTTTGTCGGTTTCTCTGAGTCGGCCTATAATGAATTATCTTTGTGTGTTTGTGTGTGTGTTTGTGTGTATGTGTGTGTGTGTGGAGCTCAGGTGCGCACTGTGAAATTGGAGCAGGAGGTGGAGAAGAATAAGATCCTCTCTGAAGCGCTGCAGACTCTCGCCACAGAGCACCACGAACTCGAGCAATCCGTCGTCAAGGGATCCTCGCCTCGGAGCGCGCTCAGCGAGGATGAGTTCCACGACGCCCTTTCAGGTGAGTTGACGAGTTCTGGAACACGTCGAGGTCGCTGCTGCAGCTGATTCTGTGACCTGCTCACGCCCGCTGCTCTGTCATTCATTCACCTTCAGGACGCTGGAAATACCTGAATGTCTTTGGTTGGTTTCCCGCTCCTCAGCGTGACGTAAGAGACATCAACACCTGGTTGTGATGAAATCATTATTTTCCACATTAATGAGTGCCAACGGTGTGATGCCTGCATGGTGGAGTCGTATTTTAACTACAAATAGAATCTTTATAGTTTTAGCTTGTACTTTTTCCTTTTTTAGTGGTATATATTTAAACGTCATCAGCATAACAAAACAGCTTTTATTCAGAGATGTTTTACGAGCTCATGTAACCAGTTCTGTGGATGACAGGGATGTAGAGCCTGAGTTAAATAAGTGAAGATGCATGTGGGGGTTTGCATTCTGTGTGGCAGAGCATGGTTTTGAGTTGTACTGTTTATATTTTATTGATATTATTCACAATTGAAAACATTTTTATAATAAATGGGGAAAAAACGTTCAGCAGTTATTCTCCAAACATTTGGAGTTCTTGTAATTTGTTGACAGGAAAAATTCCACATTTTAGATACATTTTTTTACACATCCTAATTTCCGAATATTTCAATTTTATAAATATGATAATGTGCAACTGTGTTGGCTTCTTTAATTGTATTTGACTTCTGTGTGTAGTGTCAAACGTTGCCTTAAATATTTGAACTCGTCGCTCCTCCAAGTCAACCCCAAGATTCATTTTGTTGGTAGGTTTTCATGTTGACATAGCATCTTTCAGGCGTCCCACAGTGCAATGTGTGACTAGTACGCATGAGTACTTGCGCGCTGGGAAAAGGAGGCTGTGACGTGATGGCGCACACACATTTGTTGGTGTGCGCTTTGATCCGCTTTACAGTCAATAAAAAAATGAAATCGTGATTATCACAATTTTCGATATCTGGAATTTTAAAAATACTTTACTGTGCCACATTAAAATGCTAATTAAACTAATAACAGCCGATTGCAACACATCCCAGATAGTTAATATTGGATTTTGGGAGGGCTTAATCAGAATTCAAGTGGGCACAGGTCACCTTGGTCCCCCCTTTGGATCCCCCACTGCTGCCCAGCCAAGAGTACCTGAGCTCATCCTTTCATCCATACTACTACGCATACGGAGTATAAACTACGTGTCCACATGCTGTCAGTGACTCAATCTCGAGATGTGACCTGTGAGTGGATGATAACACAGAACGATGAGGAGAAATACATGTACTGTATGTTCAGGACGATGATCTTTTGTTTGTTTTTATCAGGGTAAAAAGAGACTCAAGTCTGCAGAGTGGCCCCTGTATTTCTCATATTCAACAGAACTGTAGAAGAACAACAGGCTTCATAATCAAACACAGTATTGCATTACTTAAGCTCGTGTTGAAGGTAAATTAACACATTGGGCAACTGTTGTTTCTGTCTAAGGCAGATCAGATTTGTTTATGACAGTGTGAACAGTATAAACCAAATGGAATCTGATCTTGTCAAATCAGATTTGGAACACTTTCAGTCTGATACAGGCCACATTTCAAAAGCAATGTGAACAGTTAAACAATGGAATCAGAGCAGAGGCAAAACATCTGAATTATTATCAAACCCTCCTTAATAAGCACTATTAGATTTTTAAGCCCTGAACAGTTCCTCTTACTTTTTTAATTTATGTTGGAACTGCGACTAAAGCAGGAGTTCAATTTGCTGTTTATCCCTTTTTGATTTGATCTTTTGTCTCCTCCTCTGTTAGACTCGGGCTCGGAGGGCTCCCTGAGCGGCTTTGAGACTGTGGCCAGCCATTCCTGTGAGGAGGAGGAGGACGACGACGAAGGCTCTGTCATGTTAAGCAGCCCCGGCAGCATGTTGCAGGAGGATCACCATGGCAACAAGGCTGAAGCTCAACCCAATGGGATCACAAAGCATAGGTCAGCGGTACTGTTAACCCGCCCACGGTTTCCTAAACACCCCCCCCCCCCCCGCCTCATCCACATCGCTTTGTTATTGTTTCTAAAATATCTCCTGGATACTGTTTTATTTATGTCGGCCATCTTTGTTTGTCAGCTCCACATCCTACCTCGAGTCTTTCTGCTTAAGGCTGTGAATAATTTAGAGTCAGGTCCGGCCTGCACACAGGAGAGAGAGAGAGAGAAGGAGTGTGCTGAAAAGACAGTGCAGTCTGTATGTTGGAGCTGTTAAATATTGATAAGGTCACAGTGCAATGGAATAATCCGTCTGCGGTGTTAGCTAATCCATACAGGCTGCTTTAGACTGCAGCCCGGACTATTTCAGTTGATTTTTTAATTTAAATTCAGCAGTATGCTAGATTATTTCTACCTGTCTTATATACTAAACTAATGTCTATCCACCCTTTTAGCTCTTCAGGTGATTTTTTTTGTACCTGTTGGACATCTAAGATAAAAATGCAGCTGAATGTGAGACGTCCTTTGTACTTTGTGTCTTTGGGCTTGATTCCAACATGTCACTCAATACATCACCGGCTTAAGTCGACTATTAATGATGCATACATGTTGCCTGCAGCTATTATATGTCTGGTGCAATCACTCTAATGAGGACTATTTTAAAGCATGATTCAATGCATCAAACAAAACTTGTAAAAAGTGTTCTGACTGTGTGTGTGTGTGTGTGTGTGTGTGTGTGTGTGTGTGTGTGTGTGTGTGTGTGTGTGTGTGTGTGTGTGTGTGTGTGTGTGTGTGTGTGTGTGTGTGTGTGTGTGTGTGTGTGTGTGTGTGTGTGTGTGTGTGTGTGTGTGTGTGTGTGTTTTTTAGGGCTAGTTTACCCTCACCGATGTTTTCCAGAAATGACTTCAGTATCTGGAGTATCCTGAGGAACTGCATAGGAATGGTGAGGGAAAAAAAAGTGTTCTTATCTGCCATAGTCTATGCAAAGTTGGGTTCTTTGTTTCACAGAATTGAATCAGATATTCATGTGTCCCGAGCCGTTTTCAGATGTGCACTCCTGAAAAAAAGTAAAGTGCAATTTCAGGAGGTCTGACCCTGGAATCCCCCCCTGATCTGGTTGTTCACACATTCTTCTCACAGCGGTAGACTTCATGTTTAGGACAGGAGAGTGGACAGGAGTGAGGGCTCCAACAGCAACAGTGTCAATCATACAACTTTAGAATGAAGTATGTGCCTTAATATCAACGCTATGTGTGGTTTGACAGTCACAGTATCAACAAAAGAGTGAAGAATAACATCATGGAGAACAAAAACACATCATGCAACAGTTTAATTACGCACACAGAGATTGACCTGTTGTGTGCAGACAGTCTAAATACTAGAGGTCTGACAGGAGAAACTCCTGCAATTTGTGTTTTTCAGGAGTTTATGTGCAAGTGTGAATAAACCTCCAGAGTATGAATCCAGAAAGCCTCGGTAATCCGGTTGTTTGCTTCAGCACCACAGATTGAAATGTGCATCTGTTCACTACTTTGGCAAGGAATGTAATAGGAAGATATAAATGAATATGCTTAATTTAACACTGTTGGAATCTTTTATCAGAGCTGAAAATAATCACATCTTAGATAATTGATGTTTCTTCTTTCTGACCAATTTGTTATTTATTTTTTTTAGCCTAACATTTCTTCAGATTTTCAACGGGGGGGGAAAGTTAATCGAGGAATGTCATGTGCGTGACGTTTGTGGCATGTGTCATTTTTTACACACTTTGAAGCACTTCGATTTTAGACTAAGCTCCATTCAGCTTAGATCTGCCGCAGACAGTGTGGAGAGGATTGTCAAACTTTGGAATTAGAATGCCCTCTGCTGGACAAACTGCATGATGACATGAGTATAAATCACATCATTAGTTATTTTCTGCATAATATGTTCTGTAAAAAAGTTAGACTTTTGGTGCATATCAGACCCCTAAACCAATGTATTATCCCAAACTCAACAAAGCAGAAGATAACCTCGTTGGTATAATCACTGAGACTACATTGTTGTGTTTTTGAAAATCTTCTGAGACATATGTGATGCTCTGAGCAGCATGCACCATATGGTTGGATGTTTCTGTTCTTCCAGATAAGACCAGGAAAAAGTTCCTGCAACTTTTATGGGACATAAAGACCCTTTTAAAGCAGAGTATTAAACATTATATATACTACATTTCAGTCAGAAAGTTACTTTATCCATTTTTCTCTCAGTTTCTCCTCTCGTCTCTTTACAGGAGCTCTCAAAGATCACGATGCCGGTGATTTTCAACGAGCCGCTCAGCTTCCTGCAGCGTCTGACGGAGTACATGGAGCACACCTACCTCATCCACCAGGCCAACAAATCCTCCGACTCTGTGGAGAGGATGAAGGTAAATGTGCTCGCTCACATCTAGGACACACACAAAAACAAACTAAATTATCAAGGCCACCATAGACCAGCAACTCCTGTGTGAGTATAATTACTGTTTTTTTTTCAATGAAGTCTGCAGTTGAGGGAGTCATGTAACAGCTGTTTATGGTTAAAAATGGTATCCTGTTTTTTACTTTAGAGATCTTCACCGCAACAAGTGTATTTGTCTCATTTCTATTTCCACGTATCAGAATGAATTCAGGCCTTATATGTTGTATTTTTATATCTTTAGATAAAACGTTTATTTGAGCCTTCACATACAGATATCAAACAACTGTCCCTTTCTTTAATTAGATGTTTGTGTTTGTGGGTTTTCAGTGTGTGGCTGCATTTGCTGTGTCAGCTGTAGCGTCTCAGTGGGAGCGCACAGGTAAACCATTCAACCCTCTGCTGGGAGAAACCTATGAACTGGTCAGGTGAGTGAGCTCATACATCTCATTATTTAATTCTGAGTCATGTGTCACATGACAGGTTACCAAACTTTCTTCCAAACTGTGATGAACCTGCCGTCTCTTTGTTTCTGTCTCAGAGATGATCTGGGCTTCAGGCTGATCTCGGAGCAGGTCAGCCATCATCCTCCGGTCAGCGCCTTCCACGCTGAGGGTCTAGAACAAGACTTTGTGTTTCATGGATCAATTTACCCCAAACTCAAGTTCTGGGGTAAAAGTGTTGAAGCAGAGCCAAAAGGAACAATCACACTGGAGCTGCCCAAGTAAGAACATTACTTGGGCAGTTTCAAATGAAGAAGATGTTTCAAATGAAGAAGATGTTTTTTTATCGTCTTCTGTTTATTAAGTCAATCAATCAGCTGTTACTCTCTAAAGACAGACAAAAAGATGTATTCACACGTGCGGTGGCCTAGTGGTTAGTTTTGCACGCCCCTGTGAGGTGCATGCTGTATGAGAACTACAACTCAGGACAGTCACGGTTCATGTCTGAAAAAGGGCAAAAATAGTTTCAACAAGGCCTGAAACATTAAGCTTCCTTAACCTTTGTAAAGTCCCTTCTGCAACATATTAGTTGAACTTGTCAGTAAAATCAATAAATAAATACAAACAACTTCAATTTCTGTAGTTCATTTGAAGGGAATCAAGTTTTGAATCATGTTAGAATTTCAAACAAACAGTTGATTTGCTTCCTGTTTGGATAAAAAACTAACATTTTTTTTTTTTAAAGAAAGTAAGGAAATTCTGGTAGAAACAAAGTTATGAGATCAACTTAAGGCAAGGCAAATTTAGTTCTATATGACACTTATAAGGCACCTTGGCGATTCAAACGACATCAAAAGCATCATGACCACGGGGGAAAGAAACATTAACATAAAACATTTAAAATCATTAATACAAACGATTAAAAATCACAGAGAAGACTTAATATGAAAAGATTTCAAACAGATATATATATATATATATATATATATATATATATATATATATATATATATATATACATATACATATATAAACAGATCTAAATGGCTCACAGTGTTGCAGTCGATTGTTTTTTGTTATTTTATTAACAAATGTGAGCGGAGCCTCCAGCCTGCAGCATATCTCGAGGACATCTCCCTCCTGACATAGTCGAGGCTTTTTCCTACTTTTTCTTCCTTTTACACCTGAAAAAACTCTGATGTTTCAAATCCCTTCATCTGCAGGTACAATGAAGCCTACACCTGGACAAATCCAACATGCTGTGTTCACAACATCATCGTGGGTCAGCTGTGGATCGAGCAGTATGGAAGTGTTGAGATCATCAACCACAAGTAAGAACATCATTCAGTCCATTCACATCAGTCTTTATATTCATCACTTAAGAACCTGATAGAGTCCAAGTTCAATATTTTGAGGAAGTTGGATGTTTCAGGAGGAAGTAGGACAGAGGAGCTCTTTCTGTGACTCAGCCTGCAGTGAGCGAGTGAGAGGATAAGTTCCTGTTTTTCTCTTTTTTCCCCACAAAGAACGGGTGAAAAGTGCTGCCTGAACTTTAAACCATGTGGTCTTTTTGGCAAAGAACTGCACAAGGTCGAAGGTTACATTCTGGATAAAGGGTAAGTAAGGCTTAAAGTGATCAGAAAGACTTGCATAATTTGACTTAAATTCTGAGGAAACACGCACGTTGCCAGAGTAACAAGTGACCAGTTCTCTGAAGGACATTTCTATTAGCTGTCTTTGTGCAAAGTTAACTGAAGCTCAGATCATAGTTGGAGACACTGAAATTATTCCAACTACAAATCAAAGAACAACAGAGGGAAAATAATGATCGTTCACTTTGGCCCATGGGTAAAGTCTCTGTGCTCTGAATCTGCTGCTGCCATGTCGGCTGCTTCACTTTTCATCCATGTGAGGCTCCATGTTCATTAGATGCCTCTTCTCCATGAAACACTTTCCCTCCATACTGTTTGTCTTCACACTTTTACCACACGGTTAACTCTGTCCTGTTATATATACTGATGGAGACCCGGATAAATCAGACTTTATACGGGTTAGTGTTCAAGCATTTAGGATAAAACAAGTCTGAAGGTTTGATACAAAATAAAAAGAATCATTACTTTTCATGAAATGCTTTTAAAGGCTTTATATGTGATTTTTTGATCCAGCAGATGTCGCCCTTGAGCACCAGTATGAAACCAAAACAACTCGCGCTGCATTGTTGTGTTAGCATGCTAATGCTAGTGATCTTTATTATGCTGGTATCTTCACACTGCATGTAAATTTACCTGAAATGAGCGTGATCTAGAAACACAGTTAAGCAGTGAGTACAGTATGTTATTCTTCTTTTCTCTAGTCCCTCAATTAAACAACTTTTACACGTGAGGGGAGGAGTCAGCCGGCTGTCCTGGCGATGTAAACAAAGTGAAGATAGGACTCTGAAAACTTCACAGACAGTGGGACTCGGGTGTTACACCCATTATAGACAGTCATGACTCACAGAGTTATTTTCAGAGGATATACTTGATTTATATTACATTTAAGTGTGAAAAATCACGTATAAAGCCTTTAAAGCCTAAGTCACAAGCGTTTTATTTGTCCCTTTAGGTGCACCATAGGTAAGACTACAGTGTCTCCCTGTAGTCACAGTGATGAAAAAGAACAATAGGGCTGCATCTTTGAAGGTCTCATAACAAACACTCAGACAGCTCAGCTGACAAGTCAAATCAATATCCACCTTCAGACATCAAACTTTTCACTTTTTTACCGTTTAGCTGTTTTCATTTTGTTTTTGATCCGAGTCCCTTCTTCTGTGCTGATGTCAATGTCGTTACCTTTGATCTACCGGAAGTATCTTTTTTATTTTAAAATAAAAGCAGGTTTTTAGAGGGACTAGGTTAGTGTTAAGTGCACGCCACATTTATAGAGGCTGTAGTCCTCAAAGCGGGCGGCCTGGGTTCGAATCTGACCTGTGGCTCTTTTCCCACAATTCATTCCCCACTCTCTCTGTCACTAATTTTCCAGCTTTATCCACTCTTATCTACAATAAAAAGCCCCAAAATAAATCTTGAAAACGAGCTGGTTTGAATTCTAATAGGAAGTAAAGTATTCTTTGGACATTACAGAAATTAAAAAAATGGCAAAAAAATTGTGCTGGAATGCAAAACAATTTTATTTTAAATATGTGAATAAAAATGTGATAAGTCAAGATTAATTATTCAAACACAGCGATTAATCACAATAAAATAATTAAATTGTTTGACAGCCCTAATTCTTAGTTAGAAGTTGAAATAAAGATACCAACAAAAACTTAACTAAAGGTGCACATTTTTCTTACTTTGTTACTTCTTATGTAGATTCATATTTGAGATCTTAAATTATTTAAAAGGCAACAACACAACTAAAACATAATTCTTCAGCTTCCCATTCATGGGAACAAACGTGATTTAGTTAGGCTTTTAAACATCCTTCATCTTTTTAAATCAGGACATATTTTTATTCCTGGAGTCACAACAGCGTGTGTTCAGAAGCTGTCACAGAAAATTTAAATCATGATGCAAATAATCAGTGAATAACAGCTTTTTGAAAAGGAGAGCTTAAATAAAATAAAAGTGAAAGTGAACAGACTGCAAGGAGAAAACATGTCAGGTTGATTTGTATTAGTTTTCACTTTTTACAGCCATCATGAGATGTGTAAATAAATAAAAAGATCAACACACACAACACAAGAACTTAAAAGAATAAAGAGTTTTGCAGAAAGTACAAAACATGACGGCAGCATGTCTGCAGAGAAAACAAGCTCTACAAATTATGATGGTGTTCCAATTTACAAAGATCAGTCTGTCTTTGAATTTATATATATTTATAATAAAACTAGATCCAGCTTCACTTTCTGCCAACCTTGAGCAGTGTGTTAAGTGCTATTTTATTAATATGCTTGCATTATTACAATGTTCTTCCTGGCAGCTTAAGAGGGATTATTTTCCAAGGCTGACAGTTCCAATAAAAACAACAAAGAAAAACAGACGGTTCAGTCAGAAATGAAGGAAAAGTCGTTTCCAAAAGAATACTGCTAATAAACCTGATGACTGAAAACAGATGGAGCAGGAGAATAACAGGAAAGAAGCGGCATGAAATACTGATTTACCAAAGGTGTTCAGGCAAAATATTTGAAATGCAAATAGACAAACAGATGAAAGGACACTTTAAGAAGTTCTTTAGCACACAGAGGGGAGATGTTGCTGTATCTTTATTATTTTGAATAACAAAGAAACAGCATGAGGTCATCTGGGACAGGTCTGCTCTCTGTCCCCAGAGTCAGAACCAAACATGGAGAAGCAGCATTCAGTTTCTGTGCTTAAATCCAGGTTGAAGACACACCTGTTTACAGCTGCCTTTAATTAAACAGCTTTAATAAGATTTCAAACATTAACTCTGCACTGTAACTTTAAGCACTGTTTATATTTTTACTTTATTTTTTTCAATTAATTTCATTTGAATTATTTTCATTTGAACATATTTTCAGATTGAATAATTTCAGTGATTTTTAAATGTTGTATTTTAATGTTTCTTTTCTTTCCTCTGTCATGATGCTTTTGATGTCTTGTGTGAAGCACTTTGAATTGCCTTGTTGTTGAAATGTGCGACATAAATAAACTTGCCTTGAATGTTTAGTTTGTCCATAAATGTCCAGAAATCGTCCTTTTCTATTAGCCTTTTTCATCCTAGCTTTAACACGAGGGCATTTTGATGTTTTCCGAGACAAAGAAGTCTTGGTCTTGTGGTTGTTCCTGACGGTTGTTTGCTTGTTTCCTCAGCAAAAAGAAGCTCTGTGCTCTTTATGGGAAGTGGACAGAGTGTCTATATGTCGTCGACTCGGCCGCCTTCGAGACGCACAAGAAAAGTGACAAGAAAGGATCAGAGGAGAAGAAGAGCAGCAAGGCGGTATGAGGGAGCAGCAGCGAGCCGCACACACAGTGATCATAAAGTGATGCATCCTGCATAGAAAAAAGACAGATAAAGACGTGTCAGTTTGTGTGGTTTTTGTGCTCAGGGTTGCAGTGACGGGCAGGATGGCGCTGCATCTACAACTGTAGACACAGTGGACGTGATTCCTGGCAGCCAGCTGCTGTGGAGGATCGCTCCCAGACCGCCAAACTCTGCACAGGTCTGACAGATCACAGAACAATTTGAGTTTCTCTTTCCTGTTTGTGAGCTGTGAGGTTGTGATATTATTTTTTTTATTTTATTTCAGATGTACAGTTTCACCTCGTTTGCGATGCAGCTGAACGAGCTGCGGCAGGAGATGGAGGGAGCGATCCCTCAGACCGACTGCAGACTCAGACCGGACATACGAGCCATGGAGAATGGGGACATTGGTAAGAAACTAGTGAGGAACAACAAAAGAAACAGAAAAATAAAAGACATCAATCTGCAAACTGTCTGATGTTGTTTTATCTAACAGACCTCGCCAGTGAGGAGAAGAAGAGATTGGAGGAAAAACAAAGAACAACTCGCAAAAACCGTTCAAAGAATGACGAGGAGTGGAAGACGAGGTAGAACTCAAAGAACAACCCTTTCTTTACTCACCTGGATCTCATGCTATCAGCTCATTTATTTATTTACTTTAATTGTGACTTAAATGCAGTTGTAGTCTTTTGTTAGTAAGCCTGTGTTTTTCATGACCTCAGTTTCAAAACACTTCTTACCGGTGCTTATTGTTGCTAGGTTACAGAAATTAATTTGTAAATTTGTGAGCTTTGGAGTTGCTGATGTTGTAAACTTGGAGCAGGACCTAGCTAGCCTTTTTGAGTCCTTTTCTAAAGCTAAGCAGCCGCTGCATTAGTCTTGTCATATTCACTACAGATGTGTAGAAAACAGATGCATGGAAACATTCATATCTGTGAACACTGTTAGCTCAAAGTAAGCCTTATAAATGTTTCATTTTCATAAATGACATGAACTTTGTGAGCATTTTTCACTGTGGCTAAAAGTTCATCTAGTGTCATTCATTTCCTGTTCTACTTTTATCATCTCCTACTCTAATGTTTCATACTTTGTTGCTCTGAATTGCTCGACCTAAATCTTCATTTTATCTTCATGTTTGTGTTTCTGTTGCGTCCTCTCGTTGATGTTCAGGAGTCCCGCCCTCGGCCCGAGGTCAGAGCTGCTTGCTCACGTGTGTCATGTGATCCTGTGTTCTGTAGTTTCGCATCCTCTACACTCAAATCTAACCTCTCACTGTGTCCTGCAGTCTGTTTTCAGATTCGCTATTCACTGATGGTAGAATCACAGTTACACAGATTCACTTGAACGCCACATTAAGTCTTCTCTCCCAAATGATTTCCCTCCCTGCTGTTAAACAGAAAAAAAATCCCTTTATTTTCGGCTAAATGAGCCAAACCAAAACTGCTGACTTTCATGCAAATTCTCAAATCTTTAATAAAGAATGCTTTACCTTCACACCCTCCTCACTTTCTCTGATTAGTTTGAGTTTGGAATAGAGATGGGCGGATGATTCTGGAGCTCTGAATTTCGGGTGAATTCCTTCTTTAACAAAGAATTGTACAATATCTGTTAGAATCTTCTCAGGATCTTGCCAAATTAAATAATAAATTAATTGAACATTTTCTCCTGATCACTCAATATTTCATTATGATCTAGCAAAGTGTATAGGTGTCATAGTCAGGATGTCAGGAAATTTTCTCCGTATCCTGGAAAAATGTTTCGAGATCTCACAAAATCTTTTCAGGATCCCGCAAAGGTTCTCTCGGATGTCGCAAAAATTTGTAGAGATCTTGAAAAAGTGTTATGTTGAGATTTTCCCCTTTTTTGGCAGGATCTCTGAAAGGTTTTTGAGATCTCAAAAGTTTTTTTCGTGATCTCGCAAATCTTTGTAGGGTCTTGAATACTATTGAAGGATCACTCATATTTTTCAAAGAATTTAAAAAAATATCTTGATGGGGATCTGGTAAAGTTTCATGAGTTTTAAAAAGTTTTCTCCAGATATCGCAAATACCTAAATTCTCCTCTGGTTCTCTTGAAAATTGCAACATCCAAGAGTTTCTGAAGATTTAAAACATTTCCTTCAGGAGATCGTATATTATTCTCTCGGTATCTCGCAAAGTTTCTTGAGATCTTGAACAATGTCTCGGGAACATTTTGCTATTTCTTTCGTAGTTGTTTTTTGACCTCCATTGTCCCTTGAGGGGCTCCGTAGTAGGACAATGCAAAAAAAAAAGAAAACATCCCCATGTTGCACGATAGTATCTATGCAGTAAGTGGGGGTGCTTCAGTCCTTTACAGCCACTAGATGTGGATGTTGTGATCCAAGGTCTGAATATTTTTTCTGCACAAACAGAAAGAAAGAAAGCTTCATGAGTCTTCATCCGCCCATCCCGAGTTCAAATCTTTTAGCTGGTTGGAGTGATGTAGGTCTTGATTAGCCTCTGTTGTACTTCCAGGTGGTTCCAGCAGGGGCAGAATCCCCACACCAGCTCTCAGGACTGGATCTTCTCTGGAGGATACTGGGACAGAAAATACAGCTCACTGCCGGACATTTACTGACGGACATTTCCTGCTCTCTATGAGCCAGCGTTAATAATTTTTGTTTTTGTTTTTCAAAGGAATAACTAAAATATGCAAATATGCGTGGCCTTAATCAACTTTATTGTGATGAAACTTCACAGAAACATTAATAATAATCATCAATATTTATTCGTTTTAAGGTGTAAAGCAATTTGAAAATGCTGTGAAGTGTTGGACTTTTACCTACATTGAGACCGGTTTATTTCTGTGTTTGGACTTTTAGCTCTGTGGTTCATGATTTTAATGTCCTCCTGTCTCTTTTTAATGAGGTTTGAAAATGTTTGTCTGTACATATTAATGTGTCATTTACATATTCCCATCCTTCAGTGACCTACACATCAAGTCATATACATTTCCAATCTTTAAAAGCAGTCGATAAATATGTGTTTGTCATTTTTGTTGCCTTTTTTCGATATCAGTGTTTCAGGAAATATATCTGTATTCTCCCCTAATATTTCTGCCTTCAGCACAAAAAGATTATTTTCTATATCAATGTTACACTTTTTAGAAATTGACTGCTACTTCTTTTAAATGTTCTGTCTGTTGTGCTCAGTGTTTTAAAAGCACACACACATATTGAGCTCTTTAAAGAGTTTGATTCATTTTCCAGACAATCTAAAATGTGTTTCTCAAACGATCTGTGAGACAGATTGATGATTATGGTAGAACAAGTTCACATCATGAGGAAGTAACTGATTCCAAAGGTGTTTTACCTCCATGGGGCATCGAGAGTGTTTGACGCTGAATTAAAACACATTCATGTATTTGTGCTTGTTTTTATTGTTTATGTGATGTTTTCAAGAGAGCAGGACCAAGTATAGAGGAATCTAAAAAATAAAAATCATGTAATCAAACGTTTCTTGTAAAAATTAAGACTACACGTTTTGTTTTTTAACTTAAAGGGGACATGTTGTTAAAAATCCACTTTGACAGTGTTTTTGAACATATCTATAACCTGAGTGTACCAACCCACAAAATGTGAAATAAACCCATCTAGTCCATTGTTTGTGGTCTGTATAAGTCTTACAACACAGAGAAAAATGATCCGTTTCCAATGTGCTCAACTTGTGACATCACATTCTGCTAAAAAAAAAAATATGCTCCCCTCCCCTGGTATCTCCACCCATGGGGTATGTCTCAGTTCCCTTGATTGCATCCAGTTGTCCTCCACTGCCCTCATCCACTTGCACCTTAGTCACTCATAAAATCCCCACCCCAGGGTGGATTCTCTCTCTCTCTCTCTCTCTCTCTCTCTCTCTGGCCTAAACTTGTTTGTGCGGTGGTTGTGGCTGGTTGTAAATAAATCATTGTTTCCTCAACTTGGGCTGTTCCGTTTCGTATTTGTCATGGCCATGGAGCCAGGTTATGACAAATTTGGGGCTCGTCCGCCTTTTTCTCTTTTGTGCCGTGACTTTGTTAAGAAAGTTTGATTTATATTTGGTAATTGGTACTTGATTGATCAGTTAATTTGGTTGTTCGTTTGGATCATTTTTATTTGGCTCAATTAAATATTAAGCGTTCAAATTCACTTTAGTTTCCCTTTTAAGCAGGTTTTTGTTTGGATTTGAGGTGTTTCGTGCTTCAAACTTTTGTGGATTCTGTGTGCGTAATGGTGGAGTGCTCGCTGCGCACGCAGGAGTCTATTGTTCTGTGGTGTACCTGTTCGCGGTAAAACTTTTGTCGGCTCGTGTATGAGCAGGAGTTTGTTTGTTGGAAAGGACGGCCTATTTGGGTTAACAGTGCAGGTTGAGTTCAGTGATTTGTTAGTAGCTTTGTGAATTGTTTGTTCTACCTTGACGTTGATAGTTTGTTTGTCAGCTGCTTATTGTTTCCAGTGCCGGCTGGTACTTGACAGTTTCCTTTGCGTAATCGGTAATATAGTGTGGTGTTTTCCCCTGCTAGGCTGAAGCGACGTTCCTCATATGGGTTTGTTGTGCGGGGATAAATTAGGAGTGCGGTGAACATGAGTGAAGCTTTTGCTTAGAAGCATGTCCGTGGTTTCGGGAGGGTTGCTAGCCTGCTAGTTGCCCAACTGAGCCAGCGGTCACTAGTGCATCAATACCCAGCACTGCAGCTGCTATAGGGTAGAGTTTAGGTAGCTGGGTTTATGTTTAGATAGTGGGGAAAATCCACATTGGGTTAAGGAGTGTTCCTCTTGGTGCGCACGGGTTAGTGTCTCTGTGTCTGCTGGTTTCTGTGTGTGCGCAAAGCTGACAATTGTTTTTGTTTTTGTTGTTGTTGTTTTTCTCCGGTTCATTGTCAAATAAATTGTAAATAAAAATGTCTGAAATCGAATTGTTTATTGCTGATCCATCTCAGGAATACCTGGATGTTCCAAAGAGCAGTTGCTCATGATTGCGGAGCATTTTTCGGTGATGGTTGTCGGAGACAAACGTGTTAAAGACAACATTAAATCAGCGATCAAATGTAAATTAACTGAGGAAGGAATACTGAAGGAAGATAAAGAAAAGCCATCTAATCCTACTGCTTTGTCTTTTCCGACGCACGGTTTGACATTTGAGCAGCAAAAAGAGATTTTGTTAATGCAGATGGAACATGAGAGAAATAAGCAGGAATTGGAAATTAAGAAACAGCTTGAGCTTGAACGAATCCGTCAACAGTCTGAGAAGGCTAAGTTAGATTTGGAGGAATTTTGTTTGTCTTTGGTGAGGGATGGCATGTTGTCTGGCGAGGAGCAGGGCGCACAGGCCCATGGCTCTTCGGTGCATCGCTTTGATGTTCATAACTTGCGTCTCTTACCACGCTTTAATGAAGAAGACCCAGACACCTTTTTCTTGTTGTTTGAACGTGTGTCTGGAGCAAGATGTTGGCCCGATGCTGACTGCGCTCTGATGCTTCAGTTTGTTCTCACAGGGAAGGCGCAAGAAGCATATTCTGCTTTGAGTTTTGAAGACAGCTCCAGTTATGTTAAGATAAAGTCAGCTGTTCTCAAGGCATATGAACTCGTGCCTGAGGCATATCGACAGCGTTTTAGAGGCTGGGAGAAGAAAAACATTCAGACATATGTGGAGTTTGCCAGGGATCTGTCCACTCATTTTAAGTGGTGGTTAACTACGCTTGATGTTACTTCGTTTGATGGGTTGTGTGAACTGATGATTGTGGAACAGTTTAAAATTTGTCTTTTCCGGATCACATAGCAACTTACATTAACGAGCAGAAAGTGCCAACTGCTACTGAGGCCGCTGTTTGTTCGGATGAATATTTGTTGCTGCATAAAAGCAGGTTTTGGGAGCATCCTGTGGCGCAAGAGGCTTCCGGTTACCGTGGTAACGTCTCTGTGTTGCCGTCTGAGATGCGTTCGCAGAAACTCGGATTTTCGAGACCTAAATATGAAGGAGGCCTTAATGTTGATAACCGGAATGTCTGTAACTATTGCCACGAGGAGGGACATTGGAAGTCGGATTGTCCAGTGTTAATGGTTAAAACAGGAGGGCCAAATATTAAACCAGCTGCATGTGTAGTCCCTGTAAAATATTGTTGTGTTGCTGAGCGGATGACCTCTCACTCTTGTGAGACTGATGTTTTGGCAGCATATGCACCCTTCATAAAAGATGGGTTGGTGTTGCTTGTGGGAACCAATGAACAAGTTCCCATAAAAATCCTGCGGGACACTGGGGCTTATGATTCCTTCATTGTTGGTTCTGTTTTGCCTCTTTCTGGAGAGACTGACACAGGAGACTGTGTTCTTAGTTGTGGAATGGGGTTAAACATCCTTCCTGGTCCAGTACCTGAAGTCACTTCTTCCCCGGTTGATCCTGTGTCGGATGAAAGCTCTAAACCACTCCCAGAGGTTCTTTCATCCTGTACGGTTACACATTGTATATCCAAAACTGATGGAAACATGCCCCCTGATGTGGTCAAGGATGTTGTGTTGGAGGCCCTGTCTCTGTCTCTGTCTGAGCTTCCATTTTCGCTGTCACACAGGAAAGTGAGGAGGCAAAGAAGTGATCCTTCTTTGAGGGACACATTTGAGTGTGTTTTACCTAGTTCTGGGCTAAGTAGTGCGGTGAATGGCTGCTTTAGGAAATTGGTACATGTTAGTGGAGGTTGTGTGAAAAAGAAAAGGAGGCATAACTTTAGGCCAAGAGAACAGGTTCCCATGTTTATACCCATCGTTGGTTCTCCGTTTGAGGCTAAGTTCTCAGGTCCTTACATTGTTGCGAAGGAAGGTTCTTGTTTGAATTGTGTTGTGGCCACATCAGGTCGGAAGAAAACCCAAAGTGTCTGCCATGTTAACCTCCTGAAGCCATACCACTAGCATGTCGCTGTGGTAGATACAGGAGACGTTGTGTAGTGCTGCGCTCAGCTCTAGCTGTGTCTACAAAGACCGTTAATTTACTGTGTAGGCTTAATATATTGTCCTTATGTTTTCCGATACCTGTTCTGTATTGTCATGCCGTGTCTATCCTCTTAATTTGCTCCTCAGGTACCGGGGGTTGCTGAGAATGGGTGGGGGGTGCAGGTGCAGGCAGTGAATCCAGGAATAAGGTCATGTATTAATCTAATTATAAGTTTTTTGAGTAGAGTCGTTTGTGTAATTGGGTAGGTGTTTTGCACAGGGGTAGGTTATGGTGATGTTGTGCCAGTGGTCGGGTGGGGAGGGGGCCGGTGGACACCGACTTTGGGGGCGGGGGGGGTGACGGTCACTGCCTTAGTCAAGATCTTACTAATTGATTCTGTCCTCCCTAGTTCTAGTAGAGGAGTTGGATGGTCCAATCGAAGGGAAACCTGGGCCTGTGTCTGGCAGGGCATAAAAGCCCCAGCCCAGGGTGGATTCTCTCTCTCTCTCTCTCTCTCTCTCTCTCTCTCTGGCCTAAACTTTGACTTGTTTGTTTGTGCGATGGTTGTGGCTGGTTGTAAATAAATCATTGTTTCCTCAACTTGGTTCCGTTTCGTATTTGTCATGGCCATGGAGCCAGGTTATGATAATACATTTTTTAGACAGCTTTAACTCTTTCACTTCAGAGCACTTTTAAGGTCTTTCTTTTATCTAATATTTATACCTCCTTTAAAGTTAATTAGATATATTTATTTAGCAATGGCCGTCGCCTGGACACACCTCAGATGGTTTTATCAGAGGCCCTGGGAAACCGGAGGATTTTAATTAACAATAGAGCTCTGCCTGCCTCTCCTGCACAGTGGTCTGGTCACCTTTTTATCCAAATTTGAATACTGTCTTAGAGGGCTTTTATGAAACACTGTTGTGTGGTTTTTAATGAGGTTTTTAAGTATATTTTAATACCCATCGTCCCACGAGTGCCTGCGCCCCTCGTAGCGTCCCCCAGAGGACACTGCGCCCTCTACTTTACCTAACCCTACCCTAACCCTAACCTCTCACACTTTCTTGCCTAAACCTAACCATCCCCCCCTTTAATAACCCTAATGATTCATTAATTTCATCAAAATTCATTGATATTAAAAAATAAGCTCATTAAAATAGACAGGAGATTAAAAACATCAATAAATACATATCATCTTAAAGGTTTAAGGATAAATATTCAAGTATAAATTCATTAAAAACACTTTATAAACATGTAAGGGGGATTAAATTCATTTATTTTGGTGGCGGGTTAAAAACAGATTGGCATAAAAGGGGTTAAAAACACAACACGGAAAGTCAAGTATGAACATGCTCCCAGAGCCTATAAATACAAATGAAAGTGAAAGCAGCTCTCCTCATTGTTGCTCTGACTGCTGCAGTTTTCACTCCAGCAGTTTGCAATCCTCTCACTTCGCACCTTTAATATTTTGTGCCTAAGCCTGAAGCAGACCTACACGGTCGAAAATGAGGGCACGTTTATTGATTTCATTCAGGGAGAATTTTGATTTCAAAAGTTTTGTATTTAATTTTAAAAGTTTCTCTAAAAACTAAATTCATTTTTTAAATTAAAAACAATTAAATTTTCATTTTGGTATTAAAAACAAGTCACACTCGTCCATCATGAGCCCTGCTTATGACGGCCACTGGACCGAGGTACGGTAAGGCTGGCGAGAGGGTTGCCCCTGTTACCGTATGGAAAACAGACCACCACTACAGAATAAGTGGTCTTCCTGGGGGAAGGGAGTGGGAATAACAGGGAGAGCATTTACTGTCTCCCGCCCCTTCCCCTATCCTAACCCTTTACGGTTTGGTCCAAAACCTGACTGGAAGACATCCAAACAGTCTTTCAATATCAAGAAGTTGTTTAACTTCTGAAACACAGCTTTGTCTATCATTTGACCTAACAGAGGATGATTTGATATAGGCCTGTAATTATTCATGATTGTTCTTTTCTAGTAGTGGCTTGATAACTGCTGTTTTCAGGACCTGTGGGAAGACACCTGAGAGACAGGTTTACACTTTGTAACAGATCTGGAGCCATGACTTGGGAAACTTTTAAAAAAAAACCTGTTTGCAGAATATCAAGACAGCAGGAGGAATTTAATTGTTTAATTGGCACTTGTTTTTTATTGGTGAGATCAGCACAATACAGACATTAAAGAAGGGGATCCAGTTTTTCTGTAATGTAAAACATTTAACCCCCCCCCCACCCCCCCTGCCCCCCAACCATGAAACAGACCAGCTGGATAGAGTGAAGAGTGACAGAGTCAGCTGATCTTCAGTCAGCACTGTTTCTCAGACTGACACACCACACAGAGACACTGAAGAACCAGGAGAGAACCCAAACCCAGGATAGAGAGGTTCAGTGAATGTGGTGTTGAAGGTGTGGAGGTGGATCAGTGTGTCAGAGGAGACTCTGTAGAAGGACAGAGAGCCAGCAGGACAGTCCACATACACTGCTACTCTGTTAGAGACAGGGGAGGAGGAGGAGATGTTTGTTCTTCTTTTATTGTGCCTGACATAGTAACCTCCATCATAGCAGAACAGACTCCAGGACTGATCATTATATCCAAACACACATTCATCACTGTCTCCTCTCCTTCTGATTCCTCTGTAACTCACTGATACATAAACCTTTACTCTCCACTCAACCTCCCAGTAACAGCGACCAGTCAGACCAGTCCTATACAGCAGCTGAGGATAGTAATCAAATCTGTCTGGATGATCAGGATATGACTGAAGCTCCTCCACACGTGTCACCTTCCTGTCGTTGTCAGACAGTTTCAGTTTTCTGTTCACTGTGTTTGTGTCCAGTTCCAGCTCACAGGCGTCTGATGGAGAGAACGAGACACAACACAGCTGCAGGTTATCATCTGTTCATTCATCAACAACTTTACTGACACTTACTGATAGGGGTGTAAAGGTACACATACTCGGGCCGGACCGTTTCGGTACAGAGCTTTTGGATCGGTCGATCAGTCGATCGGTACGCACAGAACAAAAGTGTTGTAATCTGTGTTCTCACCAAGGGGCAAACTCCGGTCTCGAAAAATGAAGCCTATGCGGAAGTACAAAAAACTGCAGTTCCTCGAGGTTCCGCTTGAGGCTGGCTGCAGAAGCGCCGGAAGTGCCATAAGCCCACAGCCAAAAAAGCCCGTTTTTACCACAGGAATGTTTACAGCCTGGTTCAAAAAACAAGATATATCTGATAAGTTGACGGCCCCTTCTCCTCACACTGTGGGGGGGGGGGTGTATTTTTTTCTAACTCATCGGATTTTATTCTATTAAGGAAAACGACTATGCCCATATAAGGGTTGTGGCAGATTTGATTGACAGCTCTGCGTGCTGCATCTGTCTGTCAGGTCAGCAGGTCAGGAGGCAAACAGCTTGATCCGTCTGATTTCTCCTCTTTCTTACTTCGTTTGAAGAGTTTGTTTAACACATATCTGACAACATACATGGCTTGCTGTGCGGTTAACAGACCATCCAACAAGTTGATGCTTCAGTTTTCTTCGGTAAGTGATATAGTAGTGTTAAATTTACTGTATACTTGTGTGTCGGTATTTATATTTACGGACCTAGCTTGTTTAGCATTAGCTTGTAAACCAGTCGGCTAACTGTACTCAGTGTAGCTCATTATTTACATTATTTACGGTCAATGGTTTAGAAATGTTTGTTGTTAAGATGTTGTTGTTGAAAATAATGAGTTTGTGTGATGTTAGAAGCTAAAGGTTCACCTCGGTGGTTATCTGACGTTATGATGAATGTTATACTCCACGTAAATGTGGACATTAAAAACAAACTTTGTGTAGTAATTATCCGTCAGTAACATAAACTGAACTCAAATGAACCTAAGGTGCTGTGTAGGTTATAGAGGATGACATTAACATTACATGGTTGATGTAGTGTCTTAAGATTTGAGCAAACTGTTAACAAATTAAAAAACTTCACTTTGTAAGAGCATCTGTAACCATTAAGAACTATATTAATAACCATATTAATTTTCACTGAACTCATACACAGAATATAGCAGTAGAAATATAAAATCTAAATAACATATGGAATGAAAATAAGATATAAAGCACATAGATATAAAGTATAAGAAATAGTTTGAAGAATACAGCCATGTACTGAGCTCATGTTAATAATAAATGAGTTACTGTATGTTCTGTACTAAAGCACAGAGAGTTGGGACCTGTTAATGATTTAAATAATTCAGGTTATATTTGTTTCATGTTAAGATGAAGTACTATACACAATAAATTGCTTAATTTTCCTCACAAAATCTGAGACAATTTGATGTGGAATATCATTGTGTGAGTGAGAGAGCTGAAAACAGCATGATTACAATAAGGTTTATCTTCTTAACTTTAAATAGATGTTGATTACCTGAATACTGTACCTTTGTGGTCTGGGTAGTACACTGTTGAATTTATAAATGTACTCTTACACACAGATGAAAACAGAAAAATGGATGAGAACAAAAAAATTGATTTAATGAATAACTGATATTTTCTCTCTTTCTTTGCCATCCTGAAGACCCCTCACTAAAAGTCCATGTTCTCCTGGATCCATGTCACATGCTCGAGCTTCTTCTGAATGACATTTCAACAGTCGAAGTTCTGGTGAGAGAAGATAGCCAGCAGATAAGACAGCAGTACATCAACGAGCTCCACAAGCTTCAGGAGGAGGAGGAGGGTTTGCACTTTGGAAGACTGTATTCATGCTTCAGCTGTTCAAATAAAACTAGATTTCCTCCAAACAACTTGCAATCAAACTATTTTCTTCCCATTTTAAACCCTTTGTCCAGTTTAGATGGGAGAAGTTGATATTATGTGATATTGATCTGGGAAGACTACATTTCTAAATCATTTTTAACTGTGTTTTTATTCACAAGTTATTGATCTTATTTACTCTCCATGTATCTTGATTTAAGAATGGGGCTGTGTTTAAGGGCAAATGTGGCAATGACTCTGTTCCATCCCACTTTCAGAAATGAACTACATTAGTATTTGGTATGTCGAAAGAATAAGAAGTTGTGTAAAAGTAGACTTCCTTCCCTTAGCTATTGAGTTGAGCATTAATGCACATTTAGTCTTGTCATTTCAAATCTGAAATGTATACTCATATGTAGACATCAAGGAGTGCATTTATATAGAAATATTTATTTAATCTGAAAAACAACAAAAAAAGTCTGTTTTACAGCAGAGATTAACATGTTTACAGCTTGGTACAAAACAAACAAATAGGTGTGATTAGCTCATGTCTCGATGGACACACACTGTACGGGGGTGAATGTTTTGATGACTCATCAGTTTTGATTTGATGAAGAATAAGAGTTATTCACAATAAGGCGTGTAGCTGACCAGCTTGACAGGCGGGTGCGGTGTAACAGTTTGTCAAGAGGCTTAAAACCCGCCTCAGCTCCAGCTCTCAGCCTGTGGGTGACATCACTCAGGCCATCCGGGGGAGACCTCCCTCACAGCGAGCTGTTGAAGAGAAGCAACTGAAGTCCACCCCAGAAGAACCAACAAATACAGATGTTGTTGAGGCCCAGGTTTCTTCCTCTGTCTCTGCAGCTCTCTGGGCACCTCGATGGACCAGTCACCAATAATCCACACTGTGTCTATAGGAGAAATACAAAGGTGTTCAATTAATGCCTCAGACAAAACAAAATGTACAGTTAACTACATGTGACAGCTCAGGGTGTTTTTTTGTTATGAGCCACATCTGCAGGAATAATATTGAACAAGGTAGCTGCAACTCCTAATAATAGATGCCAGTCTTAAACACTATTTTTTCTAATACTTAAAGTTTTTGGTGTGAAGCTGACACTGTCCACAGACTCCATGACTTCACAGGTTCAATAGAAAACAAATGTCTTCTCATAAATACTAAATAATTATTTTTCAATTGTCATGTTCAC